>NC_091440.1:116922246-117222246 GCF_964237555.1 Oryctolagus cuniculus | reverse complement strand
TCTTCCTCTTCTTCCTCCTCCTCCTCCCTTCCTCCCCCACCCCTGTCTCCCTGCCTCTCAATTTAACAAATAAAATTCTATAGTTCACCCAGATAATCCAGGGTAATCTCTCCAGCTAATGATCCTTAACTTAATCACACATTTGCCCCTTAAGGGAGTATCAACCCTTTTGCCATAAAAGGTAATATTTACAAGTTTCAGGACCACAAAGTTGTTATCTCTAGGTACCATTATTTAGCTTACCATAATAGTCAATAGAAGGATTGGAAAATAAAGTTGAGAAAATCTTCCATAGTGGAAAACCAAGGAAAGAAAAAAGTGTGTCTGTAAAAAAAGACATCAAAGACCAGTCCAGGAAATCCAACATCCTATTGATAACAGATACAGGGAAAGAGAACAGAGAGCAGAAGTCTGAAACACCCTACAAAAGGTACAATAAACTGGGGAATGAAAACCAGTAATAAGGATCTCTGTGAGTGAGATCCCAGCAGAAAGAAGGGGCCATCAAAGAAGCAGGTACTTTTCTCTAAAGGGAGGAGAGAACTTCCACTTTGTTTATGGCCTTGTCCAAACACAGAGTTTGAGGACTCAAAAGCCTTCCATAGGGCCAGCGCCATGGCTCACTTGGTTAATCCTCTGCCTGCGGCGCTGGCATCCCATTTGGGTGCCGGTTCTAGTCCCGGTTGCTCCTCTTCCAGTCCAGCTCTCTGCTGTGGCCCAGGAGGGCAGTGGAGGATGGCCCAAGTGCTTGGGCCCCTGCACTAGCATGGAAGACCAGGAAGAAGCACCTGGCTCCTGGCTTCAGATCGGCGCGGTGCAGGCCATACCGGCCATTTGGGGGATGAGCCAATGGAGGGAAGACCTTTCTCTATGTCTGTCTCTCTCTCTCACTGTCTAACTCTATCTGTCAAATAAAAAAATAAAGGCTTCCATAGCCTGGGCAGCTCATGTCAAGAGCCTCAGATGGTCACTGACATCATACCTAAAATTGTTAAATTAACAACAGGAGTCACTGTGTACTTACTTCCCATGCAGGACTTCTATCCTCAATGAGCTGTATTATGAGAGTTAATTGTAAAACTAGTTCTCAGGGGTTTTTTTGGTGTGTGTTTGTGTCCAAATTGTTGAAATCTTTACTTAGTATAGAGTTGATCTTCTGTACAAAGTTAATTGAAATTAATCTTAATGGAAAATGGGACTGGGAAGGGGAGAGGGAGGAGAAAGAGGAGTGGGCTTTTGGGTGGGGAGGTGGGTATGGTGGGAAGAATAACTATATTCCTAAAGTTCTACTTATGAAATTTGTATTCCTTAAAAAATTAATTAATACAAAAAAATCATGGGGTCTCTGCCCTAATGATTTAATACAAATGATCACTTCCTGAGGGCCTCACCTTTAAACACCTTAATTGGATTAAATTTCCATTTTTTCAGTACCATTAACGTAAGACTTCAGGGACTGAACTCCTGAGTTTGGGGGTACAAATAGTCAAACCACAGCAGTACAGTTACAATATCTTTTCTAAATATGTTTTTGTCTGCTATTGATTGAATCCACAGGTGCAGAACCAACACATACAGAGGCTGCCTGGACTCTGAACCCAGCTTTCCTATTTGTTTCCAAGAGAAAAACAATCACTCCAACTTTGGTCATTAATGAGGGCGTTTATGTGACCGTGGAAGAGAATCACATTACACACACAACTGATTGTTAGATTTAAGTTTTCCTAAGTATAATTTTTTTTTTTTTTTTACAGGCAGAGTGGACAATGAGAGAGAGAGACAGAGAGAAAGGTCTTCCTTTTCCGTTGGTTCACCCCCCAATGCCTGCTGCGGCCGACGCGCTGCAGCCGGCGCACCGCACTGATCCGAAGCCAGGAGCCAGGTGCTTCCTCCTGATATCCCAGGCAGGTGCAGGGCCCAAGTACTTGGGCCATCCTCCACTGCACTCCCGGGCCACAGCAGAGAGCTAGCCTGGAAGAGGGGCAACCGGGACAGAATCCAGTGCCCCGACCGGGACTAGAACCCGGTGTGCCGGCACCATAGGCGGAGGATTAGCCTAGTGAGCTGTGGCGCCGGCCAACTAAGTATAATTTTTAAATAATTTATCAACCTTATCATCGGCATTTCACTGTTTAAGATACAAGCCTGCAGGGCTGATGTTGTGGTGTAGGGGGTTGAGCCACTGCCTGCAATGCCGGCATCCTATAGGGGCACAGGTTTGATTCCCAGCTGTTCTGCTCCCAATCCAGCTCCCTGCTAATGGCCTGGAGGAGCAGTGGAGGAGGAACAAGTGCTTGGGCCCCTGCAGCCACGTGAGACACCTGGAAGAAGTCCCTGGCTCCTGCCCAGCTCTGACTGTTGTGGCCACTTCAGGAGGGAACCAGCAGATAGAAGATTCTGTGTGTGTGTGTGTGTGTGTGTGTCCATCTCTCTCTCTTTCCCTCTCTGTAATCTTTCAAATAAACAAATCTTAAAAAAAAAAAAAAAAAAAAAAAGACACAAACCTCCAGAAGACTGACAGTGAAGAGCAACTCCCTCACCCTACCTGCTTTTCCCTCCTGCTCCAGTCTGCAGAGTCAGCCTCTTTTAATTCTTTTCAATGACCTATTCATTTTCCTGGTGGATTTTACTTTTAAAATCTTGCATTTGAATTTCCTCTCTCCCTTTCCAGTTCTTTCCAGTCTCCTCTCTGAATTTTATCCCCCAGCCCTACCCTATACACTCCTATCTACCACCCCCTAACAATAATTCCTACAACAAGGCCCCTCTTGGTTCTCTGACTCCTGGGAGAACTCAAACTCCAGCCCTGGAGGCTCAGTTTTAGCTCCTGAGCAAGTTCATTAAAGCTACTACTCTTCAAAGGCTTGATCTGCCCACAAGGAGTTTCATGCCTGATGCTCATAAAAGAAAATTTCCCTTTATTTTACTCAAATAAGTAAATTATAGAGTAATATAACCAATAATGGAGTAAGGTCAATGCTCAGATAAAAATGTGAAAAAAATAAAAAGGACAGAATTGTTAACTCTAAGGAAATCAGGAATCACTTTCCAGAAGGAAAAAAAGTCTACTTATGAAGGAAAGAGAGGCTCATTGGGCTCACATTGTGGTGGCTGACAATCCAAGCGACATGATGTAGGCTCCAGCAAGGGCCCCCTGGCAGTTTGCAGAATACATGCAGAGGAAGAACACATGGGGAAGCAGGAAGTAGAGAAACACTGGGTGAGGCCAAACTCAGGCTTTTCTAACAACCCTTCCATGGGAACTAAATTCACTGGCCTGAGGACTCCCCATTTCTAGCACCTCTGAAAGGCTCCATCTCCCAATGGTGCCACCCTGGGAACCAAGCCATGAACACATGGGTCTTTGGTGGACACCCAAACTAACATCCAAACCATCACAGTGGAGGAGGCTTTTCACATAGACAGAATGCTGTCCCAATGGTTAAATGACAGTGTCTTGGGGCGGTTGTAATTTTCCAGTATAAAGTCCAAGAAAAGAGAAATGAGCATTTAAAGTATGAATCAAGGGCTGGCACTGTGGCGTAGCAGGTAAAGCCACCAACTGCAGTAATGACATCCCATATGGGTGTCCGTTCAAGTCCCAGCTGCTCCACTTCCAGTCCAGCTCTCTGCGATGGCCTGGGAAAAGCAGCAGAAAGTAGCCCAAGTCCTGTGCCCATGTGGAAGACCAGGAGGAAGCTCCTGGCTCCTGGCTTCAGATGGGCGCAGCTCCAGCCACTGCACTGCAGCCATCCGAGGAGTAAATCAGCGGATGAAAGATTTTCTCTCTCTGTCTCTGTCTCTGTCTCTGTCTGTCTCTCTCTCTCTCTCTTTCTGCCTCTGCCTCTCTGTAACTCTGGCTTGCAAATAAATAAATAAATATTTTTTTAAAAAAAAGTCTGAATCAGATAAGTCTTATGTACAAGGCTAAGGAGCTGGACTTGAGCTCATACTCTAAGAATTTTCAATGTGTAGAAATGTCCAGGACATGAAAATGAGCAAAATTAAATTAGGAAAAATGAGAAAAAAGGAAGTATTGGACACTGTAGGAAACTGGAGAAACAGCACCCATCTAAGTGAAAGTTTAATTATTTTTATGTAAAGATGTAATGCTGATGTTGCCCGGACTTCCAGTGTTTTACTGCTTACATATTATTTCATTTTTTAAAATTAATTTGAAAGGCAGAATGACAGGGACAAAGAGAGATCTTTAACCACTGGTTCACTCTTCAAATGCCCACAACAATCAGGCTAGGCCAGGTCAAAGCCAGCAGCCTGGATCTCAACCTGGGTTTCCCGTGTGGGTGGCAGGGACCCACATACTTGAATCATCACCCGCTGACTCTCACAGCATGCATCAGCAGAAGCTGGAAATGGAAGCAGAGCTGGGACTAGAACCCAGACACTCTAATATGGAATGTCCTAAATGGCATCCTTTTTTAAAAAAAAAAAATTTTTTTTATTTATCATTTGAAAGAGTTTCCAACAGGGAGAGACAGAGAGAAATTTTCCTTCTGCTGGTTCACTCCCCAGATTGCTACAATGGACAGGGCTTGGCCAGGCCAAAGCCAGGAGCCAGGAGCTTCATCCGGGTCTCCCACATGGGTGGCAGGGTTCCAAGTACCAGGGCCATCTTCGGCTGCTTTTCCCAGGCCAGCAGCAGGGAGCTGGATTGGAAGTAAGCAGCTGGGACAATGCCAGCCCCTCTACCCAAGTGGCATAATAACTGATTTGCCAAACACTTGTCCCTAGTTTTTCAAAATAGCAGATATCCAATTTTTGGTCAAATTCTGCAAGTTCTTTTTTTTTTTTTTAAGATTTATTTAATTTGGGGCTGGTGCTGTGGTGTAGCAGGTTAAGCCACCACCATCCCATATGGGCGCCAGTTCAAGACCTCCCTGCACCATTTCCGATCCAGCTCTCTGCTATAGCCCAGGAAAGCAGTAGAAGATGGCCCAAGTCCTTGGACTCCTGTACCCACATAGGAGACCCAGACGAGGCTTCTAGCTCCTGGCTTCGGATCGGCTCAACTCCAGCCATTGCGGCCAACTGGGGAATGAACCAGTGTATGGAAGACCTGTCTCTCACTCTCTGCCTCTTCTTCTCTCTCTGTGTAACTCTGCCTTTCAAATAAATAAATAAATATTTAAAAAATTTTTTTTTAATTTGAAAGGCAGAGTTACAGAGAGGGAGATAAAGAGAAAGGTCTTTCATTCACTGGTTCACTCCCCAGATGGCTGCAACACCTGGAAGCCTGGTCAGGCCAAAGACAGAAGCTTCTTCCAGATCTCCCACATGGGTGCTGGGGCACAAGCTCTTGGGCCATCTTCCGCTTCTGCTTTCCCAGGCACATTAGCAGGGAACTGGATTGAAAGTGGAACAAGCCGGCGCCGCGGCTCACTAGGCTAATCCCCCGCCTAGCGGCGCCGGCACACCGGGTTCTAGTCCCAGTCGGGGCGCCGGATTCTGTCCCGGTTGCCCCTCTTCCAGGCCAGCCCTCTGCTGTGGCCAGGGAGTGCAGTGGAGGATGGTCCAGGTGCTTGGGCCCTGCACCCCATGGGAGACCAGGAAAAGCACCTGGCTCCTGGCTCCTGCCATCGGATCAGCGTGGTGCGCCGGTCGCAGCGCGCTGGCCGCGGCAGCCATTGGAGGGTGAACCAACGGCAAAGGAAGACCTTTCTCTCTGTCTCTCTCTCTCACTGTCCACTCTGCCTGTAAAAAAAAAAAAAAAAAAAAGAAAGTGGAACAGCCAAGAGTCTAACCTGTGCCCATAAGGCATGCCAGTGTTGCAGGCGGTGGCTTAACTGGCCATGCCACAGGGCCAGCCCCTCTTCAGGTTCAGAGTCTGAGCCAAAATACATACACAAGTATACATGGAAACTTTAAGAGTGGCTCAGCCAACAGTCCACGGTGTTTAATCTCCTCTAGAAGTAATACAGGACAGCCATTATTAAAATTTCAAGAAAGGTGTAAGCCATGGTCATGACCTACAGTGTAGAAGATCTCTGGTGTAGGCTGTAGGCTGAATGGATGAGAGAGGGAGAAATAATTTGTGGAGACAGAAGTTGGAATGTGTTTGGTAATCAGTCATCGGTAGCAGACATGCTGGGAGTCCAAACTAAACCACACCACTTTTTTTAATTGACAAACAATAATTGCATATATGAGATGACTTCTAGAAGTTTATGGAAAATAGAATTAAAAGATGTTTGTGCTGGTGCCGCGGCTCAATAGGCTAATCCTCCGCCTTGCAGCGCCAGCATACCGGGTTCTAGTCCCGGTCGGGGCACCGGATTCTGTCCCGGTTGCCCCTCTTCCAGGCCAGCTCTCTGCTGTGGCCAGGGAGTGCAGTGGAGGATGGCCCAAGTCCTTGGGCCCTGCACCCCATGGGAGACCAGGAGAAGCACCTGGCTCCTGCCTTCGGATCAGCATGATGCGCCGGCCGCAGCGCACCGGCCGCAGCAGCCATTGGAGGGTGAACCAACAGCAAAGGAAGACCTTTCTCTCTGTCTCTCTCTCTCACTGTCCACTCTGCCTGTATTTAAAAAAAAAAAAAAAAAAGATGTTTGTTTTTGGTGCAAAATATTTGGAAATCTGTGCATAGTTTTTTCATAGTATACATTTTATATTAACATTTTTAAATACACCTTATATGCATGGATTTCAATTTTTTGCCAGTAAAATAAACTTTTAATTAATTTAATTTAATAATGTTTTAATTTCATTTTTCCATGAACTTTTTGAAGTCCTTGTGCATACCCAGGTATACCCAGTAGAGGAAGTGCTAAATCATATAGTAGTTGTATTCCTAGTTTTTTGAGGAACTTTTATGCTCTTTTCCAGAATGGCTATTCTCATTTACATTCCCACCAACAGAGTTCAGAGTTCCCCTTTCTCAGCATCTTGCCAGCATTTGCTATTTCTGCCTTTTTGATAACAGCCACTCTAACAGAGGAGAGATAATATCTCGTTCTGCTTTTGATTTGCATTTCCCTGATGGCTAATGATGCTGACGGAGCCTTTTCTCATATACCTGTTGGCCAAGTGCATGTCTTCTAGTGAAAAATATCTAATCATTTTTATAATGCTCTGTTAAAAATACAATTATTTGGCTTTTTGCTAGCACAACGTTTTTTAATTGATTATTATTTTTCAGTGGAGAGTAGGAAAATGATCTTGAGCATTTCTCAACAGAACTTGAGCCTAGCTGATCACGGTGAAGGTCCCTGTTTCTGAAAACCTGGGGTGTAACACACACTTTCAGAGACAGAACTAATTTATCCCTAATTTATTCGATTCTATACTTTCCATTTCTTCCTCACAAATGCACTTGTCAGCAGTAAGATGAGAAAAGATGGTACAACTGACATTAGTGGGGCAGCTGACTAAACCCCTTCCCTCTGCTTCTGTCTTATTTCACTTGTAAACAGACACCTTTTCTGCCAATGGCTCCCACATGCCCTCATTTTGAAATTACAAATAAACAATGCAGGCCAACTGAGCATCCTAACTGTGAAATTCTAAACATGAACCTCATTATACCAGTCATTTAAATATGTCTTTAACGTGTCTGTTAAATTATTTTTTTAAAAAGAGAAAATTGGAGAAGAGAAAGAGAGAATAGCAATGGATACGTTATCTTTCTGCTTTTCTACAGCACCTAATACTTTCATTTCTATGTATTTCCTGGAAAATGAAATTAAAAGTTTTTTTTTTGATGCAGAAAAAAAAAGTTGAAATCCATGAACTCAATTTTTTGCATCAAAATAAACTTATCTTTTTAAATTAATTCCATTTTGCACGGACGTGTTAAAGTTCCCTGGTATACTTACATATTTATATTTCCAGCACAAAATTATTGCCTCTGGCAACAGCCATAGAGAACTGTTTAGCCACTTACAGTACATTTTCAGATGTTTCTGAACCAGATCTGTACAGACAGATCGAATATTTAGTCTCATGTTGTAACCGGTTAAATCAGTGAAAAGCAATGTCCTCTAACTGCACAGATATGACTTGTCCATTGCTGTCCGAGCTTAGCCCCACTCATTCCTTGAGCTCACAGAGAATGCCTGAGCATCAGGTCAGTCCCACCCATCCCCAGAACAGAAAGGCAGTGGGACACTCCGTCAGCGTTGTGTCTCATGCCAGGCGAGCTTGGAAGAGAGTCCAGGCTGTGGGGATATTATCAGGCATTCGCACACCAGACAAGCACAGGAGGAAGTCAAGGCTCATGCGCAGAGGGCAGCTCTGGCCTGCTTTCCCACCAAGTCTCAGACTCTGGGCTCTGTTCCCACTATTTTCAGACTTTTTTTTTTTCTGCTTCCCATAAAGATATGTATGGATATGACCCTGGCACCAGAGATCTTACTCTCACTTTTGTAAAATCCTTTTCTCCATGGGGATAAAAATCAACACTCTAATCCACCACATGTTCTGGCACAGGCTTGTTCTTATTTCTTTCTGTGGAACCTCAGCTTAGAGAGGGCCTAGCACTATCTCTGAGATCAGAGGAAAGAGAGAGTGAATTTACTGTGAATCCTACTGGAATTGTGACCAAGGGAGATAGACATGTTCCAGATATCCTGAGTCGGACCCTGGGATCCATTTTCTCATAGGAATAATCACTAGCTGCCCAAGCAAAAGTTCACAAAATCCCCTTAACCCATAACATTCTCGGAATATCCCAGAAGTTTCTGTGTAACCCATCCACTGCCTTCTCGGTTTTCCCCAGCGTGGTTTTTCTCCTTTAACTGACTAGCACGGAATACGATCCCACTTTGCCGCATTCTCCAACCCTTGGCGCTCAGCTTTACGAAGTCCCACGGGCCCGATCCACCAGACGCTGAACCCTATGCGGGCTCACCTGATGAGTTTCCCAGTCGCAGCGCCACGGGCCCCAGCTCAGGCTGTTGACAGGGTGTGGGCTTTCTCCACCATTCCTTCTTTGTCTTCTTTACCGATGGTTGCAGCTGTCATGGAAACTGTGGGAAAGTTGGAGGCCTCGTGTTATACATGGTGATCTGCCAGAGACAGGTCCATTTATATATGGAGATTCTATGTCGGATACGGATTGGTCACTGGGAAAGGGATTGTTTATTAGATGGAATTGGAAAAAAATCATTTTTCTGCGTCTCAAGATTTCTCCCATTCTCTCTGTGGAAAGAAGAGGGAAGACAAGCAAGGCGAACATGCCAAACTCTTGAAATGGACAGACTTGGGAACTCTGACAGACTCTGTCTGATTTTAACTCCTTTCTAAATAGTATGCATAAAATAATGCATTTTGGGTTTGCTGAAATATTTCATAACTGATAACACGCATTCAACAGTACACAGCTTAAGGGCAAAGATACGTATTTTATTTCCCATTCTTTCCTCACCACCCACAAGCCACAGCACAGTAACACCATATGGCTATATTAAATTCTGCAATGACCTTTTCATAGGATTTTATAATGAAATTCTAAAAGCTACAATTAAACACCCATATTTTCATTTTCATTGTCTAGACTGCTAGGGAAAAAATTCTTCAGGGGCCAACATTGTGGCACAGAAGATTAGGCCACCTCCTGTGAGATCAGCATCTCATATGCACAATGGTTCAAGTTCCGATGCCCAACATTTGCAGTCCTGGCTGCCTCAGTGCTGCTCCAGGTCCCTGCTGATGCACCTGGGAAAGCAGTGGAAGGTGGCCCAAGTGCTTGGACCCTGCACCCTCGTGGGAGACCTGATAGAATTCAGTCTGGCCCAGTCCTACCATTGCAGCCAATTAAGCTAGTAAATCAGGGAACAGAAAATTCCCTCTGTCTCCCTCCACGCCTCCCCCTTCTCCCTCCCCTCCCCCTTCTCTGGAACGCAGACTTTCAAATAAATAAATAAATCTTGAAAAAAACAAATAAAAGACAATAAATCCTGTGAATTTTGTTTGTAAGGAATAAGACAGTTATCAGAGAAACTGAAGAGGAGCAGATGAAGTCATGTTTGTAAACCTGCTTGAGAAGTGGCCATCACAACCTTTAGAGTACTTGCCATTTGGGGAGTGAACCAGCAGATGCAGGACCTCTCTCTCTGTCTCTCCATCACTGTCTCTGTCTCTCGCTGTCACTGTGCCTTTCAAATGAATAGATAAATCTTAAATATGGCAAATACTAACCTAAGAGTTTTTGCTAAAAACAAACTAAGAATAATATAAGCAAAAACTAAACATTTAACTTCCCTTTGAAGAAGCTGGCATGAGCACCTTTTCCTGGGGGTACTACACACCGGATTTTTGAAGCAATTTGGCAATAGTGAGGCACAAAAATTTCAGACATTTCCTCCAATAATCAAATCTGATAATTTGTTCCGTAAATGTAATTCCAACAAATAAATAAGCAATGTTTAGAGAGATTATCTTAACATCTTATTATAGAAGTAAGTCTACATCAAAGGGGGAGAAATTAAGCAATTCATAGTTTGCTAATTTAACAAACTATTTTGCAACCAGAAATGATTTTTTAAGACAATTTATTTATTTGAAAGGCAAAGTTACAGACAGTGAAGCGGGAGACAGAGGAGGAGAGATCATCCCCCAAATGGCTACAACAGCCAGGACTGAGCAAGGCCAAAGCCGAGAGCTTCATTTTGGTCTCCCATGCATGTAGCAGTGACTCAAGTACTTGGGCCATCTTCTGCTGCCTTCCCAGACACATTAGCAGGGAGTTGGGGTGGAAATGAAACAGCCAAGACTCAAACTGGCGCTCACATGGAATGCCAACACCACAACACCAGCCCCAGGAATAGTAGTTTTTTTTAAATGTACGCATATAAAGAAAAGAATTTTAAGCAAAAAATTAAAAAACAAAATTTTTATCAATAAACATTAAGTTTATATAAAAGAAATATCTACACTTGGAAGAGAGCATACAAATGGAAATATTAGGGCTTACAAATATTGAATAACTTTTTTTTAAAGATTTATTTATTTGAAAAGCAGAGTTACAGAGAGGCAGAGGCAGAGAACTAGAGGTCTTCCATCTGTTTCTTCACTCCCCAAATGTCCACAATGGCTGGAGCTAAGCCAATCCAAAGCCAGGAGCCAGGAGCCAGGAGTTCCTTGAATAACTTCTTTAAGGACATTTTAACAAAGCTTCCTTTAAGAAAGTTACTTTGGGGGCTTTCCTTGGTAATACCACTGCCTGAAACACTGGCATCCCATATGGGTACCAGCTCAAATTCTAGCTGCTCCACTTCTAATCCAGCTCCCTGCTGATGGCCTGGGAAAAAACAGTGGAAGATAACCCAAATGCTGGGACTCTTACCACCCACATGGGAGACCAGGATGAAGCTCTGTGTTCCTGGCTTCATCCTGGCACAGTGCTGGTCATTACAGCCAGTTAGGGAGTGAACTAGTGGATAGAAGACCTCTCTGTCTCTCCTTCTCTGTAACTCCGCTTTTTAAGTAAATAAAAATGAAAGAAAAGAAGAAAGAGAAACAAAGAAGAATGTAGATTAGTGGTTGCCAGAAACAGGAGAATGGGAAATAGAGAGTGACTGCTTTTCCAAAAAAAAAGTTACTTTGATATTAATGAATACTTTTTTAAAGAAAAAATTTGTTTTACTTATTTGAAAGGCAGAGTTATAGAGAGAAAGAGACATGTCTTCCATCCGCTGGTTCTCTCCCCAGATGACCACAACTGGGGCTGGGTCAGGCTGAAGGCAGGAGCCAGGAGCTTCTTCCTGGTCTCCCATATGGGTGCAGGGGCCCAAGAATTTGGGCCATCTTCTACTGCTTTCCTAGGCACATTAGTAGGGAGCTGGATCAAAAGTAGAGGGGCCAGAACTCAACCCAGAACCCATATAGGATGCTGGTTTGCAGGCAGTGGCTTTATCCACTATGCCACAATGCTAGCCTCACTAATAAATACTTTCAAGATCATTGAAGGGATGGCATTTAGCCTGCGAGTTAAGACTCCCATATGCTATGCTGAAGTGCCTGGATTTGATGCCTGCTCTGGCCCCTGATTCCAGTTCCTCACCAATACCCCTAGGAGGTAGCAGGCATAGCCCAAGTACTTGTTCCCCTGTCAGACATGTAGGAGACCTAGATTGTGTTCCTGGCTCCTGGCTTCAACCATGGTTCAGCCTCTGCCATTGTGGGCATTTTGGGGGTGAATCAGAGAATGGGGAGATAGGAGCTGCCTGTCTCTTTCTCTCTCTCTCTCTTTCTCTCTGCCTCATAAGAGACATTTTAAAATAAAACATAATTAAAGGAGACATTTCTTCCTGATAAGAACCAAAAAAATTCCATGGGATCAGCAGAAATGATAGCATCTTAAATAGCTGTCCAAATAGTTAACAACACAGAAAATGCATTTTAATTTAACATTTTCCCTGTTTAATCCACATATATTTCAGAGAAAAGATTACGCAAACATCAGATTGATCTTCTAATTCATAGGAATGCTGAATTGTAAGATGTTGTGTTCTGTGCCCAAATGCCTTGTTTATTAGGCATTCTCATGTTTTGCTGATAGAAAACAGAATTCAGCTTCCCATGGTTACAGTTGGAAAACCATGTCCTCATTTCATGGTGATAAACAATGTTGTGACACATTGTAAAAGCAAATGTCCTATTTTCAAGTTTATGGCCTTTTTATGAATCAGAACAAGGGTTATATAAGTAGATCTCATGTGAAAAGAGTTTCTAAACCCATAAACAAGGAAAAACAAAACTTCTGGAATATAATTCTCAAAGGCTAAGAGAGAATCAAGGAGGAGGCCTTTGCAGACTACCTAATAGTTTAGGCTTAATTAGAAATCAACCGGGCCGGCGCCGCAGCTCACTAGGCTAATCTTCCGCCTTGCGGGGCCGGCACACCGGGTTCTAGTCCCGGTTGGGAAACTGGATTCTGTCCCGGTTGCCCCTCTTCCAGGCCAGCTCTCTGCTGTGGCCTGGGAGTGCAGTGGAGGATGGCCCAAGTGCTTGGGCCCTGCACCCCATGGGAGACCAGGAGAAGTACCTGGCTCCTGCCATTGGATCAGCGCAGTGCGTCGGCCGCGGCGGCCACTGGAGGGTGAACCAACAGCAAAGGAAGACCTTTCTCTCTGTCTCTCTCTCTCACTGTCCACTCTGCCTGTCAAAAAAAAAATCAACCACAAATACTTATTTTTCCCCCAAGGCAAATGACCAAAGCCAAAAAATACCATTTCTCAAACTTCAGTCCCTTTTACTTTGATGCTAATAAGTCATATAGTTTCCAAAATATAGACATATCAGGCCGGCGCCGTGGCTCAATAGGCTAATCCTCCACCTTGCGGCGCCGGCACACCGGGTTCTAGTCCCGGTCGGGGCACCGGATTCTGTCCCGGTTGCCCCTCTTCCAGGCCAGCTCTCTGCTATGGCCAGGGAGTGCAGTGGAGGATGGCCCAGGTGCTTGGGCCCTGCACCCCATGGGAGACCAGGAAAAGCACCTGGATCCTGGCTCCTGCCATCGGATCAGCGCGGTGCGCCGGCTGCAGCGGTGGCCATTGGAGGGTGAACCAACGGCAAAGGAAGACCTTTCTCTCTCTGTCTCTCTCTCTCACTGTCCACTCTGCCTGTCAAAAATAAAAATAAATAAATAAATAAATAAATAAATAAAATAAAATAAAATAAAAATTTAAAAAAAAATATAGACATATCATCCTGTAAGGATTTATCTTTTTCCACTAAACTTCACAGGCAACATTCAGCAAGTAAGCTGAATATTTCTGTGAGACACATGGTGTCCCTTAAACTTGAGATTATAGAATTTTGTCACGTTTTGTTAAGAAGCTGCAATGGTATGACAGTGGAAAGGCCACTTTCTCTTTTTAGGCCTAATTTGATCAACGTGTAAAATAAAATTTTTGCTGCCAAATGAATTCCCTTCACATATTTTAACATGTAACTATTTTTAAATTACTTTAAAGAGATAAGAAGCCTGGATGAGCATCTGGTACCATGGTGAAGTCAGCACTTGGGATGCCCACCTCCCCCATCAGAGCACCGAGCTGCAGTCCTCACTCCTCCACTTCCCACGCAGCTTCCTGCTAAAATGCAACCTGAGAGGCAGCAGAGGATGGCTCCTGGTGCTGTGGCACAGTGGGTTAAGCCTCCACCTGCAATGCCGGCATCCCATATTTGTGCTGGTTCGAGACCTGGCTGCTCCACTTCTGATCCAGCCCCCTGCTAATGCACCTGGGAAAGCAGAACATGGACCAAATGCTTGGGCTCCTGCACCCACATGGGAGACTCAGATGGAGTTCCAGGCTCCTGGCTTCTTCCTGGCCCAGCCCTGTCCATTATGACCATTTGAGGGAATGAACCAGCAGACAGAAGATCTCTCTTTATCTCTCTCTCTCTCTCTCTCTCTCCCTCTCTCCCTCTCTCTGTAACCCTGACTTTCACATAAATAAATACACCTTTTAAAAATAAATAAAAATAAAAGGACATAAATCCCATGAGTTTTGCTTCTAAGGAACAGGATCATTACCAGAGCAATTGAAGAGGGGCAGAAGAAGTCATACTTGTAAACCTGCTGGAGAAGCTATCACCAGAACCCTTTGGAGAAGAGTGCTTGCTTCAGGACAATTCAAATGGTAACAGAATGATTTTTCTGGAGACTTCCATTTTGGGTTGCTCAGCCTGGACCACTGCTCACATCTAAAGAGTTTTTGTTGTGGTGGTTTTTTATTTTTGTTTGTTTTGTTTTGTTTTTTGACAGGCATAGTTAGACAGTGAGAGAGAGAGAGAGAGAGAGAGAAAGGTCTTCCTTCCGTTGGTTCAGCCCCTAAATGGCTCCCTGCTAATCACCTGTGAGAGGCAGCACAGGATGCCCTGAGTGCTTTGGCCCCTGCCACCCACATGGAGACCTGGAGTAAGCTCCTGGCTCCTTGCTTCAGCCTGGCCCAGCTCCAGCCTTTGTGGCCATGTGGGGAGTATACCAGCAGATGGAAGATTTCTCTGTGTGTGTGTATATGTGTGTGTGTGTGTGTCTCCCTCTCTCTCTCTGTAACTTTGACTTCCAGATGTATAAATAAATCCTTTTTTTAAAAAAAATTTTTTTTAGGCTGGCGCCGCGGCTCACTAGGCTAATCCTCCACCTTGCGGCACTGGCACACCGGGTTCTAGTCCCGATCGGGGCGCCGAATCTGTCCCAGCTGCCCCTCTTCCAGGCCAGCTCCTTGCTTGGCCCAGGAGTGCAGTGGAGGATGGCCCAAGTACTTGGGCCCTGCACCCCATGGGCGACCAGGAGAAGCACCTGGCTCCTGCCATCGGATCAGCGCGGTGCGCCGGCCGCAGTGCGCCGGCCTCAGCGGCCATTGGAGGGTGAACCAACGGCAAAGGAAGACCTTTCTCTCTGTCTCTCTCTCTCACTGTCCACTCTGCCTGTCAAAAAAAATTTTTTTTTAAATGAACACTTTTTCCTCTTCCATCAGTATTTTCTGTTCTGAAGTTTTATTTGAGGAGACATTCCTTTTTTTTTAAGATTTTATTTATTTACTTGAGAGGCAAATTCACAAAAAAAAGAGAGGGAAAGACAGAGAGTTTCTTCCATCCACTGGTTCACTCCCCACATGGCTGAAATGGCCGATCTGAAGCCAGGAGCCAGGAGCTTCTTCCAGGTCTCCATGTTGGTACACAGGCCCAAGCACTCAGGCCATCCCCCACTGCCTTCCTAGGCCACATCAGAGTGCCGGATCAGAAAAGGAGCATCCAGGACAAGAACCAGTGCCCATATGGGATGCCGGCACCAAAGGCAGAGGCCTAGCCTACCGTGCCACAGAGCCAGCCCAAGGGTTATCAGTCTTTCATACGTACCAGTCACAGAAATGTCTTCTCCACAACTCTACATCAGCTTCCATAAAATTACCACTCTACTTTTTCAAAAAGAAAAGGGTAGGTTTGATACCACACTCAAGATAAATTCTGAGGGGTCGGTACTGTGGTGTAGCGGGTAAAGCCACCACCTACAGTGCTGGCATCCCATATGGGCGCAATTCAAGTTCCAGCTGCCCCACTTCTGATCCAGATCTCTGCTATGGCCTGGGATAGCAGTGGAAGATGGCCCAAGTCCTTGGGCCCCTGCACTCACGTGGGAGACCCTGAAGGAGCTCCTGGCTTCGGACTGGCCCAGCTCAGGCCATTGCGGCCAACTGGGGAGTGAACCAGCAGATGGAAGACCTCTCTCTCTAACTCTGCCTTTCAAATAAATCTTTAAAAATAAAAAAAGATATATCTTTACATTGTTTCCAATTATGACTTGACTTCATTTTCTAAATTAAAATCAAGTACTATGCTCATATCCTTTGTCATCTGAGATTTGTTATTTATTCCAGCATTTAAAAAAACACTTCAAAACTTAGTGAATCAAAATAAAAAATTTTATTACCTCTCATGGCTCTTTGGCTTGACTCAGATGATCCAGGTGATTCTTCTACTCCCTGTGAGGCTGGTATTAAAAGTTGGAATGGGCTCAATTATTGAATATGTTTTCTCTCTTAGTACTGGATTGTGGGCCTCGAACTCGGCTGGGTTTGTTGACTCTGATTCTCATGTTGTCCTCTCCATGTGCTTTGGGCTCCCTGTGGCATGGTTCCTGGGTTGCTTTTCTTTTTCAAATTTTTTATTTATTATTTATATGAAAGGGAGAGAGATCTTCCATCAGTCTGTCTCCCTCTGCAAATGCCTGCAACCGCAAGGACTGGGACATGCTGAAGCCAGGAGCCAAGAACTCCATCCAGGTCTCCCACATGGGTGGCAAGAATCCAAGTACTGGGCCGGCACCATGGCTCATTTGGTTAATCCTCCTCCTGCGGTGCTGGCATCCCATATGGGCACTGGGTTCTAGTCCCGGTTGCTCCTCTTCCAGTCCAGCTCTCTGCTGTGGCCCGGAAGGGCAGTGGAGGATGGCCCAGGTGCTTGGGCCCCTGCACCCACATGGGAGACCAGGAAGAATCACCTGGCTCCCGGCTTCAGATCGCCACACTACTGGCCGTAGCGGCCATTTGGAGGCTGAACCAACGGAAGGAAGACCTTTCTCTCTCTCTCTCTCTCTCTCTCACTGTCTATAACTCTACCTGTCAAATAAATATTAAAAAAGAAAAGAAAAGAAAAGAAAAGAAAAGAAAAGAAAAGAAAAGAAAAGAAAAGAAAAGAAAAGAAAAGAAAAGAAAAGAAAAGAAAAGAACCTAAGTACTTGGGCCATCACCTGCTGCCATCCAGGGTACACATTAGCAGGAAGCTGGAATTGGAAGTAGAGCTGGGACTCAAAACAGGCACTCTGATAAGGGATGCAGGAGTCCCAAGCAGTTTCTTACACTATACAAAACATCATCCCCCACCTCCAAAATTCTTGATCTTTCACTTGCTTATGCATAATTAACACTGTTATTTTGAAATTTATATTAACTCTGCTACACGTATTCCCTGTGAGCTGCATGTTGCAATCTATTGCTTCTCTTGGTTTCAGTCACATGGTCCCGCCTCCTGGGTGTCTATCAGTTCTCTGCGATTGAGTGTCAGACGTTATATATAAATCAGACATTATACACCAAAAAAAAAAAAAAAAAAAAAAAAAAAAAAAAAAAAAAACTTGAACTTAGTTGAGGTGTAGAGTAATTTAAGGCTGTGGACAACAGCAATATACTTTGGTTCTGTCCCTGTGACAAGAAGGCTGGGAGAAATTTTAAAAACTCCTTACTACAAAAATCTCTGAAAGTAATTCAGTATGACAAGTGAGTTCAGCAGACCTCTTTACAATGTGTGGACTTTTAAGAACTGTAGTTCCCAGCCCTGGGGCCAGAGCCAAAGCTGCCTTCTCACATCATTTCACTCTAACATTGAAAAACTCATCTTTCTTGTAGATTATTTCATTGAAATTTTTACAGAGCTGACTATTGTTCAGGCATCTCGTGTTTAGATTTAAAAATCTACTCAGAAATATCTGCCTCTTGGAGCCAGCATTGTGGCGTAGCAGATAAAGCCGCTGCCTGTGACGTCTGTCTCCCAAATGGGCACTAGTTTGTGTACTCACTGATCCAACTCTCTGCTAATGGCCTGGGAATTGCAGTGGAAGATGGCACACGTGCTTGGGCTCCTGCCACCTACATGAGAGCCCTGGATGAAGCTCCTGGCTTCAGCCTGGCCCAGCCCTGGCTGTTGTGGCCATCTATGAGAGAACCAGCAGATGGAAGATTGCCTGCTCTCTCGTTCTCTCTCTCTCTCTCTCTCTCTGTTTCAAAAAAATAAACCTTAAAAAAAACTGCCTCTCAAATAAATAAAATCAAATTTTTTAAAGTCAAAAAGAAATTGTTTCCCCTCCCACCCAGATAAGACAATGAAATACTGCAAACAAAATAGAAACTAGAACAGATTTTCTTCCAGCTCTCACATCCCTCTCCTTAGAAGATCCAAAGGAGAAGGGTACAGGGGCAAGAAGGGAAAGAATCAGCTCTCTGTGAGAGAAGACACGGAAGAGCTTCAAAGAAGGAAATAACCTAGGGGCTTGCACTGTGGAAGGGAATACTACATGGGAAAGCCATTCACTAGGAAATGCCAACTCAAGAGAACCTGTATCCAGCTTCAAATTTAGAGTATTTTGAAATTCAAGTGATACAAAGCACTCTGAATCATAAGGTAGCAAGAGAGTGGAGAAGTCCACTGCACACACCAGACAAGAGCTAGAGACGGCGCTATCTTTCCCCACAGCTCCTGCAGGGATGGAGGAGTTCCAGAAATTTCCATGGACCCCATGTAGGTACAGAAGGAGCCAGGTCTGCACTGGAACTGACACAGCAATCTGAGCAAACAAATGTGATGGATTAGCCCAAGATGTCTAGCAGCAGGCAGGTTGAAAGCTCAAACTGGTAGGAAAGCAGCCATGATATATTTAAACTTCTGAAAATGTCATTAAAGTCACCACCTTGGCACACGTCGGAGACCACCAACTCATTAACTTCCATGCAGGTTTCTTTGTGGTTGGGCAGGCTTTGAAACAGAACTGTTCTAGTCATCTCTGACATAGACACACAGGCACATACATATGGCACTGAATAGGTAGTAATTATGCATAAGTCTTTTTAAATTCGGACTTGCATGTGGTCTCTCCTAGAAAATTACAGAGGGATTAGACTTACCAAAGCACACACGAACAAAATGCACCAAATGCCAGGTGAGGCCCAAGTGCTTCTGCTCAGAGTATGCTCCTGTCACAAAGCCCTGGCAGGCTGAACAGTGCTAAGTGAACAAGTTATACATATTCTGAGGGGAGCTTTTAGCTCCAAACATAAAGAAATGACTAGGAAATAGAAATGTCACGTACCTGTTTGGGTTTTTTTTCCTAAAGATTTATTTATTTGTTTGAAAGGCAGAGTTACAGAGAGAGGGAGACAGAGATATTTCATCTGCTGATGCACTCCCCAAATGGCCACCAACAGCCAGGGCTGGGCCAGGCCAAAGCCAGAAAACAGGAGCTTCATCCAGGTCTCCCAAGTGGGTGCAAGGGCCCAAGCATTTGTGCCATCTTCCACTGCTTTCCAAGGTGCATTAGCAGGGAGATGGATCAGAAATGGAGCAACTGGGACTCGAACCTGTGCCCTATGGGATGCCAGCACTGCCGGCGGCGGCTTCACCCGCTATGCCACAGCACTGGCCCCAGGTAGCTGTTTTGATCAATTCATGCCATGTATGTGTGTTAAAGTACTGCAATGAATTCCATTAAAAAGTACAAGTATTATGTGTTATTCAAAAATAAACAAAAAGAAAAAAAACAAGTTACACACGTTGTAATGATTATTTAAGCTTAAGGCTTATTCTAACTTCTAGATACTTCTTGCTTCAACAAAAAAAAATCTAGCAAAATAATTAGCTGTAAAGCCAGAAATGATGGCTTAAATGGTTAAAAAATTAAATATGATAAAATGGGATGATAAGGAAAGCAGACTGTGATGCAGAGAACCAATTTGCCATTCTGATATCCAACTGATGGCAAACTACAGGACACTAAGAAAGGCAAAGGAGAGAAAGCAAGTGCCTGCAACGTTCACGGTACCCTCTGAAGGCAGGAAAGCACCAGGACTATCCACCACCCAGTCTGCCTATTGTGTGGCTGAAACCAACGTGAACGTCAAGCTGGTGAAATCTAACAAGACAGATCCATAGTTCTGCCAAATTACATGATTTGGAAATGAAACAGAGAGAGCCCAAAAGTAAGGAACTCAGATCTCCCTGCCAAATTGAACTACTTAGTGTCAAAAACAAAAACCTCACAGGAACAAAATTTAAATCTGAGAAGGAAGGTTCTTTAACGGCATCTTCTAAAAACAAGTTACAAGTGAGGAAAAAACAAATTCCACCAGACTGCAGTCAGGGGTGAGCTTGTGGCACCGCAGCTAAGATGCCACCTGGAACACCTGCATCCCACATCAGAAGCCTGGGTTCCCGTCGCAGCTTCCCAATTCCCACCCAGCTTCCAATGATTCATTTATTTGTTTGGAAGTTAAAGTGACAGAGAGAGAGACAGAGAGGGACATCTTCCATCCACTGGTTCACTCCCCAAATGGCCACAACAGCTAGGGCTGGGCCAGTGGAGACCCAGGAGACCCATCCAGGTGCCCCACGTGGGCAGCAGGGGCCCATGTACTTGGTCCATCTTCTACTGCTTTCCCAGGCATAGTAACTGGAAGTTGCATTGGAAGTGGAGCAGTCAGGATTTGACCTGGCAATCCCAAATGGTATGTGCACATCACAAGTAGCTTAGACCACTGTGCCACAATGCTGGCCCCTACATCTTTTTAAAAGGGCATGTTCAAGTCTGAGCAGCTGTTTACAAAAACATCATTATACTCTCCTCAGCTGACAAAGTCCAAGTTGGTATATAAGGACAACTGCAAGGCACTCAGCATCTCCAACTCCAGGAAATGAAAACCCTGCTGCACCCTCAGGTACCGAGACAACCAAAACCATCCCCACACATCCCCAGAGATCACTGGGACCAAAAGGCTGGTCAGTAGCACTGATGCTATCCAAACCTACACATAGCGGGTTAATTACTGTAAAGATTACATTTTGTAATTCAGCTGGATAGAAATGTGGATTTGCAGCCGGCACCACGGCTCACTAGGCTAATCCTTCGCCTGTGGCGCCGGCACCCCGGGTTCTAGTCCTGGTCGGGGCGCCAGTTCTGTCCCGGTTGTTCCTCTTCCAGGCCAGCTCTCTGCTGTGGCCCAGGAGTGCAGTGGAGGATGGCCCAAGTGCTTGGGCCCTGCACCCACATGGGAGACCAGGAGGAAGCACCTGGCTCCTGGCTTCAGATCAGCGCAGTGCTCCAGCCGTAGCAGCCATTTAGGGGCTGAACCTGTCTCTCTCTCTCACTGTCTAACTCTGCCTGTCAAAAAAAAAAAAAAAAAAAAATGCGGATTTGCTGATGCCCACCTTTGGCTTAACCACACAAATGAAGACAAAGATTTGTTATATAAAACACAACAGGAGGAAAAGAATCGGGTTTTTAAATTCTGTTTTAACATACCATTGAATAACTTGTAGACACTGTAGCCATGTCTATGTTGATCATAGGAAAAGAGTTAGATAAAAGTAGCTGCTGTAACACACTCATGGTAATTACACTGGGGCTAAATAGCTGTCTATGCAGCATTTCGAGATATGATAAAGTCCAAAAAATTGTCCAATTTACTTACTTACTTATTTTTAAGATATATTTATTTTACTTGAAAGGCAGAATGATGAAGAGAGAGAGGAAGAGGCAGAAAGAGATAAGAGATCTTCCGCCCACTGGTTCACTTCCCAAATGGGCTAAGTTGCCAGGGCTGGTCCAGGAAGAAGCCAGCGGCTCAGAACTCCATCTGTGTCTCCCACACAGGTGGCAGGGCCCAAGCACTGGAGCCATCTTCCACTGCCTTCCCGTGGTGCATCAGCTGGAGCTGGGTTAGAAACGGAGCAGCCAGGGCTGGAACCACCACTCTAATATGGGATACTGGCATCACAAGTGGTAACTTAACTCACTGCACAACACCTGCTCCTAATTTAACATAGTCTTTTTTTTTTTTATTTTAAATTTATTTGACAGGCAGAGTTATGGACAGTGAGAGAGAAAGGTCTTCCTTCTGTTGGTTCACTCCTCAAATGGCTGCCAGGGCCGGAGCTGTGCCAATCCGAAGCCAGGAGCCAGGTGCTTCTCCTGGTCTCCCACGCAGGTGCATCTTCCACTGCCCTTCCGGGCCACAGCAGAGAGCTGGACTGAAAGAGGAGTAACCGGGACTAAAAATGGCACCCATATGAGATGCCGGCGCCGCAGGCGGAGGATCAACCAAGTGAGCCACGGCGCCAGCCCTGCGTAGTCTTTAAACTGTGGACTTGCCAGTTATTTTATCACTAAGGGTGGAGAGTTCCAGAACAAGTATTTTCAGACTGAAGGGTTCTGACATTTGAAGATAAGGTATTTGTACGGCTATGTCAAATGAAACCAGAAGGGAGTGGGCGTTGAGGCACAACGGGTTAAGCCAATGTTCAGAATGCCCATTTCCTGTATCAGAGTGCCTAGGGTGCAGTCCCACCCCTGATTCCGATCCAGCTTCCTGCTAATGCACACCCTGGGAGACAGATGATGCCTGCCATCCATGTGTGAGTAGCCTGAATGGAGTTCTGGGCTCCTGGCTTCGGTCTGCTGAAGCCCCAGACATTATGGGAATTTGGGGAGTGAGCCAGTGAATGGAAATTCTCTGTCTCCCTGTCACTCTGCCTTTCAAATATATTGAAAAAGAAAAAGAAAAAGAAAAAGAAAGAAAGAAGAAGAAAAAGAAAGCTGGCGCTGCGGCTCTCTAGGCTAATCCTCCACCTGCGGCGCCGGCACACCGGGTTCTTGTCCCAGTTGGGGCGCCAGTTCTGCCCCGGTTGCTCCTCTTCCAGGCCAGCTCTCTGCTGTGGCCCGGGAAGGCAGTGGAGGATGGCCCAAGTGCTTGGGCCCTGCAACCGCATGGGAGACCAGGAGAAGCACTTGGCTCCTGGCTTCGGATCGGCGCAGTGCGCCAGCCATGGCGACCATTTTGGGGGTGAACCAACGGAAGGAAGACCTTTCTCTCTGTCTCTCTCTCTAACTCTGCCTGTCAAAAAAAAATTTAAAAAAAGAAAAAAAACCAGAATAAGCTGTTTTACTATAAAAACTCAGTAACTGTTAAATTTAGTAAGGCTTTGCCCTTAAACTGGGCTCTTTTCAGAGTTATTTATAATGATAAGAGCAGTAATTTCCATAAGGGGTATGTTTTTACTATGGCACTTTTAATTGTCTCGACAAGGTTCCAATACACCTATCTCAAACAAAACTATAAATAACATTTTTGATTAAAGGAACTCATTAATTAGACATCTCTCCAATGTAATTTAGTTGTCCCAGGTAGCGCCGATGCTGTTTTCTATTAACTGAATGAGCTCATTTTGGCAGTGCACGGTCTCCACATTATTGTGTACAACAGCCCAGAAAGTGTCAGCAATAAAACTGAAACCAGGTTCAGACTCAAAATACAAAATAATGCTGGTTTTGCTCTTGAAATGATGAGGGAATGTCTGACAGAACACACCACAAGCAAGAGGTCTGCGAAGGGCACCCCTAACAGGCAGTGACACTTCCAACGCAGCACCAGCCACAGGGATGACTCAAGCTTCCTCGCAACTCCAGTGAGCAACTTTTTTAAAATTTCTTCCTTTATTTGAGAGGCAGAGCTACAGAGAGAGACAGATCAATCTTCCATCCTTTGTGGCCACAACTGCCAAAACTGAGCTGATTCAAAGCCAGGAGCCAGGAGCTTCATCCGGGTCTCCTACACGTGTGCAGGGACCCAAGCACTTGGGTCATCTTGTGCTGCTTTCCCAGGTGCACTAGCAGGAGTGGAGCAGCCTGGACTGGAACTGGCATTCATATGGGATGCCTGCATTGCAGGCAGCGGCTTAATCTGCTGAGCCACAGCGCTGGCCCCTGCAACCCTTTTAAAAAAGTGAATCCTAGGAGCCAGTGTTTGCGGCACCAGTGTTGAGCCACTGCCTGCAATGACATCAACATCCCATTCAGGATGGATGGATGCAGGGAAGGGGGGAAGGAAGGAGGGAGGGAGGGAAGGAGGGAGGGAAGGAGGAACAAGGATTGATGGCCAGCACTTTCTGTATGAACAAAGTAACTTTCTCCACCCTAGGATATTACTTGCAAAAATGAAGGGAAAAATTGCAACAGCCCATTATTTCCTATAAGACTTGTGTCAAAGGGGGTAGTAGATTTTAGGAGCTTTTTTAGTCTTTATTCAGGATGACAGAAGCCCCACTGTTGTGTTTTGGACACTGCTCAGAAGCTTGACCCCGTTTAATTTCTTGAGTGAGTTCTCTCCAGAGGTCAAGGTCAAAGGGGCCTCCCAACAACAGGCAGCCGGGATTCCCCATGGAGAACAGCCTCAAACTGGGCCAAGAATGCAGGGGCAGCGGCTCCTGGAAGATAGGGAACATCAGGCAAGCAGGGCTGAGATGGGAACGGCACGTTTCCGTTTCCGTGTTTAAGGGGAGTACTCACGAGGTGAGAAAATAAACTTTCAAATACAAAGGATGAGTTTTACGAGGCTTAGGCAGTAGAAGGCCACACAGCAGCATCAAGACATCATAAGTAATGCAGTAGAGCGTTACTTGTAAATGGGGTCATTGCTTTAGAAAAGGAACAGAGCCAAAGGTGAAGAGGGAGAAAGTTCAGTCCTTGGTCATAGGGAAAGACAAATCAGGGGCCGGCGCTGGGGCACAGCGGGTTAACGCCCTGGCCTGAAGCACCGGCATCCCTTGTGGCCGCAATTAGAGTTCTGGCTGCTCCTCTTCTGATGCAGCTCTCTGCTATGGCCTGGAAAAGCAGTGGAAAACAGCCCAAGTCCTTGGGCTCCTGCACCCGCATGGGAGACCCGGAAGAAGCTCCTGGCTCCTGGCTTCGAATCAGCCCAGCTCCGGCCGTTGCGGCAAATTGGGGAGTGAACCATCGGATGGAAGACCTCTCTCTCTGCCTCTTCTCTCTCTGTGTAACTCTGACTTTCAAATAAATAAATAAATCTTTAAAAAAAAAAAAAAAGACAAATCAAACTTGCAAATGAGCTGGTTTCCCTCCCTGTTGCACTGTCAACCCTTCCAGTTCTCAACTTGAACCTGACTCTGACAAGCATTGGTAGGTAAACCACACCCTAGAAGTACTGACAGCTCATTTTTGTTTTCCCAAACGTGCTGTGTATCTCCAGTCAGATCTAAAATGTGCCATAAATCTACAAATCGTCAGCACAGCATGGGCGCTCTCTCAATGAGCTGGGCGTTCGTTGTCTTTGGACTCCATTTGGCTGCAGAAAGAGGGGCTGTGAGGGCGGTTTGTGTCTTCAGACAGGCTCTGCCAACTCCACATGAAAGGCTGAGGGTGGCTGCCACGGACACAGTGTCACAGGGTTTCAGTCCTCATTCAGATGTTCAGGAAAAGCTTGTGCTCTGGCTGGAAGGTGCTCCCCAGAACCCCCCAACTCATGTGTCCATGGCATCCGGAGGTAGGGCCTGTGGGAGGTAAGCAGGACTGGATAACGTCATGCGGGTGTGGCCCCAGGACAGCATCAGTGGCTTTATAAGAGGAGGAACAGAGACCCCAGCCAGCAGCTTCTCTCGCCACATCATGATGTGGTAGAAGACCCCACCTGAAGCTGAGCGGAAGCTGGCACCAAGCTCTTCAATCTCCAGAACAATGAGTCAAATCAATTCTCTTCCTTATGAATTACCACGCCTCGGATATTTTGTTATAGCAACACAAAACAGACCGAGACAGCCTGCCAGCAGATTTATTTCAAAGGGTTCCATCTCATGTGAGCAATTTCCTGGCACAAAAACGTTTCCCTTCATGTTATGTTAGAGTGTGTGTGCCACATTTCTGCAAAAGGCAAGTTTCCCTCCTGCAAACAGAAGGCTTGGAAACTATGGGAATTCTACACAGCGACATTGGGATATCTCAGTTCCCTAGCTTTAAGACAGCATAAGGAGCCTGGGCAGTGGTTCACTGGAATAAGCCACCGCCTGTGATGCTGGTATCCCACGGCAAAGCACTTGTTCAAGTCCCAGCTGCTCCACTTTCAGCCCAGCTCCCTACAAACGCACCGGGGAAGGCAGCAGAAGATGGCCCAAGTGCATGGACAGCCACTGTGGTCATTTGGGGAGTGAGTCAGCAGATAGAAGATATTTATCTCTCTCATTCTTTCAAATAAATAAGTATTTTAAAAAAAGAAAAAGAAGGGCTGGCGCTGTGGCATAGCAGGTAAAGCTGCCACTTGCAGTGCTGGCTCCAGTTCAAGTTCCAGCTGCTCCACTTTGGACCCAGCTCTCTGCTATGGCCTGGGAAAGCAGTAGAAGATGCTTTGTCCTTGGGCTCCCGCACATAGGTGGGAGACCTGGAAGAAGCTCCTGGCTCTTGGCTTTGGATCAATACAGCTCCAGCCATTGCAGCCATCTGAGGAGTGAACCAGCAGATGGAAGACCTCTCCCTTTCTCTCCCTCTCCCTCTCCCTCTCTTCTTCCTCTCTGTAACTTTGCCTTTAAAGTAAAGAAACAAATATTTTAAAAAAGAGAGAGAGAGAGAGAGAAGAAGATAGTTTGAATTCTTTCACCTCAATTATCTTTCTTGCTCTGCTTGAGTTGGCCAGTATTTTGTAATGGCTTTTTTTTTTTTAATTTTATTTATTTATTTTTTTTGACAGGCAGAGTGGACAGAGAGAGAGACAGAGAGAAAGGTCTTCCTTTGCCGTTGGTTCACCCTCCAATGGCCGCCGCGGCCGGTGCTCTGCAGCCGGCGCACCGTGCTGATCCGAAGCCAGGAGCCAGATACTTATCCTGGTCTCCCATGGGGTGCAGGGTCCAAGTACTCAGGCCATCCTCCACTGCACTTCCTGGCCACAGCAGAGAGCTGGCCTGGAAGAGGGGCAACAGGGACAGAATCCGGCGCCCCGACCGGGACTAGAACCCGGTGTGCCGGTGCCGCAAGGCGGAGGATTAGCCTAGTGAGCCGCGGCGCTGGCCTGTAATGGCTTTTTTCCCCTTTAGCCTTAAAAGAAAACAATCTTGTTAGGGCTTCTTTGTGTGTGTATGTTAAAATCATACATGGTCTTTCTTGCATCTACATCATTGGAAAATATGACTCTGTTCCTGAAAACTATGTTCCCTGCCCAGTAAACAGGCCTGCTCCAATACTCCAGGGTACACATCAAAGACATTGCATTGCATCAGCTGTCTGGAGCTGCAACCTCCCCTTCCAAGCAAACAAGGAGGTGGAGGTGCGAAGCAGGACCCCAGGAAGGATACTGTTGACATGAAGCAAGTTGATCTGCGATTGGTAATAAAAAGTGTCATCTTGCCTCACTTCACAGAGAAGCAACCAAAACAATGTTCTCTGGCTACTTACTGTCTGCCCAGTGACAGGCACTGGGATTCAGACAATGCAGGCCAGCTCACCATCATGCCCACGATGCATCACTCCTTTTCCTGCTGTTCACCTGAATTTACCATAGGGCTTCGGAGGTCCATCAAGATTCGACACAAAACACAGAAATGCAAGGTTCTTGAGGATCTTTCAGACTCAGCGTTTTGAAATTACCTTTACTCACTCACAAAAACATGTGAGACAAATGAGTATTTCATTCCACTGAATAAATCTGGATAGAGGAGCATTAACATCTTTTTTAAAGATTTATTTATTTGAAAGGCAATGTTACAGAGAGGGAAAGGTAGAGGCGCAGAGAGAGAGAGAGAGAGAGAAGAGGTCTTCCATCCGCTGGTTCAGTCCCCAGATAGCTACAACGGCTGGAGCTGCATCGATCCAAAGCCAGGAGCTAGGAGTTCTTCTGGGTCTCCCACGCAGGTGCAGGGGACAAGGACTTGGGCCATCTTCTACTCCTTTCCCAGGCCATAGCAGAGAGCTGGATCCAAAGTGGAGCAGATCCGACTAGAGCCAGCACCCATACAGGATGCTGGCACTACAAGCAGCGGCTTTACCTGCTAGGCCACAGCGCTGGCCCTGCACTAACATTTTTACATAAGAATTTCTGCTTCCTCCCCTCTGTTCCTTTCCATTTTTGTAATAATAGGTTTATATTTCATTTGCTTAAATGAACCCAAAATGACTTTTGTGCTGGCCAAGGATTTCAGAGTGTAAGATCTCACACCCTCCATTCTTAGGATAGAACTAGAAGCATCACATATGCTTGTGAGAAGTCACAGGCTCCCTACTGAACCTCCAGTGTCTGCATCGTAAAATGGAACCCATACCATCTTCCTCTCAAGGTTGTGAGAATTAAAAATAATGTACTGGGTTCGGCACTGTGGCACAGCAAGTTAACACCCTGGCCTAAAGCGCCAGTATCCCATATGGGTGCCAGTTCAAGACCCGGCTGCTCCACTTCCGATCCAGCTTTCTGCTATGGCCTGGCAAAGCAGCAGAAGATGGCCCAAGTCCTTGGGCCCCTGCACCAGCACGGGAGACCCAGAAGAAGCTCCTGGTTCCTGGCTCCAGAACAGTGCAGCTCCAGCCATTGCAGCCAATTGGGGAGTGAACCATCAGATGGAAGACTTTCTTTCTTTCTTTCTCTCTCTCTCTCTCTCTCTCTCTCTCTCCTTTCTCTGTGTATCTCTTTCAAATAAATAAATGAATCTTTTAAAAAAAATGTACTGTGTGAAATGCTTGACTCATTATTATTCATGTTCTTCTTGTTATTAGGACCAATACTACTGATGCTTAATGAAAACTACACACGTAAAAGGTATCTATGGGGCTGGCACTGTGGCACAGTGGGTTAAGCCACTGCCTGCAGCGCCAGCATCCCATATAGGAGCCAGTTAAATTCCTGGCCGT
Organism: Oryctolagus cuniculus; assembly: GCF_964237555.1. NCBI lineage: Eukaryota > Metazoa > Chordata > Mammalia > Lagomorpha > Leporidae > Oryctolagus > Oryctolagus cuniculus. The sequence goes on along the minus strand of NC_091440.1, from coordinate 117,193,337 downwards.
TCCACTTCCAATTCAGCACCCTGCTAATGCGCCTGGGAAAGCAGCAGAAGACAGCTCAAGTCCTTGGGCCCCTGCACCCATGAGGGAGACTCAGGAGTTCCTGGCTCCTGGCTCCTGGTTTCTGCTGGTCCAGCCCTAGCCACTGTGGCCATTTGGGAAGTGAACAAGCAGATGGAAATCTCTCTCTTGCTCCCTTTCTACTTCTACCTTTCAGATAAATAATAAATAAAGTTTTAATTTTTAAAAAAATTATTCATTTAGTGGATGAATGAATCAATGTTAACAAAGAGCTCTCCCTCCCCTCAACTACTGTGTGAAGCAGTAGTTGTTCAATGCTAAAGGAGACACTGGTCACCCAGGAATCTTGTTAGAACACCCATTCTGTCACTAAATCTGGGGTGGGGCCCGAGAATCTGCATTTCTAACAAGATCCAAATCCATCCTATTGGCTGACCAAATTCCTAGATGATCCCATTATCTAGTAACAGACCAGGTTCTCTAGCTACTCATGGGGTCCCAAAATACACTCTATCCAAAAAAACCTAAACAGCAGTTCAACACAAGGGGTTTTTTTCCTACCACAGCAACTAATAACAGGCTCTCAACAACATTATTATCTTTGCTCAAGTCATCAGAGATTGAGCTCCAATCACCTCATCAATGAACTTACCACAGGGAAGGAAGTGAGACCCAAATGAGACCCATGCTTACTACCAGGGCTGGGTCACAACGCACCCCCAGCTTTGTTTAATATGTCAGAAAACACCTGCTGTTGTTTATGGTCCCTGAACACTTGAGAGTTTTGAAAGGCGAGGATACCAGGGAAAACAATACTAACTCACAACTCCAGTTTGTTTTGCAGGCATTAGGTGGTGGACAACACAAACGCTGGGAGGGGAACTGGGGACAAGGACAACAGGAACAGACACTGCCTTGTAGAACTTACAATCCAATGAAGAGAAAATGTGATGTACGGGGCCGGCACTGTGGTTCAGCGGGTTTTGTGGTGCTGGCATCCCAGATGGGAGCCAGTTTGCATCTTGGCTACTCCATTTCTGATCCAACTCCCTGCTAATGGCAAGAAAATGCAGTGGAAGACTGCCCAGGTCCTTGGGCTCTGCACTCACATCAGAGACCAGAAAGAAGCTGCTGGCTCCTGGCTTCAGCCTGGTCCAGCACTGGCCATTGCAGCCATTTGGGGAGTAAACCAGAGAATGGAATCAATCTCTCTCTCTCAATGAATCTTAACACACACACACACACACACACACATACACATACACACACAAGAATAAATGTGAGTGCAGATAAAAACAAACGAGAGAGGTACTTTGGTGCCAACAGACTGATCTAAAACAGGGGAGGCTAACCTAGATGAAAGGACACCAAGGGAGGCAGTGCTGGCTGAAGCCACGGTCAGAATGGGTGACTAAGGCCAGGTGTTCGGGAGGAAAGGGGGTGGAGAGCGTTCTGGAAAGAAAGAATATGATGCTCACACGCAGAAGCAGAATAGGGCAGCAGGTGCGGGAAGAACAGAACCAAGTCCAGCACGGCTTCTCAGTACTCAAACAGGGAGGACAAGAGAGAAGCTAGAACGCCTACGTGATCCTTACACTCAGACCTGACAGGACTGTCAACTCCGTAAGACGCACAGTAGGTTCTATGGACGTGTACATATGGGGACAGGCATTTGGCACAGAGGATAAGACACTGCTTGGAATACCCACATCCCAGGTTCAAGTCCCAGCCACTCGCTTCTGATCCACCTTTGGGAAGCAGCAGGCAGTGGCTGGAATACCTGGGTCTCTGCCATCCACATGGGAGACCTGGAGTGAATTCTGGACTTCTGGTTTTGCCTTGGTTGTTGTGGGGTTTTGAAGAGTGAAGCAGCAGATAGGTGTCTGTCTGTCTGTCTCTCTAATAAATAAACTTTAAAATTATTTTTAGGTATAAATAAGTAAATACCTAAATACATTACTGATAGACATCACTCAGCCAGGCCTCACCAGAACAAGAAACATGACACAGAGACGTCTATCAAAAGACAGATTTCCAAGGAAAACAGAGAGACCAGACTAAGAATGGAAATTAACTATGCCATATATTTCAGAGCAGGATTTTTTTTCTTCATTAGAAAAGGGATGCAAGAGAATAATTAATCACTGAAGAACAACACTTTCAAAGCCAAGTGTTTGGCAGAGCATCACTGGCAGCACAGTTTTCATTTACTCCCCACAGGTTTTAACTGTAAAATGTATTCATTCATAACTGTATGAATTACTTCATGATGCTCAGTAATCATCTCTTTGTTTCTATAAATCCAACTAACTTGCTTTTGGTCCCAACCTTCCCTCACCTGGTAGTGTTAACGGAAAGTTCACGTTGGCCTGGTTTAGAGGGAAAGGGTCCCCTATCCTGTTGCTCCCACCAGATTCTCTGTGGTCATACCAGAATCGTGGGAGTTACATATGCTTGGAGAATGTGGAGAGGGTCTGCAGTGCTTGTCATGGTTCTCTGTTCCTTCCCTGCTGACAAATGCCAGCCCCCATCACTACCGAGGGGCTCTGAGAGGCAATCCCAACCGTATTCCTCTTTCCTCGAGCTCTGCTAGAGAGATTCTCAGTACCACTCTCAAGACCACGTGTCCAGTCTTCACCAGCTTCCCACACTTGCTCTTCCACAATCAAGGGTCTGCTCACTGTGGGCCAATGGGTACATACCAGGCCTCACTGCTCTCCCAAACATGAAGGAATCTCTTCTAGAACGAGCCTTGAACCAACCCTTTCTCCACCGTCTTATTTTCTACATCACCCACTTTGATCCCCACCAATGGGCCTGAAGTAACAAAACCCAGCCCTCTCTTCACTGGGGCCGAGAGGGGAAACCGGGCTGTGGAACGTTTTAGATTTTTGAGGAACAACATCAGGCCCATGTTCAGGAGTAAGACAGGCAATAGGAGACGCCTTCTGCTTCCTGGGCAACTCTGGAGCTGCAACATTAAAACCCAAAATACCAATTACAAGACGAGAGGTTAGACGTCAGTTAGGATGCTACCATCTCATACATGAGTGCCTGGGTTTGATTCTCTGCTCTGCTCCTGACTCCAGATCCCTGCTAAGACGGATTCTGGGGGGCCGTGGTGGTTGCTCAAGTAGTTGGGCACCTGCTGCCCACAGGAGAGACCTGGATTGATTGAGTTCCTTGCTCCCAGCCTCAGCCTGGCCAATGCGCAGCCATTTTGTGGATATGGAGAGGTGAACCAATGGATGAGAGCTCTGTCAAATAAATAAAAACTTAAAAAATAAAAGATAAGCTTATATTGCAGATATATTAATGTGCCTAAAACTCAGTTTCTCAGGGTGGGAAGGAGTGAGTAGAGAAAAGGCTGAAGCTACAGAAATGAGGGAGATAACAGTATGTCTCCTAGCAGGCTGGAAGACAAAATCTCCAGTAACCATGGCTTCAACAGCAGGAAGACAGGAAAACAGATGGGTACAGATGCACACAGGTGCTAGACTAACCTGTACATCCTTGTAGCCTAAGTTCATATCCTGGAGAGTGGTAGTGGTAGGGATTTCTGTTGCTAGTACTTGCAAAGGGATTTCAACAAGTTCATGGAGAATGGAAATAAAAGGCAAGTTTATTCTGCTGTAAATAAATTTTAAAATCCACGCATATGAGGTGTCTTCAGAAAGTTCAGGGAAAAGATGTACCATGGAAAACCTGTATGTGTGGATTCCAAAATTTGTGTGGAGGTGGGGGGAACAGAGTGGGATAGGAAGGTGAGGCAATCTTGATGATTTAGACAGAAGTCACAGTTCTGCCACCCATGGAGCATGCAGGAACTAAGGACAACCTAGCTGACTTAGGGAGTTAAAATTGAGATCCCTGCATGGAGTCAGGACTCCTAAAGGGGGCTGGAAGAAGAAGTGTCAGAGGATTAATTACGTAAATCTGTACCGAGAATGTGAATGAACGCAAACAGCCGCAGACAGCTGAAATGGGGTGGGAAGGAAACTGAGGTCAGGGTTATGTTGAACATGTGATCACACGTGTGTGGAGATCATTACTGGTTTGTGGAGTAAATCTTTCATGGAGAGATGCTTGTAAATACGTTTTCACAGTCGTAAAATACCAAGGAAATTGTTAAGAAAAGAAGTATTTTACTTGCTTTAATTTATTAATTGGAGAAGGAGAAGGAAAGAGAGAGCTCCCACCCACTGGTTCACTCCCCAAACACCCACAATGGCTGGGACAAGGTTAGGCCAAAGCCAGGAGCCAGGAACTCAATCCAGGTCTCTCACGTGGGTGGCAGGGACTCAACTACTTGAGCCATGACCTACAGCTTCCTAGACTGTACACAGCAGGAAGCTGGAGTGACAAATCCAACTCAGGTACTACAATCTGAGACACGGGTATCTTTTTTTTTTTTTTTTTAAGTTTTATTTATATAAAAGGCAGAGTTACAGAAAGAGGTGGTGACAGAGAGAGACATCTTCCATCCACTGGTTCATTCCCCGCCATGGCGGCAACAACCAAGGCTGGGCCAGGCTGAAGCCAGAAACCAGGAGCTTCTTCTGGGTCTCCCACGTGGGTTTATGGGCCAAAACACTTGAGCCATCCTCTGCCACTTTCCCAGGTGCATTAGTAGGTAGCTGGATACGAAATGGAGCAGCCAGGACTCAAACTGGTGCCGATATGGGATGCCAGAGCTGCAGGCCAGGACTTTAACCTGCTGTACCACAGCACTGGCCCCCTTTTATTTATTTTTTGAGAAACAGGTGTCTTAAACCACTTAAACCATCTTAACCACTAGGCCAAATGCCATGCCCCCAATAAATATATATGAAATATATTTATAAATATATAAATAAAATAAATACATTTTTCACTCTCAGACTGTTGTTACTGACTGGTTACAATCTAAAACTGAACTCAATACTTCACATCTCTGTTCACAGAGACCCCCTTGGTACAATTTTTTTTTAATATTTATTTATTTATTTGAAAGGGTTACACAGAGAGAGAAAGAAAGTGGTCTTCCATCTGCTGATTTACTCCCCACTTGGCCACAACAGCCGGAGCTGTGCCAATCCAAAGCCAGGAACCAGGAGCTTCCTCTGGGTATTCCCATGCAGGTGCAGAGACCCAAGGACTTGGGGCATCTTCTTCTGCTTTCCCAGGCCATAGCGGAGAGCTGGGTCGGAAGTGGAGCTGCTGGGTCTCAAACTGGTGCCCATGTGCGATGCCGGCACTGCAAGCGGTGGCTCTATGCACTACACCACAGCGCCAGCACCAGTCCAATTATTCTTTAGGTGTGAAGCCCCAAGTTCCAACATTTACCATGAAACTAATTTCACTTTGTTAGTCAAGAAAAATTAGGTTATGCTGCAGCAACTAACAATCCACAACTGTCAATCACTTAACAAGTACAGAATCACTGGGGCCAGCTTGTGGCGTAGTGGGTTAAGTCGCTGCCTGCAGTGCCGGCATCCCATATGGGTGCCGGTTCAAGTCCTGGCTGCTCTATTTTTGACCCAGCTCTCTGCTGTGGCCTGGGAAAGCAGTAGAAGATGTACCAAGTCCTTGGGCCCCTGCACCCACGTGGGGGACCCGGAGGAAGCTCCTGGCTCCTGGCTTCTGGCTTCGGATTCAGCCATTGCAACCATCTGGGGCATGAACCAGTGGATGGAAGACCTCTCTCTTTTTCTCTGCCTCTCCTTCTCTCTCTGTGTAACTCTGACTTTCAAATAAATAAATCTTAAAGAAAAGAAAGAGCTTATTTCAAAATGGGTGGAAAATATGAATATAAACTTCAAAAAGACCTCCTAAAGGCAGATAAGCACATGAAAAAGATCAACATCATTACCTGGAAAAACACGAAATGAAATCAGAGTACCCAATACTTAGAATGGTTAGCTGAAAAATGCAAAGAACACCAAGTGTTGGTTAAGAGATGGAACAAACGAAATCTCATGTATTGATGGTGAAAACAATACAAGCACTCTGGAAAATGGTTTGGCAATTTCTTGTAAAATTAAACTTACTTACACTTACCATATGTGCCAACAATTCCAAACCTAGGTATTTACCCTAGAGAAATGAAAAATCCGCATGTTCACACATAGACTTCCACACAGATGTTTGTGGCAGCTTTATTCACAACAGCCCAAATCGGAAACAATCCAAATGTCCATTAACACGGGAACTGCATTATAGTCAAACAATGGAACACTACTGATAATCACGATACGGATGCGTGTCAAGCATGCTGAACAAAAGAAGCCAGATACAAAAGAGCACATAAAACATGATTCCAACTATATGGAAATCCAGAAACGACGGTGACAGGAGGTAAGTGATTGCATGGGGCTGGGGTCAGAGACAGGAAGGGGACACCCGGAAACTTCCTGTGATGATGGAAATGTTCTACACAAAGACCTGGGCCTTATTTTCTAAATACGCATTTTCCTTAAGGAGAAGCCAGGGTTCATTGCAAAATGGTCAGGGAAAATATAAGATAAGCCTAGAACAACTTGTCTCAGGAGGAAAACTAATGTGAAAAAGAAGGGGGAGGGAGGCTGGAAGAATGCCAGCCAACAAACACAAAAATGATAGAAATAGAAAACTTACATTTTATAACCTTCAAAGCAATAACTGATTCAGACTGTAATTATCACTGGACACAAAAATCATTCAATGAAAGAACAGAAAACAGGGTATACAGAAGCATGGGACACAGCAGCTCACCAAATGATCAAATTCCAACATCAGCAATAACTGGACAAACTGGTGTCATGTGACTCCTCGTGTACTACCGGGAAATGGCCAAAACATCACCTCTGCATTGCTGGCTGAATCATGAGAGAGCTGCTGGACAGATAGAAACGGAAGGACAGCCTGCAAATCAACTGACCTGGATGCTTCAATAGCTTTCATGAAAAACAGAAAAACAAGAGGCTGGCGCTAAGGCGCAGCGGGTTCAGCCCTGGCTTGAAGCGCCAGCATCCCATATGGGCGTCGGTTCAAGACCCGGCTGCTCCACTTCCGATCCAGCTCTCTGCTATGGCCTGGGAAAGCAGAAGATGGCCCAAGTCCTTGGGACCCTGAACCTGCATGGGAGACCCAGAAGAAGCTCCTGGTTCCTGGCTCCAGATCAGCACAGCTCCAGCCATTGCAGCCAATTGGAGAGTGAACCATCGGATGGAAGATCTCTGTGTGTGTGTAACTCTTTCAAATAAATACATAAATATTCAAAAAAATATAGCTATAGGGGCAAGTGTTTGGTCTAGGGGTTACTACAATGGTTTAGATAACAGCCCACATGCGAGAGCCTGGGTTTGATTTCCAGCTCCAGTTGCTTGCTAAAGCAGATGCTGGGAGGCAGCACTGACAGCTCAAGTAATTGCTTTCCTGCCACCCACATGGGAGACCTGGATTGAATGCCTAGCTCCCAGCTTCAGCCTTGGCCCTGTCCTGGCTGTTGCAGGCATTGTGGGGAACGAATCAGTGGATGGAAGATTTTTGTCTCTCTGCCTTTCAAATAAAACACCTAAAACATCCTGACACACTGAAGTACTTAAAGGTAAATACACAGGAATTTGCTGCACAGCATGATTTTAGTAGAGGAAAAGCCTTGCTGTCATCAGTAGGAAGTAAGTTAAGAGGTAGGAGTTTGGTGCAGTGTGTAAGTGCCTAAGTGTATACATTAGTGTATAAGACACCCATATCTTATACGGCAGTGTCTAAGTTCAAGTTCTGGCTCAGCTCCCAATTCTAGCTTCCTGCTAATGCAGACCGTGGGAGGCAGTGGGTGATGGCTCAAGGAGCTGGGTTCCTGCCACTCATGCGGAAGACCAGGATCAAATTCCCAGCTCCTGGATTCGGCCTGACCCTGTTCTTGCTGTTGCAGATGTCTGGGAAGTAAATCAGTAGATGGGATCTCTGTCTCTCTCGTTCAAATAAAATTTTAAGAGTAAGTTTCTAAAAATAAATAAAATGAAAAAAAATAAAATTTAAAGAAAAAATACTGGAGGGGGTGGCACTGTGGTATAATGGGTAAAGCTACCTCCAGCACCAGCATCGCATATAGGAGCTGATTTGTGTCCCAGCTGCTCTACTTCCGATCCAGCTCTCTGCTACAGCCCAAGTCCTTGGGCCCCTGCACCTGCACATGAGACCCAGAAGAAGCTCTTGGCTCCTGGCTTCGAATCAGCACAGCTCCAGCTGCCATCTGGGGAGTGAACCATCCAATGGAAGACATCTCCCTCTCTCGCACGCACTCTGTGCCTCTGTCTCTCTGTTAACTCTGCCTTTGAAATAAATAAATCTTTAAAAAAAAAAAAAAAAGGCAAAAGCAAACAGATCAAGAGCAAAGGTCTTGCAACAGTTTTCTGGGATGCCCCAAACATTTTATTAGCCACCTTGCTGAGGTGAGGGTGGGTGGTGCCAAAGAATGATACCATCTGGTTATTGGGACAATGTTTCGAAAAATTCAAAGCTTGAGTTTTCTCCTGGGAAAGCTTCACCAGAAACCCTGCACCAAAACAACACTCCTATTCATTCCTCTCATCAAACAAGGTCAAGGTTGGGAGAATTTCCATGGGAAGTCTTTGGGCATCCACCTGACAGTCCTGAATCAGCTCCTCCTGACTTTTCTTTCCTGCTCTTAAAACATATTTAGGGATAGGCATTTGGTTTGGCAGGTGCCTCGGGTTGTAATACCCACATCCAATATTGGAATGATTGGGTTCAAATCCAAGCTGGGCACCCAATTTTGGCTTCCAGCTAAATGAGCACGCTGGGAAACAGCAGGTGATGGCTCAGCTGAGTCCCTGCTACCTGTGTGGGAGAACTGAACTGAGCTCCAGGCTTCCAGCTTCAGCCTAAAAAGCCCCAGCCATAGCAGGCATATGGTGAGTGAACAAGCATATGGAAACTAACTGTCTCAAATAAAACTCAAAAAACAAAACAAACAAAAAAACTTGACAAGGCAGCCATTTTTCTTCAGTTAAAAACTTAAAAATGGTGGCCAGCTTGTGGCTCAGAGGTTAAGTCTTCACCTGTGATGCCGGCATCCCATAACAGAGTACCAGTTCAAGTCCCAGCTGCTCTGCTTCCAATCCAACTCCCTGCTATTCACCTGGGAAAGCAGTGAACCATGCTTCATGTGCTTAGCCCCTGCCAACCCTATGTGGGAGACCTGGATGAAGTTCCAGGCTCTCAGCCTTGGTCCGATCAATCCCTGGCCATTTTGCTTTTCTGAAGAGTGAGCCAGTGGATGGAACAGCTCTCTCTCTGCTTTTCCTTTTCTTCTTTTTTTAAAGATTTATTTACCTACTTCAAGGGCAGAGTTACACAGAAACAGAGGGGGAGAGAGAGAGAGATCTTCCATCTGCTAATTCACTACCCAAATGGCTGCAATGGCCAAAGCTGAGCTGGTCCAAAGCCAGGAGCCAGGAGCTTCTTCCAGGTCTCCCACATGGGTGCAGGGGCCCAAGCACTTGGGCCATCTTCTGCTGCTTTCCCAGGTGCACTAGCAGGGAGCTGAGTTGGCAGCAGAACAGCAAAGACTTGAACCAGTGCCCATACAGGATGTTGTCACCACAGGTGGCGAGCTATGCCATAGCAACAGCCCTTGCTTTTCAAATAAAATGATAAATTACTTAAAGGAAAAAACCTCAAAAGAATCAGCTATGTTAGAGATGGAACAGGTATTGTGACAGTGAGTTAAGGCTGATGTCTGTGATTCCAGCATCCCACATGAGTGCCGGAATGAGAACAGCTACTCCAGTTCTGATTCAGTTTCTTACCAAAGGGCTTGGGAAGGCAGAGAAGGAAGGACCAAGAATTTAAGCCTCTGCCAATCACATGGGAGATCAGGATGGAGTTCCTGTCTCCTGGCTTCGGGTTGGCTTGGCCCTGGCTGTTGCAACCATTTAGTTCTAAAAAAATTACCTCGCTATATCATGCAATCTTTTTGAGCAGAGGTGGGATGGGGGATAAAAGTGAAAGGTCAAACTTCAGTTTCCCATTTTCTTCAAGGGACAGACGATACTATCCTAGCAAGTGTCCTCAAGAAATACCTCCACCTGTCTTCTTCGTAGTATAGCATCCAAGACAAAGACAGACTTGCCAGTCCATCTTCCAGTCACGGGAAATGCCTCACACACATACTATCTGCTACTCATTATGATTCACTTCTGTATTCTAACTTTCCCCTTTTTCCCTGTCAAAGATTTCTTAAATCTGCTAGAAATGTTTCACATTCAAATTTCCTTATAAACAATAATACCAACTAACATCTATGCCAAATGTCATTCTCTATTTCAAGTAACAGCCTCTGAGTTGATAAATTCCTATGTAATTCACACAATGTCACAAAATATGCCATCATGCCGGAAGATGGCTTGGTCCTATGTTAACCAGGCTTTTGTCTTCCATTTGGAAATACATTCTCCGCAGGTCTTCTGTCAGTTTGAATATGACATTCCATAAAGGCAAGACAGTAATCATATGCACGTTAAGGATGTTTTGATCTCATGCTCCTCAAAAACATGAAACAGGTGCATTACTGAACCATATGAATATCTTCCTCAAGCCCCTTTACATTCCCTATGAAAACAACAAATGCACTGGTACCATCAGATCCACGGACAGCTAGAAAGGGAGTACTGCACTCCTCCCGTACTCCAAAGCACATCTGAATTAACAGACATTTAAGAATTATTAAAAAACACTAATTTCCCCAGCAATGAATTCAGTATTTTCACACATTGCTAAATTACTTTTCAGTAAAACTTGAATGTTCAGGAAAACTGTTTTATTCCTTTTCCCGGTTCCCCCTCCATGGGGAGAAAAGCAGAGCTGCAGCCTTTGGGCTAGTGTCCCTCAGCTTCCACCGCCCTGTCTGCTCTGCAGTTACCAAAACCAACCGATCAGCTCCCTTCCTAGAGCCTTAAGTGATTCGCACATCTCAGCACATAAAGCCCACCCCCCACCCCCACAGCTAGCCTCCTGCCTCTTCATACCTCACTCCCCACCTGGATGCCAGGCTGCTCTGCCCAGAGCTCTTCTCCACACTCATCCTAAGTCTTAAGTGTTCTTTGAAAGGTTACCTGGGGATTCTCGGGGGGGGGGGGGGGGGCCTGCCCCAAGGCTCCACAGCTGGGCCAAGTGCCCTCCTTACCTCCACACTGCTCCAGACTTAGCCACTGCACAAGGCCAGAAATGATGGCAACGATACTGTCAGCGCCCTACTCCTAGGATGGGCAGTATGAACACCTTACTCATTTTTACACCGAGGACCAAATATTCAAAAGATTAAATCCCACTTTGTTCTCGTTTGCCCTGATGAATTTCTTCTGGCAAATTTCAGCTGTCCTGCATCGTTTCAAAGTCACTCCCTCTGGGATTTCATTCACAGATTTTCCAAGTGACTTTCCCAAATGGGACCTCAAGAACACAACCGCTCTGTGCTCCTTTCCTTCCGCCCAGAAAAGGGGGACAGGAGAACATCAGCCTCATAGTTTCCAAGACTTCACTGAGTTGTGGGGTGTCCACGGTGCTCACAACAGTCTGGCATGTGGTGATTGATAAATATTCCCCATTCCCATGATTCCAAGGAACTAATGATCCCACATTATTCCAGGAAGGACTTATGGTGGCTAATTTAAATTGGTGATTGATGCATGAGAATACAAAGGATAAGCAGTTGCCTTTCTGTTCCTGTATCTTTCATCCCCAGCAAACTGAACCATGGATCCATCCTTTCTTTACCATCATGGAAGCTGAAAACCTATTAAAACAGTTTGTAGCCACAAGGTCTTAGGTTGAATCCTTGCTGTGTGTAGCTGATTCTCAGGGTGTCCATGGTCCTTCTCATACACACCCAGACTTACAAGCTGTGCAGTAACTCTACTAGAGAGAGATGTCAGACTTACCTTTAGGAATACGTGCCAAGTTAACACGATTTCCTAAAAATACACGCACACTACATCCTCAATCTTTTACCTGAAATCAATTCCAACATAAATCACCTCCTTACCTTGTGGCCTACCAAATACAAAACACTCAAAGCTTCAATCCCAGATGCACCCCTCTCCAGTCTCTGCACACTGCAGTCTTCTCCATCACTGTTTCACAGCCACTCCTCCCTACATAGATCAAGTTAAAATCCCAGAGTCACCCTGATCGTCTCTGACAGAACTAAGAACATAAGCCTCAGAGCCATTTTAGCTCCTTGACTGAAAGACACATCCTCACCCCCCTTCCCTACTCCCACTGCCATCCAGGGGCTCCCTAGCTCCTGCATTCTTTCTCAAGTAGCTCAGACCCACGCCCTGTATTCTCCACCTCATCAGGGTCTATGTGCTGCTCTGCACCTCCCCCAACAAGCAGCTTAAGGAGGACTCTGCCAGCTGTTCAAATGGAATGAAGCCTGGCTTCCAACCGCCTACCCTGTCCTGGCCCCTCTCTAGCCCCCCTCCACTCCTGTCCTTAAGGGGCACGCCCCAGGTATATTTTACTTCATGTAAGTCTCTTCCCGCTCCAGGGTTGACAGAGCTCCCTGCAATACCGGAAGCACGGCCTTCTCATGCCCTGACAATTCTGAACTGCAGGTTTCTGCAGTTCATTCTGCAAAGAGCCATTGGAATCTCTCTCCACCAGTCTACCTCATCTCAGACTGTCAGCTCCAGAGCCATCTCTGGGGTTTCAGTCCTACAGATACCCTTTTTGACCCTCCATGTCTGTCTGCAGTCATAGCCCTGATCATGGCTGTAGGCTTAGCAGCAATTGTCCCAACCAAACTTCTCTTAGCACCCTTACTCTACTCCTGTTCTTGGAAGGAAGCTTTACTACTGTCTGCTGCTTCTAACCTGGTCCCCCACTTTGTGGTCTCAAGTCCCCACATACCTCATCCACATTTCCTCCCACAATTCTTATCTCATTTCTTCTACTCTATCTACATTTCTTCTACTCTATTCTTTAAATATAAACCCAATGTCTCTTCATGTTGGATCTGTACACACTCCTTGGCCATGCCCTCCCAACTCCCTCCCAGATCTGGGAAAAGGCCCCTAGACTTGTTTATGTTACCTGTACCAGAACCTTCCTGACAAAAGCCGAAGATGTCTCTCTTCTGGAGTTCCCAGGAAATGACACCAAGATGGCGGGGGGGGGGGGGGGGGGTGTACACTGGAGTTCTGTTATTTCTGTCCGAAGCATTTTTGCTACAGCGTCACTGATCTGTCAAGCCCCTTTATGCATCATGCCCTCTTCCTTTCCTTTCTTTCCATGATGTGGGTTCATATCCCCATGGCACCTGTGACCTAATTAGCACTCTTCCAGACCCACCCTTACTGACCATCAATACTACAAAGTTAATGCAATCAGCTGCTATAGCAATCACTCATCACGTTCCCCTGCCACTAAGAAACATAAAGGTTGTCACTTACCATATGATCACATGTACAGGACCAGAAACAGGGGTGTTCTTTCTGTGGCAATAAAGTTTACATCTGTCTTCCCACTAACTAGATGGGGACTGGTACTCTTACCGTCCCATTTCCTCCTTTGTCCTACACTCTAGACCAATCTCTATTTTCCATCCTCTAACCCACCATCTCAAGAGGGATTTTGGACTCGCCCCCTTGCTGGTCTCATTAGGTGTCTTGGCAGGAACTGAAACAGGAATGGCCACACTGGCCATCTTGGTAAACAAGCAAATAAAACTGAAGACTTATCGCTCACTCTAAAAAGGAACGACCTAGCAAAGCGATTGTCTCATGTCCAAAATCACAGGTGACTTGACCTCTTTTGGGTGAAGAATGCTGCTTTTACACCAGTAAGTCGAGTGTGGCTAAGAGAAGGGATCAAACACATAAAAAAAATGTGCTAACAAAATGTATTCCCTGGGGCCGGCGCTGTGGCGTGGCGGGATAACGCCCTGGCCTGCAGTGCCTACATCCCACATGGGCACCGGTTCTAGTCCCAGTTGCTCCACTTTCCATCCAGCTCTCTGGTATGGCCTGGTATAGCAGTGGAAGGGAGCCCAAGGACTTGGGCCATCTTGGACCCGCGTGGGAGACTTGGAAGAGGTTCCTGGTTTTGGATCTGCACAGTTCTGGCTGTTGTGGCCAATTGAGGAGTGAACCATCAGATAGGGGACCTCTCTCTGAAACTCTCAAGTAAAATAATTCTTAAAAAAAAAAAAAATGTATTCCCCAATAATCCTAATTTGGGCCATCTATTCAGCCATGGCAATGTCTCTACTATCTCCCTTTATCCTCATAATCATAGTGCTTCTATTCCTACCATGTATAATTCATGAATTTCAAAAGTTCTTACAAGAATGAATGAATGCTATATCCCAAGCCACCATGCAGGAACAACACAAGACTGCTTTTCTTCGATCAATCCGATGCAGAGTATAGGTACCCAACCCCGTATCAGCACCTTTATCAGCAGGAAGTAACCAGAAAAACTGGCACTCTACTCCCTATTTTATAGAGTCAATCTGAAAACCGAGGAGTTCTGTAATTCTTTAGGGTCCTCAAGACCTTTTATGTATTTATACTTATGATGCCATTTTTATTACAAAAGGTATGACGAAGAAGCAACCAAATGGAAGAGACACATAGGGAGAAGCTTGCAGGGGAGCTGGCACATGCAGGCACCTCGTCCATGCGCTGTCTGCATGCACTGTACTTCCAGTACAGCTGTCAAGCCCACTTCAAATAGCCAAAAATCACAGGAAAGGATGTTCAATATCAACGGGTAAGTAGAAAAAGTAAACACTTTTACTATTTATTGATGCATTTCAAAACTTTTTATGCTGACAGAAATCAGACACATAAACCTTACAGGATTCCATTTATATAGAACTTTAGGAAATCTATACTGACAGAGTGTGGACGGGCAGCCTGCAGACAAGCCGGAGATGGCAGAGGGGACGGAAATGTTCTGCTTCTTGACTATGTCAGTGACATCATGCACATTTCCTCAAATTCATTAAACAGATTAAAAGATGCTTATTAAAACTAATGATGTGTTAAAACTGAGACTTCCGTGACTGCAAGTGGAGAGCCTTTGATTACTCAAAAATAACCAGTAAAACTAAGGAAGCTTCATTAACATTCCTTTCAATGTCAAATATGGGCCCAATTCCAGGCTGGGTTTGAAGAGATTCTAAGTGGAGATATAAAAATTAAGATGGTACTTTAAGTCATGCTCATCCAGTAAGCATTCCTAATAGACGATGACACAGAACAGGTTTAACAAATAAGAAAAAAGAAAAAACTAACAAAGAGCTCAAGCAAAACTTGCCCAAAACCACAGCCAATTTTTGGTTCAACTCAGAATTGAATCCAGGCAATCCTTAATTTTAATGACATATCACTTGTCCACCTTAAAATTAACAGACTAAAGGTTAATATTTTGGAATTAATATGGTATGAGAAAAGACCACTCACACTCAGCTGCTGGAAATTTGTTAGTACCACCTATTTCAGAAAACATTCTGACAATAACAAAACCATTAACATACACAATTCACAAACTCCTTAAGTCGGCTTAGAGTCCTTTCCAGGAAATCAGACTGGAAATGCTCTTCAAGGACGCTACGTATTACTTGCATGACAGAAAAACCTATCAGCAATCTAACTGACAATCTGTAACTAATGATATTATGTAACATCTTACCATTAAAAAAATATCAGAACCAGGTGTGTAGCAAGCACAAAAGAAAATTCTGGAAGGATTCAAATGTAATTCAGGCAGGGATCCTTAGATGAAAGAGCGAGCTTCATTTTTATTTCTATTTTCTATATTAATTTCATTTGATAAGTATAAATTTAATAACATAAAAAGCCCTGTCTTGACTTGAAGTTTTTTTTTTTTCTTCATACACTTAACATAGAGTTAATCATGTGAAAAGTCAACTGAAAATAGGTATCAGAAAAAAATCAGAATGGGAATAAGAGAGGGAGGACTACATACATTGCATACATTCCTAGGGACTTACTTCTAAGGCTACATTTTAAAAACTTGCCATGGGACCCAATATCCCCTTAAGCCAGTTGGCAAAAATGGCATTTTAAGTGTTAATGTGAGCATATGGATAGGATTAAGTGTTAAAAGTGATCATATATAAGATTTAGTGTTTGGCAATAAAAGTGGATAAAATTAAAAAGGAATGAACGCTCCAACATAGGAAGCAGTCCACACAGCAGACTCATATCATGGAATGACAATTGTCTTAAGTAGCACTGACCTCAGAATCAGCCCTATGACATTCTGGTCTGACTGAAAAGGCCATCAAAGCATTTAATGCATGGAAGGCCAAGACATCATGGCAAAAAAATGTCCTACATGAAGGATATCTGTGGGAGAGAACCCAGTGGAAAGAAGTGGCCATCAAAGAAGGATGTATGTTTCTCTGAAGAGAGAAAACTTCCACTTTGCTTATGATGTGGCCTTGTTTAAATACTGAAGGAGACTGTGGATTCAAAAGGCCTCCATAGCCTTGGCAGAGCATGTCAAAAGCCTGGGGTGATCACTGACATCATACATAAAAGTGCTAATGTTAAATTAACGACAGGAGTCATTTTAACACTTCAGTCCTCAATTAGTTGTATTATGAGAATTAACTGTAAAACTTCTTCTCTGTGTGTGTGAACTGTTGAAATCTTTAGTACAGAGCTGGTCTTCTGTGTATAGTTAACTGAAAATGAATCTTAATGGAGAATGGGACTGGGAATGGGAGAGGGAGGAGGAGGTATGGAACAAGTCGGGGTGGGAAGGTGGGTATGGTGGCAAGAATAACTATATTCCTTAAGTTGTACTTATGAAATCTATACTCGTTAAATAAAAGGCTTCTTTTGGGGAAAAATAAAACCTGATATACTATTAATTTCTTCATTTGGCAAATATAAATTTAATACAAAGTAATTTTTTTAAATACTGATGTTTAGGACAAATGTTGAAAACACTGCTGGGGGCTAGCGCTGTGAGGCTGAGGGTTAAAGTGCTGGCCTGAAGCACCAGCATCCCATATGGGCGCTGGTTCCAAACCTGGCTGCTCCACTTTCAATCTAGCTTTCTGCTATGGGTTGGGAAAGCAGAAGATGGCCCACGTCCTTGGGCCCCTGCACCCACATGGGAGACCCAGGAAGAAGCTCCTGGCTCCAGAAAGGTGCAGTTCTGGTCTTTGTGGCCAACTGGGGAGTGAACCATTGGATGGAAGACCCCTCTCTGCGTAACTGTGACTTTCAAATAAATAAATAAATAAATAGGAGAGATAGAAGAGAAAAAGAAAAGAACTTCCACTTTGATTATGGCCTTGTCAAAACAGGGTCCGAGTTTGTGATGACAAGAGTCTCGGGTGATTACTGACAACTGTTAAATTAACAAGAGTCACTGTATACTTGCTCCCTGTGTAGGACCCCTGTCCCTTATGTGTTGTACTATGAGAATTAACAGTAAAACTAGTCTTCAAACAGTACTTTATACTTTGTGTGTCTGTGTGGGTGCAAACTGTTAAAATCTTTACTTAGTATAGAGCTGAACTTCTGTATATAAAGATAATTTTTAAAAAATCAATCTTAATGAAGAATTGGACGGGAGAGGGTGTAAGAGATGGGTTGATTTGTGGGTGGGAGGGAGGTTATGGGAAGAAGAAATGCTGTAATCTAAAAGTTGTAATTTTGAAATTTATAGTTATTAAACGAAAGTTTTCTATAAAAACCCTGAATACTATAAAATAGATTTTTAAAAGAATGTAAACATTTCAGGCCTAACATGAACATAAGAAAAACCTAAATAAGCTAATTGCTACAAAGTCTGACACTTACTATGCAGGCATTATGAGTCTTAATTTATGACATTCAAAGACACCTGCTGGAACTTTTCTATGAAAGCCTCAGCGCTATCTGTGCAGAACTACCTCCATTGAGCCCACTTAGCAGAGGTGAACTTCTGTTTCACAGCCCGCGTGGGGTTTTCAGAACTTTGCATAAAGTGTCTTTTAATAGACTATGCTTGGATTGCAAATTTCTTTACACCAAAGTAAATTTACATTTTAATTGCATTTCACAAGGAACTCTTTAGAGTATCCTTTGACTGTCATTTCCTAGCTATGGAATCTCCCTCAGAAAACCCAATGCTTTTCTAAAAAATCTCCCAAATGTAATAAATTTTAGACAAACAGAAGACTTTTCAGCGACCCAAATACAGAATATGTTTGAAGCAGTTTTAACAGAAACATATAAATATGGCAAGCTTCATATCAAATTTTTAAGGTTTTTTAAAATGTAGGTTTTCCATAACCAAAGCATACAAGTATTGAAGAAAGTCAGGGTAGGTAGGCAGTGGCCAGTCTCTGAGATCAAAACATTCAAATAAAAAAACCAAATACTCTGTACTTTCTCCAAAGAGTGTTATTTTAAACTATTATGTATAACAAATATAATCAAGGTTTTTTTATTTAGAGACAGGTTCCACCCAATAAAAGTATTTTTAGTGAAATTAACCAAAATGATTATAACTTAATATATGAACTATGTGTAACAGTGATACACTCTTTACACTGAGACTCTTTAGACAAACTGAAGCCAAGTTCCCTTTATACAGAACATTATAACCTTTTTCATGTTTTCTTGCTACAATTCTTCAAAATAACTTATTGTAAAAAATCTGCATGGGAATTCCTGGCAAAACCCATTGAAAGCAAGTCCGTTCTGATTTTCAGATAAGCAGAACCACATGCAACATGACTCGGGAATTAATAAAGCTTGGTAATTTTTTCAAATTTTGAAGATAAAAAATTTGAATATAGTATTTCATGACTACATTTTTAAGGCATCTTGGTATTCATAATAACTAGAGATGAAAAAATACTCTAACCTTTAATTAAATATGAAAACTTGGCACTTATTAAAAACTGCAGTGTTAAAACTGCAAAATGTCCTAACAAGTCAAAAGATTCCTTAAGAATTAAAAAGGGGCCGGCGCTGTGGCGCAGCTGGTAAAAAAGTCAACGCTTGCAGTGCCGTTGTCCCATATGGGCGCCAGTTCAAATCTTCGCAGCTCCAATTCCGATCCAGCTCTCTGCTATGGCCTGGGAAATCAGTGGAAGATGGCCCAGGTCCCTGGGCCCCTGCACCCGTGTGGGAGACCAGAAGCAGCCCCTGACAAGGAAGAAGCTCCCTGCCTCCTGATGTGCGCAGCTCCAACCCTTGCGACCAATTAGGGAGTGAACCAGCCGATAGAAGAACTCTCTCTCTCTGCTTCTCCTCTGTGTAACTCTGATTTTCAAGCAAATAATAAATCTTAAAAAAAAAAAAGGTTTTCAATCAGAATCCCCAAAATTTACTTCTCTGAAAAAATCTGTTTTGAATGACATATCAATTCCCTTTTCACAAATATATACATATATATATATATATATATCTTTGTAGTCTTAACTTCACACATTGTTACACAACTGTCAGTTTTCTATATTAAGAATGTACATAAACTATGATTTCTGTGTGCCTTTTTGGAAAACTGATGCAAAGGTAGTAAAGATATTTTTAAAGCTATACTAAACAGAAAATATACCCATCTAGTATTTTAAATCACTAATATTTTCCCATTTTTATGTTTCATTTAAAAATAAGAAATTAGACATCTCTTAAAAGAATTCAAAGAGCAAACAAAAGATGTTTCAAACAATTGTGGCAAAATCTATGTTCTTAAGAGGATTCTACATACTTAAAACATTTTGTTAATGTGTAAAAGGGAAAAAACACTTTACATTCAAAGGATTGCAAACATGATTATCAATGCTTTTAATGAATGAAACAGGATTTTAAAACATGCATTGACAGTTAATCACTGTCAATTGTAATTTCATCTAAAATCTGGAAGTAATGTGTTCTACTTTAGGGAAAATTCATATATGAAAATGTTTATTAGAAAAATAAACAACTTTAAATTTTACAATATTTTCCACTTCAATATTCTTTTAGATAAAGCAGATGCGTCTTATGGTTCAAACATATCTGATTTTCATATTTAGTCCTACTTTGTAAAACAAAATACGAAAATACAAATGGTGAAAGAGTAGACTATTAACACCTATTAAGAAATCCAATGTAAAATGTTTTCCAAAAAGATCATTTGTTGTAGATACTTTAAAAAGCAGTATTTACTAAAAGTCTATCCGTTTTCACTGAAATTTACTGTACTGTCATGTCACCAAGATAAGTACCACTGCATCAAAATCCAAGGTGTGTGGTCTAAGTCCATTTTTTCAAAAAAATTTTACTAGTTAGACCAAGCACCAGTGAACTTTTCCTTAAGACCAGAGAGTAACTATTTTAGGGTTGTGGACCTTAAGGGCTTGCTATTCACTTCTGGCTTTGCAGGGAGAAGGCTGTCACAGATAACACATGGAAGAACACTTATTCAGGAAGGCTGCAGTTTAACTAGCAACTGACTACACGAGGACTTGGAAAAGGGATAGATTACTACAGGCATCACATTTGGGAGTAGAAGGAACAATAAAAATGGGTAGAGATTTAATACATGATTACACGAGTTAAGATTTTCACTTATTTCCCAATCATAATTGGAATACGTGTATATATGTATACATATATAAAACAACCTCATTTTAAGTATTCATTCTTTTTGGTATGACAGTAATACTATTAAAGTAAAGTCAGATAAGCAGAAAACCATCATGAATGATAACATAATCAGCAGGTCATCAATAACCAGGAAATTTGGTTTTGACACCTAAGTATTTCTACACAATGGAAAAAAACTAATTTATTCTCTGTGTCCCTAAAGAATATTAGCTGTATATTTTCAGATGTAATTTTAAAATTTAATTGAATTGTTACAATTTGAAGCTAAATGCAATTTGTTTGTTTTATTAGAAAAAATACTCAAGCAAGGTCTACAATCATCGGTCAATTAAAAATGACTTACAAGAACATGAGGCAATAAAATAAAAATACAGGTACAAACTATATATCTGAAACACTTCTATTTGGCAATGTTATAACAAATCAAAACTTAAAAAGAACAAAGGAGATCGCAGATTACTTCGCAGATACAGAATAAAGCAACTGATGAAGTGCTTAAGCAAAAGAAAACAAAAAAGTAAGAAAACACACTGCTTTTCTTTTCAAAAATAAATCACATTTGCTACAGATGGTATGGATAATACCCTTATTAAACAACCATTCCAGAATGTCTTATAGCAGTGCTTTTTATTTGCACTTCATTTACTTTTATATGACTCATTTCACATATATAGCTCTTTACCCTCCCATAATTTTTATTTATTTTTTATTTTTTAAAGCAAATGAGAAATGACTTAAGTATCATGGAACCTTTCCCATTTTGGAACCAAAGGCTTACTTCTATATTTTTGTCTACTCTTTTAAAAAATTTAGTGTAAAAACTGCTGGTTTTTATATCATTGTAGTAAAGTGAAAGCTCCTTAATCAGGAGTATTTTCTGCAGTTTGACTGCATATAACCACAAACTTTACAATATGTCCTTCCAACAGCAAGGAAATAATGGATTTCACGGTCACTGTCAGAAATGAGTGCCATAATTCTATTATGGGTGTAGGTCCTCCCTCAAAGACGTTCTGGAAGGATGTTCAATGTGTTTTGTTCTTATAGATATTAACAGTAGTACATAGTCCCTTAAGTCTGCAAAAGACATTTATTGTTAAAGAAGGTGCTTTATTAACAATTCCTCTGGCAGCACTAGTGAATTACAATATCCTTCAATATTATTTCTACCATAATATATACATTTAACTTTCATGCCTCTAGAAAAACATCTACAGTACATTTCATAATATAAAAATATATTACAAATCTGCTGAATTATTTACAAGCAATGTTCTATTATCTCTATGCAACATTTGTCTCATACAATACTAACAAGTTACACATATTTCCATTTCTGTAAGTAAAAAACAAAAATCCATATGGCTTCTTGCTTAGCAAGCAAGAAAATGATTTTATTTCCTTTTCAAAACCAACTTTGGTGCATAAAAGATTCAGTTTGAAGATACTTTAAAAAAAATACAATTTTTCTTATATTGATAAAAACAACTCAAAAACCAAACTGCTCTCCTCAGGAAAAAAATTAGTCATATAGGTTAAATGAAAATACAAAGACTATTCAAATAATTTGAAATAGAGGTTTTTCAAAAACCGTTAACAGATGAATTATATAGGTAAATATTAACATACTGTACTCCAAGAGGAAACCCTAGTCCTGAAAAGGGAGCCAACATACATACTGCAACACTCTGTAACAGTAATTTTCAGCCCTAATTCGATAGACGAATTTTTAGTTGATTGCAAATGTCCTTCACTGTTTGCTTAAATACAAATTGAACACTTTTCTTATCAGAGTTCTGCAAAAGAACACAAATGGCAACCAATCACATCTATTTATCATAACTGAAAAGTTAATTATCTCTTGAAAATTTTTCACTGCCTAACTATTTCCTAATTTAATTCCAAACAAATAGACACTGTTAAGATAAATATCCTTACAGTGCTTTTGGAATTTGTAAGGGCACATGTCATATTTTTCTTTTCAGTTTAACTACTGTAATCACTAAAGGGAAGAAAAAAAAAAAAGCAGCTTAAAGCAGCAAGCATGCAAAGCCTTTTAGAAGCTGTTCCACTAAGTTGCCAGCAGAGTGTTTGCTCAGTCTCCCACAGTACCATTCCATGAAGATGTGGACATACAGTAATATATTAATATATTCCACCAAAGACCCTACTTCATTCACAGAATGTTTACACTAAGCATAAATATTATTCTAAATACTGGATTTTTTTTTAAAAGGGGGGTGGAGGAGAGGGAAAGGGGTTGATTCTAATGTGCAACTTTTCCTAAACCCATTGTCAGTGACTAAGACTGCAGGTGTCCCCGCTTGTTTGCTTTTTATGTATTTATTTATTTTTACCTCTTCAACCTCTTCTGCGGCATTGTTCTAGAAAAAGAGAAAAAGGAATTTCCTTTTATTCAACTGAATCAAACACACTGAGAATTTCAAAAGAGTGACATCAAAACTGTTTATAAGATACAGGCAATATGATCAGGGATCAAATAACCACTAAGGTATTTCCAAAACATTTCCACAATTTAGTTACATAATACAACTTTTTAATAAATATTCATATATGTAAGAATTCAACATCTAACACATGTATTTTGACCAACTACTAGACGAAAACTGTCATTTAAATCCCCCCCAAAAAAATTTCTAGTCTCATTTTGAAGTCAAATACATATTTGGGAGTTCTGTCATACTTTCATTTTGACATATGCATGAGTAGGAAATTATTCCTCCTAAAAACAAATTAGGATAATTGTTTTTTCCCTTTAACTTAATTCCACACATTTTCCTAGTTATGCCAAACATTAAGCAAATGAGCTACACCAGCACAAAGATCCCACTTCTGGGACACTACCTTACTTTAGAGCACAGTGCTAATTTCCGAAATAGTAGAAGCATAGACAGTTACAGTCAACATTAAATATTTTGTTTTAGTAGAATTAAGGAAAATAACCTACAGAAGCACCTATTACAACTAAAGGATATCAATTCCCAATAGTGAAATCAATCAAGAACTACACAGCCACACACTTCCATAATATTCAGTGATACTCTTATGTACTTTTGAACATCAGCTCTAAGGTTGAATGACATTTTTTTGAAGTCACTTATACGAAGACATCTAAATCACTTGCTACACAGCACAAATGCAGCAAACATAAGCATGTTCTGGGAGAAAGGAAAACCCTTAGAAAAGGGAAAGTCAAATGCATTTTTAGGATGCTAACTTTAGTTACACTCCTCTCCAAATAATCAACAGAAATAAATCCTAAATTAAGTACTAATAAGAATAATTATTTTTCTTTATAAAGATAGTTTGTGACTTCCCCTATTTTTGCTAGTGAATTTTCCTCAATCCTCTTCCGGTAATGTATCTCATCGTGATAAGAACAAGTCTTACTGTATTATTTTGCAGCTTCACCAAATGATGTTACACGAAATATTTTCTAGAACAGGGAAAAGTCAAGTCTCAACATTCCTGTAAGGCTGACCGATTCTCAGAACAATGCTTCAAATTACAGAAATCCTGCCTCTACACTGAGTAACATTACAAATTGCCGAATCCTGGAATGAATGGAACCTTCCAGCTGCTTGATTACTATAAAATTAACTATCTTTATTATAGCAAAACCTCGTATTTGGGGATTGCCAATTACTGTTATGTCACCTTATTCTTTTCGAAACTGTTCCTATGCATACTACGTATTACAATAAGAGATCCTTTTCAAACCAGGTTTTGAAGATTCTCATAATTTTTTTAATCACCCTGGATAGAGGCACTTTGGAGTTCAGCCACATGCTATCTGTGTAACCTCAGGCAAAGTAAATTTATTTAGCATCCTGCCTCAGTTTTCCAATCTGTAAAATAGAGATAGCAACACCTATATCACAGAGATGCTATGAGGACGAAGTGTATGAAAGCACCTAGCAAAGGACTCAGCACATACAAATGCTGGTCTCTCCTCTTGCTTCCCCTACACCTTCACAAGCAAAGCACACTGAAACTAAGGTCAGATCAGAAAATCATTAGAAGAGGGACCATTCTGAGATGCCCCTCAACAAACTGACCATTTACACTGATCTCTCAAAGTCTGCAGAGGGTACAAATTTAAAAAATTCCAACTAATTACCGTATTTAGGACATATGCAAAATATTCCCAGGCCCACAAAACTGATATTACAAAAACAACTATGTGCTTAAACAAATGGAACTTATTTTCAAAACACTCATGTTGCAATTTAAGCTACTTAAAGCTGAAATTAAATAGCATACAAACCTTTACAAAATAATCTTTCTGAATTCCATAATTTGTAACTCTTTGTGACATAATTTCTATACATAGAAAAAGCACCAAAAAACAAGGTATGCTTGGTACTAAGTACAAGTTGAGTATCCTTATTCCAAAAATCCACATCCAAAATACTCCAAAACTTAAAGCTATTTGAGTGAAAACAGGGAGCTCAAAAGGCTTCAGATTCTGGAGTATTTCAGATTTTGGAGTTTTGGATTAAGGATGCTCAGACACTAAAGTCTAAGCAAGTATCCAAGAATCTAAAAAACTCCAAAATAGCAAATACTTCTGATCCCAAGAATTCTGGATAAGGGATACTCAGCATGAATATAAAAATCAGGTCTAACCACTCCAAGGGTTAGTGAAATTTTAAGATTATAATTCATAACGTAAAACTTAACACCAAGAATTAAATTACCTGTATATGTTTGGGTCCAAAAGCAAGGCAGTATCTTTGGGTAGCTTTGATAAATGAACTACTTTAGTTTTTAACTGATGTCGTTCACTTTCATTCACCCAGACATCTGGCAGACTAGGGATAAAAAAGAAAAAAGAATTTCAGATTTATCCTTAATATGCATCACGATCCCAGCCCTCTTCGTTGGTGTTACAGGGCCACCTAGCTCAGCAAGGTTTTCAGAAACCAAGAAGTTCAGGCATCAGGACGTGAACAAATCTTCAATATGAACTCAGGAATGAGTTAATGATTTTTAGTGGCAAAGCAATAAATACACTTGGAAACATTTATCAAGAAACAACTAGCCAGCCTTCAAGTAAGTGAAATTTACACATAAGTTTCACATGAACAAAGAAATTACAGACGATTAAATTCCACAGTTTTTTAACATACATAACCAAAATTCTGAATTGAAGGAAATTTCATCCTTCAAGGAAATTCAAAAAGTATTTTGATATTTGGACTAATCAATTTTCAAAAGGCTAGGAATACAGAACCTGTTTTTAAAGATAAAATATTTATACCTATAATGTAAAAAGAGCTCAGTACAAAACATATGAATATTCATTGAGAAAAAAAATAAGAGGGGATGGTGCTGTTGTGCAGTGGGATAAAGCCCTGCTCTGCAGTGTCAGCATCCTACACAGGTGTTAGATCAAAGCCCAGCTGCTCCACTTCTGATCCAGCTTCCTGTTAATGCACTTGAGAAGGCAGCAGAAGATGGCCCAAGTCCTTAGGCCACTGCACCCATGTGGGAAACCCAGAAGAAAGCCCTAGCTCCTGGCTTCAGGTTGGCTCAGCTCCTGCTGCTGCAGCCATCTGGGGACTAAACAAGTGGATGGAAGATCTCTCTTTGTCTCTGCCTCTCTCTGTAACTCTTCCAAATAAAGGGGGAGGGGGGAGGGAATTGGGAAAGAAAGAACAGAAACTATCAAATTCGGGGCCTGTGATGCGGTACAGTGGGTTAAATAGCCATTTTTTAATGCCAGCATCCCACACTGTAAGTGCACATTCAAGTCTCATCTTCTTCACTTCCAGTCCAGCTCTCTAACTATGTGTCTGGGAGAGCAGTGGAAGATGACCCAAGTACCCAAGCCTCAGCCACTCACTTGGCACCCATTTGGGTACCCGGATGGAGCTCCAGGCTCCTGGCTTTGGCTACTCCCAGGCTCTGTCACTGTGACATTTGGGAAGTGTACTGACAGAAAGATGGCTCTCCTTCTGCCTTTCAAATAAAATCAACCTTAAAAAAAAAAAAAAAATCAAGTGACTGAAGACAGAAACAGTTAAAGATGTCTTATACTTGTAAATCAAAAAGGAACAAAACTTAACATGGAATAATAAGAGGCAATGTTAGTACTAAACCAGAGAAATAACTTCTGGGTCTCCCTTGTGGGTACAGAGGTCCAAGTACTTGGGCCATCTTCTTCTACTTTCCCAGCCCATAGCAGAGCTGGATTGGAAGAGAAGCTGCCAGGACAAGAACTACTGCCCACATGGGATGCCAGCACTGCAGGAGGCTTATCCCACTATGCCACAGCACTGGCCACTTAATAAGAAAATTTTAATTAAAAAGATAAAAAGGAAATATGAAATATTTAAATTGAAGAGCACCTGGGTAAGAAGTTCTTAAAGAGAACTGTAATGGCCACTGGAGAATTAGTCAAGTGACTTCAAAGGCATGGCTAATTTATTTATTATTTACCTGAAAGTCAGATTTAAACAGAGAGAGGAGAGGCAGAGAGAGAGAGAAGTCTTCCATCCACTAATTCATGCCCCAACTGGCCACAATGGCTGGAGTGACACCGACCCATAGCTAGGAGCCAGGAGATTCTTCCAGGTCTCCCTTGCAGGTGCAGGGGCCCAAGGACTTGGGCCATCTTCTACTGCTTTCCCAGGCCAGAGCAGAGAGCTGGATGGGAAGTGGAGCAGCCGGGACTCGAAACAGCACCCATGAGATGCCAGCACTGCAGGAGGCAGCTTTACTTGCTACGCCACAGCACCGGCCCCACGTACATACTTATAGGTCATTAAAAATCCTAAAAATAGGCCAGCACAGCGGCTCACTTGGCTAATCCTCCGCCTGCAGCGCCAGGACCCCGGGTACCAGTCCCGGTTGCTCCTCTTCCAGTCCAGCTCTTTGCTGTGGCCCGGGAAGGCAGTGGAGAATGGCCCAAGTGGTTGGGCCCTGCACCCACATGGGAGACCAGGGGGAGGCACCTGGCTCCTGGCTTCATATAGGCGCCGGTCGTGGCGGCCATTTTGGGGGTGAACCAACGGAAGGAAGACCTTCCTCTCCTGTCTCTCTCTCACTAACTCTGTCAAAAAAAAGAATCCTAAAAATAATCACACCCTAACAATGACTAGAAATCATTGAAACTATTCTTATTTGAAACAATAGGGGTTGGTGTTGTAGTATAGCAGGTTAAGCTGCTGTCTGCAGCACAGGTGTCCCTTACAGGCGCTGGCTTGAATCCCAGCTGTTCCACTTCTGATCCACCTTCCTGCATTAGCACCTGATAAGGCAGCCAAAGATGGTGCCTGCACCCATGTGGGAAACCCTGAAGAAGCTCCTGACTTATGCCTTGCCGAACTCCGGCCATTGCAGCCTTCTGGGGAGTAAATCAGCAGAATGAAGATCTCTTTCTGCCTCTTCTCTTTCCTAACTCTGCCTTTCAAATAAATAAAATATATCCTCAAAAAAATTATTTTAAAAAAAGAAATAAAGAGGCCAGTGCTGTGGCACAGTGGGTTAAAGCCCAGGCCTGAAGTGCAGGCATCCCATATGGGCGTGAGTTCAAGTTTCTCTTCCAATGCAGCTCTCTGCTATGGCCTGGGATAGCAGTAGAAGATGGTCCAAGTTCTTGGGCCCCTGCACCCACATGGGAGACCCTGAAGAAGCTCTTGGCTCCTAGCTTCGGATCGGTGCAGCTCCAGCAGTTGTGGGCATCTGGGAAGTGAACCAACATATGGAAGACCTCTCTCTCTCTCTCTCTCTCTCTGCCTCTCTCTGCTTCTCTCTGTCTCTCCTCTCTCTGTGTAAGTCTTGACTTGCAAATAAATAAAATAAATTCTTAAAAAAAGGAAAAAAAAAATTCTAAGTTTGAGGTTTTAAACTTGAGACACGTACTCAAAGAGCTTTCAGATAATCTCGCTAATCCTGACAACCTCAAAATCTATGATTTCACCTCTCTAATGCTTTGTACTTTAATTTAGTTACTTAAATTATTTTGGAATGTCAGATTTTAATAAATCTAAAGCATAAATCTATTAGTTACAGAGTATTTCAAATACTTACATGTCTTCAGGCATCCAATGAAGCAAAAGTTTTATCTTTCCAGAATCCTCTTTTCTCTTAGCTATTACCTGGTAGAGACATGGAAAAAAATCATAAAAACAATTCGTAAAAAATCATTTTCTGGTGTTGTTAAACTTAAAATATTACTTCGGTGGGTGAGCTGTTACCACCACAATGTCCTGTCCCTCATAGCTATGTAGCATTTTTTTTTTTTTTTTTGGACAGAGTGGACAGTGAGAGAGAGACAAAGAAAAAGGTCTTCCTTTTGCCGTTGGTTCACCCTCCAATGGCCGCCGCAGCCAGCGCACCACGTTGATCCGATGGCAGGAGCCAGGTACTTCTCCTGGTCTCCCATGGGGTGCAGGGCCCAAGCACCTGGGCCATCCTCCACTGCACTCCCGGGCCACAGCAGAGAGCTGGCCTGGAAGAGGGGCAACTGGGACAGAATCCAGCGCCCTGACCGGGACTAGAACCCAGTGTGCCGGCGCCGCTAGGCGGAGGATTAGCCTAGTGAGCCGCGGCGCCGACCACTCTGTAGCATTTAACCTCAGGTCAGAAAATCTTAACTCTAAAGACTTCAGTGTCCCACCAACCAAAGCGTTCTTCTGTATGAAATTAATTAAATGCACATCCCCACTTTCCTGGACCTTCTCAAACCCCCAAAGCCATTTTTCTACTCAGAAACCAGAATCCTTGCTCCAAAACACAAATTCAATAGCATTTGTTTTTTGAAATGATAGATCAGCAGTGTTATTTTTTTCAACTTTATTCATTTTATTTATTTGAGAGGCAGAGAGCTCCCATTCACTAATCATTCCCCAAATGACTTCATGGGCTGTGGGGAGCAGCCCGGACTGGACTGAGTTACTGGAATTAAGACTTATTCTATGCATCTGCTCTCCCACAATATGGCGCTGGGAGAGAAGTAAACAGCTTCCGCACAGCTGCCTCCAGTTCAACCAATAAACTGTAGGACTTGCTACTGATTGGAGGAGAGCAGCGTACTCGGCGTGTGGGCAGCCGAGTTGGGATTGGCGGAGGAGGACTATAAAGGAGGAGAGAGACGGCATGCACCAGGAACATCTAAGGGGAACATCTAGCTGAAGGAACACCTGTGCAGCCCCCGAGAAAGCCGGCCGGCGGTGTGCCGCTCCCCTGCGGAAGTGGGGAATGTGGCCAGTGGGAACTGCCCTTCCACGGAGGTGGAAGGGATAGTAGCCAACCCGGGAAGAACCAGCAGCAAACCCGGGGAGGGCCGAGCAGACGAAAGAACAGCGCAGGGTCCTGTGTCGTTCCTCCACGAAGACGGGGAGTGACAATGGGCCAAGGTTGAGAGCTCAATTCAGATCTCCCACAGCGGCAGCAGGAACTCAACCACTTGAGTGCTGCCTTCCAGGATCTGCATTAGCCAGAAGATGGAATGAGGAGCAAAGCCAGGACTGGAACCCAGACACTCTTGAGGCAAGATACAGATGTCCCACCAGTGCCTTAACTGCTATGCCCTACAAAAGCACTTTTTACAATAAACCCTTTCAGCAGCAGATGGCCCGAGGGCTTGGGCCCCTGCTACCTGCGAAGGAGATCAAGATGGAGTTCCTGACATTAGACCGCCTGCAGGCTGCTTTCACACTGGCCCTAGCTTCTATGGCCACATGAAAAATCAGTGTCTGTCTACCTGTCTTGCTCACTCTCTAACTCAGCCTTTGAGATAAATAAATAAATGTTTAAAAAAATAAAGCAAAACTTTTCAAAAGTTTGAGTGAGGACTTCAAGTAAAATCAGTGTGGTTCACAAAACTCTTCAGGATCTGGCCTCTTAAGCCTCTTTTTTTTTTCCCTCATATTTTTCTTCCCTGAACTACTTCAGCATCACATTGAAGGTAGCTTACTCAACTATGAGGTAAATTTTCTCATCTGACCTCTAACTTACAAAGACAACAAGCACTTCAGCTTTTCTATGCACCAAAGGCATCAAAGCTTCCCAGAATAGGGCTGCCATAGATCATACTCTGTCCTAGGAGATGGGCACACATCAGTAAAGCAAAAGTATAGACTGTTCCTATTAAATTTGAATTAATGGCTTTTGGAAGGCTTTCTAAAGAAAGGTCCCTAAAAAGTAAGGATGTAC
The DNA here is from genome assembly GCF_964237555.1 of Oryctolagus cuniculus. Lineage (NCBI taxonomy): Eukaryota > Metazoa > Chordata > Mammalia > Lagomorpha > Leporidae > Oryctolagus > Oryctolagus cuniculus. The sequence continues at coordinate 117,162,519 of NC_091440.1, read as the reverse complement.
TAAAGAATTATAGTGAATGAGAACAAACCCCTGGAAGTATATATCTAAGTATGATTTATTCAAGAATGTCACTGGCAATCCTAACTCACCCATACTTGTACTCTATGAAGTATAAATTTGACACTATACTTGAACAAAATAAATCATTAATACTTATTTACATATTCAGTCATATTCTTTAACGTGTATGCTTAGTATTAGGAAGCTACAGCATCCCCGTCTCCTTCTGACTCCCAAACTCCAGCAGTGGATGAAGAAATCCACTGTGTTTCTCTTATCTGCTAAGTGCTTACTATCCATCAGCCTAAGTAACACTGAATGGGCCCTGCCTGAGGTGCCCACTCTGCCTCACAGAATGTAGGGTAGGTACTGTCAATCACCTCTACCACAGAGACTGACCAAAATTACTCACCATAAATTTAGAGTGCAAACAAATCATTATGATGGATTATTATCAAGTCATTTAAAATCAAGTTTACAGATATTCAGAACTAGTAAAAACGCTAAGATGGAAACTGAAAGGCAAAGTTTAATATGATTAATTTAAAAACAAAAATGTATGCGGTGGATGTATTTATGGGAAAAAAGCACCAACTTGGGCCGGCGCCGCGGCTCACTAGGCTAATCCTCCGCCTAGCGGCGCCGGCACACCGGGTTCTAGTCCCGGTCAGGGCGCTGGATTCTGTCCCAGTTGCCCCTCTTCCAGGCCAGCTCTCTGCTGTGGCCCGGGAGTGCAGTGGAGGATGGCCCAGGTGCTTGGGCCCTGCACCCCATGGGAGACCAGGAGAAGTACCTGGCTCCTGCCATCAGATCAGCGCAGTGCGCCGGCCGCAGCGCGCAGGCCGCGGCGGCCACTGTAGGGTGAACCAACGGCAAAGGAAGACCTTTCTCTCTGTCTCTCTCTCTCACTGTCCACTCTGCCTGTCAAAAAAAAAAAAAAAAAAGGCACCAACTTGAACAATGAAATCTGTACTACTATAAGTAACTCAAACCACAAAAGAGTGAAAGGAATAAAGTCTTCGTACTACCATTCCTCAGACCAAAAAAAGATGCTTTGTTTGGCAGTGAAAAGCATGTTGTTAACATTTTTTTACTTCCTTTTCTTATTCCTATAATTCTTAATCATATGACTTATTTGAAAAGGGGGGGTTGGGGAGGAGTGCGGCACTGTGGCTTAGCAGGTAAAGCCGCCGCATGCAGTGCCGGCATCCCACATAGATGCCATGATCTTTGAGACCCAGTTGTTCCACTTCCTAACCAGCTCTCTGCTATGGTCTGGGAAAGCAGTGGGTGGAGACAGAGCAAGTCACTGGGCTGTTGCACCCATGTGGGAGATCCAGAATAAACTCCTGGCTTCAGATCAGCACAGCTCCAGCCATTGTGGCCATCTGGGGAGTAAACCAGAGGATAGAAAACTTTCTCTCCCTAACTATGCCTTTCAAATAAATAAATAAATCTTTAAAAAATTATTAAATTCACTTCTAATCACATTTTTCACAAAAGAAAAAAATAAAGATATGTATAGTCAAACATAAAGTACACAATATCCTTAAAGGGAATGAAACTACTTTGTTCTACTATTTAATAAGTCTGAAGCTTAGCTAGAGTGACAACCAAGCATCTACAGCAGTTGGAATATTTTCAAATAAAAAACAGTAAAGAAAAAACTACCGCCAGGAAGGGAAAGGTCTATAACCTACAACTAATGTATTTGTTGCTTCCTTGGTTTTTTTGTTTTGTAGTGTTGTGGTTTGTTGGTCTTATTTTAAACAAAAGCTAAGTCAATAAATCTTTAGGCTCAAGCTTAAGGAGTTAAATAGATTAATCTGAACAAGACACAGAAAATTTTAAGAAAAAACAATGTACTTGCCACCCATTATCAGATTCTGATAATTCAAGGTAATGGTAAAAAAAATTTTAACACAACTTCCTTATTAACATAATTAGCAATTTAATAATTTCAATCTCCATATTTTCTACTCAGTTAAAGTTTTAAATATCTCAAGAAAGTAATGTTACATGTCATCCTTGAAAACACATGAGTACAAGGACTAAGTAAAATCAGAACTCTTTTATACAAAAACTCTTAATTCTAAATCAATGTCTAAAATTCTAGATAAGGCAACAAAGGACTTATCTGCAGGTGCTACGAACCAAGTATCTCCAGGATAACTTATTAACAACGTAGGCCGAGCAAACACTGTGAGCGGCTACTGGCTAGGAATTCTGCTGACCTCTTCTGGAGAAGGCCTGAGTTTCAACACAAACTGCACAGGATCCTGACTCACAGGTCTTTTTATCTTTGTGAAGTTTTTCATTTTCACTGTGGTTATTTCCTATGTTAGTTTGATAATGAGGAAACCTAAATTTGCATTTAGTTTTGAACATTTCTGACAACTAACAGAAGTGATTCTGTTTAACACACACTGCCTTCACCAAAATCCTGGCACATGGAACTCTGGAGCACTTGCTCATCCAGCTCCTGTCCTTTTCACTGTGTCCAACAAAGAGCTCATCCCAATAGGAATGTCTGCCTTCCACCTTCCTTCTGCAGGTTACAATTCACCTTTGTGACTTTTTCTCAAAGTACCTCTGCCTCCGTGTCATTTAAGGGTTCTCAACACTCAAACCTCAACTTTTCGATTTACAACATACTAAGTAACACAAACTTAAGTTCTCCCAGATGTTTCCACAGCTAGAACACTTCTCATCTCCTAGACCATTCTGATCCTCAGTAAATCTTTTCTCTGTAACCTCTTAGTATCATGACCACTATTTTTACTCCTTCTTTTGCCTGGATTTTTTTTTTGAACCATCTCTATTTCTTCCATGACGAGTCTACAAATTTCTTCAAAAGTATAACTAAGTTGGTATGTCACTTTTTTTATTTGTTTAATGATTTCAAAGTCAGAGTTACAGGGAAAGATGGAAACAGAGAGGCAGAGAGAGACAGAATCTTCTATGTGCTGGTTCACCCTGTTGATGGCCCCAATAGCCAGAGCTGGACCAGGCTGAAATCAGGGGCTTCCATCCAGGTCTCCATGTGGGGGTAAGGGGCTCAGACACTTAGGCCATCTTTTGTCCTGTTTGTCCCAGGTAATGAGTAGTAGGTAGCTGGATCGTAAGTGGAACAGCCTAGATGAACCAGTGCACATATCGAATGTTGGCATCATAGGTGGCTACTTTCACCCTCTATACCAAAATGCTGGTCCAGCACTCCATTTTTTAATCACAACTTCACTGATCATCATCACCACCATTTCCTTAACATATAGAGGTACTTGTTCATTACTAGACCAGTATTTCGCCAGATATATTGCCCTTCAAATCAATACATGTTTGGTAAGTCTTAAGCAGGCCTTATATTTTTTTCTCTTTACTATTTACACTTATTTCATCAGTGACCTCACCTTGATACTCAAAAATACCACTGATATGTTGGAAGTTTCCTGTATTATCTGTAGCTATATCTCAACCTGAACTTTAAACTCTTACATCCACCTGCCTACATGACAGAACCGTGACTGGATGCCCAAAAGGCCTGTAAACACACATTCAAATTAGGACTTCGATACACCCCCTGCCTTAATCTGCTTAAGCCAAAAGCCTCTGTTAAATGCAATTTGATCACTTGAGCAACCTGCCCGAACCAAAAACTCTTGGAGTCATCCTCACCTCTTACTCTCCAAATCCACATCACACAACCTGTAATTCTTATCAGCACTAACTTCAAAAGATATCCAGAATCTAACCCTTATCAACTCCACTGAAATCACTCTCATCCAAGCCCCTATCATTTTCACTTAAGATACCCTATACTCTCTTCTCAACACAGAAACCAAAGTGAGCACTTTACAATCTACAGGAGAGAAAAACAAGAGGTTCTTTAGTGCTGTGTGTAAAGCCACACAGAAAACCTGAGTGATGGGGACATTCTGTATCTTAACTGCAGTGGTAGTTTCATTAAGTGAGTAAAATTGAAACTGCACACAATTGTACACTTCAAATGGTTCAGTTCATTATACATAAATTAAGCCTCAAAGTTATTATTTAAAAAAAAAAAAAAAGACACCATGCCCACACAGACTCCTTCAATGGTCTCCCATTTCACACAGAGTAAAAGCCAATGAGGTTCTCCAATCACCTCTGAATGATGTACTACTCCTATTCCTACTCGTTCCCTCCAGCTATACTGGCCTCCCCACTTTCAAACACTCCTGGTATATTCCCACCTCCAAATGGTATACTTCATCTCTCCTCTGGCTAAAATGCTCATTCCTCAACAACTGGATAGTTCACATCCTTTTTATGGTCTTAAGAGTTTTGCTAATTTGTCTCATCGTGTCTCTTCTGCTGGGGTGCAAGCCTGGTTTCTCTTTTGTTCATGGATAAACATCAGCATCTAGCTCACAGTAGGTATGCGTTATTTTTTATTATTATTATTATGCATTTGAAAGGCAGAGAGAAGGGGCAGAGAGGAAGGGAGGGAGGAACAAGTGAGAGACGTAGAGGAGAGAGAGAGGGAGCCAAATATCCATCTGCAGGTTCACTCCCAAAATGTACACAACAGCCAAGACTGGAACAGGCCAAAGCTAGGAATTCCATTCAGGTCTCCCACATGGGTGGCAGAAACCCAGCTATTTGAGATATCACCTGCTACCTCAAAGGGTGCACATTAGCAGGAACAATAGTGGGACAGGGGTGGGAGATTACTTGTACCTAGCCACTCTGATATGGGGTGCAGGTATTCCAAGTGTGGTGACTTCACCACTGTGCGTTCACACCCTCCCCCTTGACATTTAAAGGAATGAACAAATTAGCCTTAATGCCAAACTCAGATTCTGGTGACATCTTACCTTTTTTAAAAAAAGATTTCAGGGGCCAATGGTGTGGTAAAGCCGCCACCTACAGTGCCAGCATCCCATATGGGCACCAGTTCGAATCCCAGATGCTCCATTTCTGATCGAGCTCTCTGCTATGGACTGGGAAAGCAGTGGAAGATGGCCTAAGTCCTTGGGCCCCTGCACACACATGGGAGACCTGGAAGAAGCTCCTGGCTCCTGGCTCCCAACTGGCCCAGCTCTGGCTGTTGCAGCCATTTGGGAAGTGAACCAGTGCATGGAAGACACAAGAACCCTTTCTCTCTCTCTCTCCTGCTCAACTATGCCTTTCAAATATATAAATCTTACAAAAATAAATAAGAAAAAAAGAAAAACTTCAAACTACTGCATCAGCAACCTATGCTCACAAACTTAGAAGGAGGACTTCAACTATCAGTGCAGAGCAAAGCCCAATCAGAAAACTTTTTGAAGTGGTAAGGACATTCTGTATCTGAACGATGGTGATGTCAAGTATGCCTTAATTTCCATTTATTCCACAAGCACAATCCAGCATTGATTATTTTTTCTTGGTTCATTCAATTCGATGACCTTATAAATTACATTTCCTAGAGTCTAGTCTAACCTAGACTTAGAATGTATCACATAAAAATGAAACACTAGGGGCTGGCAGTGTGGTGTAATGAGTAAAGCCGATGCATGTGACACTGGCATCCCATACGGGTGCCAGTTTGAGTCCTGGCTGTTCCACTTCTGATCCAGTTCCCTAAGGCACCTGGGAAAGCAGCAGAGGTCGGCCCAAGTGTTTGAGACCTTACACCCATGTGGGAGACAGGGATGAAGCTCGAAGTTCCTGGCTCCTGGCTCTAACCTGGCCCAGCCCTGTCAGATGTGATCATTCTGAGAGTGAACCAAAGGATGGTTCACATGTTCCCTACACACATTCCTCCCCTGACTCTTGTTTTCCAAATATATAAATTTAAAAAAAAAAAAAAAAAAGGAAAAAAAAAAACACTCTCAATCTTCTTTATTAGTAAGTGGCTATAATATTTTACCAATCAATTTACATGGCATTATCCAGAAAAAAAAAAAAAAAAAAAAACATTATTTGAACATTTCAAACATTTCATTGGCTTTGAAATGAAAAATTTGATGCTTTATTCTGTATTGAAAATACATTACCTAGAAACTATGCTGGGCAATGTGAGGCAGACCAATGAACAAATAAGAAACACTTCCACCATAAAGCTGGAAGGTACTGGCAAAGATTACCTTATTTTCTACTAACTATAAGTTCCAGATATGCGTGGAGACTGAAAGAAGTGAATACAGCACATAATGGGGATGAAACTTAAGAACTAAAAGGAGTCCAATGCTCTAATTCCACAAATGAGAAAACCATAGGGCAGAAAAGCGGTCCGAGTCCAGTCTTACTCCAGTATATAATATGCCCCAAAATTTCTAAAAAGTTCAAACCAAAGGCTTTATATTCATTTTAATGGTAAACATGGCAACTACTTGCTTTATAACAATACAAGTTATTTTGAAATAACAGCATAAGATTTTGTGATTTGAGTTTAGAAATGGACTCTGAAAGTCAGAATACATTTTTTGTAAACCTAAGTATATACATATGTGTATATAGAAGTTGAAGAAAAGGAATACTTACAGTACTATGAAAAACAACACTGTGGCCTTTCCCTAAACTTTCTATATGAGCTGAGAGGTTAAAGCAAATGGCTCGATGTCTTATCGCATCCAGTGTTTGTGCATCGAAGAAATCATGTGGTCGCGCTAAAAGCCAACACAAAAAAGATAGAGATTACTTAGAAAAATGTTAACAGTCTTCTGAACATAGAAACAGTATATTTTCCACAAAAATCAGTACTGAGTAGGAAAGACTAATTGTAAACAAGCAATGCCCAAGTATCTATCTTCTCTTTAAATTTAAAATACTATTTGCTTTCAAAGCACAGACTAGCTCACTGGTCAAAAGCAGAAGTGAACTCAAGGAGTGAATGAAGGTTAACTCCACCCCTTAGCACAAGACACTCTAACCTCAGAGCTCATCATTCCACATTTCACTGTTTCATTTTTTAACCCTTTACTCCAACATCTCTTAGCACCAGTCCTGCATTTACCCCAATGTGATCAACATCTCCATCTGTGTGATATTGAAGTTTCACCAGTCAAAAATATTAAATACGAACATTCTATATTAATACATAATCAAAGTATTTCCAAGTACTATTATTGAGCTTTTTGAAGAATACTTCCCAATTGTGAAGAAACCTAACACAATGGAAGAAAATGACAAAAACTTTTTAAGATTTATTTGAAAGTCAGGGTTACACAGAGAGAGCAGAAGCAGAGAGAGAGGAGAAGCAGAGAGAGAGAGAGAGAGAGAGAGAGAGAGAGAGAGAGAGAGAGAGAGAGAGATCTTCCATCCACTGGTTCACTCCCCAAATTGGCCTCAACGGCCAGAACTGCACCAAACCGAAGCCATGAGCCAGGAGCTTCTTCCGTGTCTCCCACGTGGGTGCAGAAGCCCAAGGCCTTAGGCCATCTTCTTACTGCTTTCCCAAGCCATAGAAGAGAGCTTGATCAGAAGTGGGGCAGCCGAGTCTCGAAGCAGCGCCCATATGGGATGCCAGCGCTTTAGGCCAGGGCGTTAACCCGCTGTGCCACAGATCTGGCCCCAACAAAAGCATTTTTGAATGGCAGTGAACCCTATTTTAACTCCCTATACTCAGCCAATTCGCAGCTGTGCAACTAGACCTGAACTGCTCAAGCTACATTAGATTATATTTATAAAAGGGAAATATCACACCCACTGCAGAATGATCAAATAAAACAGATGCATATGAAAAGTACCTTCTAATCCATAAAGCAGTTTATATAAGTTAATCTAACTTCTACAAATAATAAACTGTTTCACAGAGTAGGTAATCATTTAGTATATACAACTAAACTATACACTGAAAATTTCATTTGGTGAGAAAACTTTTCAAAGTTTACTTTTTATCTGCTATAAATTGTGCTATTATTATCCCTAATGAGAACACCGCTCAGAATAAAGAAAATGAATATTTTATTTTATGCTTGTGGACGTTGTCGATACATGTAATCTGTAAAATCTGCAACTAAAATTAAATTTACTAACAGAAGAACAGCTTGACTTCCTAGAAGAGCACATTCTGCACAACACATGTGACTGACCACACCGATGCTACTCAATGCTGCTCTTAAGAGAACTGGGGTAGCCAATGAACCAGCAGATGCATTCAATAGAATACCCCTAAGTAGCATTCTCTTGAGATATTTTTTCCTCAAGAAATAAGCAAAATACCTAGTAATAAACTTGTGGAACCCTCAACAACAGTGGGAAATCAGAAAGAAAATATTTGGCCTTCGGGGAACATGGTAGATGATTTTACCAGATGCAGAGGAACACATCCCCTTTCCATTAGATCTGTGGCTTTTGGGAAAACAAGCATAGTTTATCCATGCTTTCCCAATGCACACTTTTTCCTTAGAAGTACTTTGAGAAAACTTATCCCTCTAAATCAATCACTCCTCATGTAAGATGTAAAAAGAACAGTCAACACTGAATTTCACAATCAGGAATGCCTTCACATCCACTACCTCCACTGTTAGAATAAACATCAACAAATCAAACTAGGGAATGGGCATTAGCCACAAATCCCTGGCAAATAGTGCGGAAGGATTCAGTGCCAGTTTTGCAACCAATTCTAGTTTCCTGCTAATAATGTGTGCCCTGGAAGGCAGCAGGTGATGGCTCGATTACTTAGGTCCCTGCCACCCACATAGGAGACCTAGACTGAGTTTCAGGCTCCTGGATTCAGCCTCACCCAGCATCAGCTGTTGTGAACATTTGAGGAATCAACCTGAGGATGGAAGATCTTTCTTTGCTTGTCTGTCTCTCTTTCAAATAAAAACGAATATAATTATTTTTAAAAAGAAAGCCAAATTAGAATAAGCAGTCTCCCAAAGTGTTTTGCCATGATGCAATAATAATAAGAAAAGAGGGGCTAGAGTTGCAGTGCATTAAGCTGCCGCCTCCAACACCAGCATCGTTTATGAGCGCGCCAGTAGAATTCCCAGCTGTTCCACTTCCGATCCAGAAATCAGCAGGAAATGATCCAAATTCTTGAGAACCTACTGCCCCACACGGAGTTCCAGGCTCCTGGCTTCAGCCTAGCCCAGTCCCAGGTGGCACCACCACTTGAAGAGTGCACCAGCAGAAGCAATATCTGTCTCTTCTCTTTGCACTATTCCTTCTCAGTAATTATTTTATAATGTATATCAGTACTACTACCTGCAATGGATCAATTATATGTTAAGAAGGCATGCCCAAGCATTTTTTAACTGACAGAATACAAAATAAAAAACCTTTAGAAACCATAAAAATAAAGACTCTTTTCCTATAGCTCAAAAATCCTACCTGGTATGTGATTACTTTTCTATTAGGTTTAATGATGATGTGGGGTTATACAGAAAAAAATTTTTATTCTAGGTACATTAAGAACTTTGGATTTAGGAAAAAAAAAAAGCATATCAAGAGAGAGAGCCAATGTGCCATACTGGGAAATCTCAAGTAAAAAGTGTTCACTGTACTATTCTTGCAACAGCTAAGTATGTCAAAATTTTAGAAAAACTTTCCACATTTTTTTTAAAGATTTATTTATTTGCTTGAGAGGCATAGTTACAGACAGAGGGAGAGACAGAGGTCTTCCATCCACTGGTTCACTCCCCAGATGGAACACAAATGGCCAGAGCTGGATCAATTAGAAACCAGGAGCCAGGAGCTTCTTCTGTGTCTCCAACACAGGTGCAGAGGCCCAAACAGCTGAGCCATCTTCCACTGCTTTCCCAGGCCATAGCAGAGAGCTAGATCAGAAGAGCAGCAGCTGGGATTTGATCCAGTGATACAATGCTGCAAGTGGGTTTAGCCTACTGCACCACAGCACCAGACCCCCAAATTTTTTAAATGTTATCAAACGGAATATTACTTAGATTGTAGTTAGATTTATGACATACTTTTTTATCTAGGTAAGTACAAGTGATCTTAAACTACATGAAATGGATTAATTAGCAAGTCAACATGCATTTTAGAGGAAGAAGGGACTAAGTGGCATCAAGTACATCAATTTAGATGGCACCACTGACCTAACAGTGGCTCCACCCAACAGAAAGTCAAGAAACTTACAAGTTCAAAATGTATTTTATTCAGTTACTTTCATTCTCCCCAATGAGAGAGCCAACAAAAAGGTTTTTTAAACCCCTACTTCTCTTCTCTGACTCCTGTCCTACTAGCTAATATTGGGGAAAACATTACTAAAAGCACAAATACTTACATAAGCACTGCCCCCCCCATTTCTAAGCAAGAAAAGCGTATTTAGCTGAACTTTCTGCAACAGAGTAACAAACTGTGCAAGTATTGAAAAGCAAATAATATGAACAAAAATTAACGAGATGAGGACAAACAGTGGTGAAAGTTACCCTTGCTTTTCAGTACTGTAACATACATTAGCAATTACCTTTTTTTTAAAGATTTTTTATTTATTTGAAACACAGAGTTACAAAGAGATGTAGAGACAGGGAGAGAGATCTTCCATCTGCTGGTTAACTCCCCAGATGGCAGCAACGGCCAAAGCTGTGCCAATTCGAAGCCAGGAGCTTCTTCCAAGTCTCCCATGCGGGTGCCGGGGCCCAAAGACTTGGGCCATCTTCTACTGCTTTCCCAGGCCACAGCAGAGAGCTGGATCAGAAGAGGAGCAGCCAGGACTAGAACCGGCGCCCATATGGGATGCCGGCGCTTCAGGCTAAGAGCATTAACCCGCTGAGCCACAGCGCCGGCCCCAGCAATTTCCTTTTTTCAGATTTATTATTTACAGGACTATCGCTGTAACATAGCAGATAAAGCTGCCATCTGCAGTGCCGGCATCCCATATGGGCACCGGTCAGAGTCCTGGTTGTTCCACTTCTGATCCAGCTCTCTGCTGTGGCCTGGGAAAGCAGTAGAAGACATGGACCCCTGCACCCATGTGGGAGACCAGAAAGAAGCTCCTGGCTCCTGACTTCAGATCAGAGTAGCTCCAGCGATTGGGGTCACTTGAGGCATGAACCAAAGGATGGAAGACCTCTCTCTGCCTCTCCTTCTCTCTCTGTGTTACTATTTCTTTCAAGTAAATAATAAAATAAATATTTAAAGAAAATGTATTACTTACATGAAAGGCAAAGGTACAGGGGGAGGAAGGCAGCGGGGCCAGAGCAGGGAAAGAGAATGGGTGAGAAATAATCTTCCATTTGCTGATTCACTTCCCAAATGGTTGCAGAAGTAAAGAACCTGGAACTCCATCTGGATCTCGCACATGGGTGCAGCGGTTCAAGCACTACAGCCATCGTTTGCTGCCTTCCCAGATGCATTAAAAGGGAGCTGTATCAGAAGTAGAGCAGCTGGGACTCAAACTGCCTGGAATGCAGGCATCATAAGAAGCAGCTTAATCCACCTACCACTCATCAGCCTTTTTATTTTTTACTTTTGACAGGTAGAGGTAGAGTTAGACAGTGAGAGGGAGAGACAGAAAGAAAGGTCTTCCTTCCGTTGGTTCACTCCCAAAATGACCACTACGGCTGGCGCTGCGCTGATCCAAAGCCAAGAGCCAGGTGTTTCCTCCTGGTCTCCCATGGGGTGAAGGGCCCAAGCACTTGGGCCATCCTCCACTGCACTCCGTGGCCACAGCAGAGAGCTGGACTGGAAGAGGAGCAACCAGGACTAGAACTGGTGCCCATATGGGATGCCAGCACCGCAGGCAGAGGATTAACCAAGTGAGCCATGGCGCCAGCCCCCAGCATTTTTTAAATATTTATTTTATTTATAAGATCGACAGAAAAGGAAAGACAGAAGCAAAGTCATTCATTCCCCAAATGGCCACAGTGGAGCAGGCTGAACCAGAACCAAGCCAGGAGCCAGATCTCCAACTGAGTTTCCCATGTAGGTGGCAAGGCCTCAAGCACTTGGGTCATTTCCATTGCTTCTCCAAAAGCATCAGCAGGAAACCGAATCACAGGCAGAGCAGCTAGGACCTGAACCATTGCTCCAGTGTAAAATTCAGGTATCAAGAGCGGCAGTTTAACCTGCTGCGCCACACACTGACCCCTATTTAGCCAATTTTCTGTGTGTAACTGCAAGTTACTAAAAAAAACCAGGATGCTACTCTTCGTTCTGGAAAAGCAGTTCTCAATAGTAAAACACAATCCATTTTTTTCTTTTCTTAAAAGTTCACCCTAGCACAGCACACTTTCTCAACAACAGCTTCACTGTCTCATTCAGGAGAGACTAGCCCACTAATGCAAAGACAGGTTCCAGGGTTTCCAAGTCAACTGCTGCCTGTAGTATTTACAAGCCTATCATCTGATTATTTTCTACCCTAAACATCACAGATGAATCATCTTTTTTTTTTTTTTAAGATTTATTTGAAAGGCAGAGTTACAAAGAGACAGGGACACAGAGGGGAAAAAAAGTCTTCCATCCGCTAGTTCTCTCCAGATGGCTGCAACAGCTGAAGCTGTCCTCATCCGGAGTCAAGAGCTTCTTTCAGGTCTCCCACATGGGGGCAGGGTTCCAAGGACTTAGGCCTTCTAACACTGCTTTCCCAGGCCAAATCCAAGAGCTCGATTGGGAGTGGAACAACTGGGACTCGAACAATCACCCACATGGGATACTGACAATGCAGGCAGCAGTTTTACCCGCTATGCCACAGTGCTACCACTTATAGATAAATCCTATAATCTTTCTCTATGTCACTTTGCCTTTCACATAAATAAAATTGGCTTTAAAAATACGGTGATTAAGAACACAATCAATGCATGCCTGTATAAAAACAGATAACAGGTAACGAAACACAGACCACATCTAAATTATTTGCTGTACAGACACCCTGCTTTGGAGTAGACTAGTTACTTTTACTTTTTTACCTTTAGTATGTACAAACTTCCTAAAATCTTTTTAGAAACACCAACCTTTGTTGTATGTCAGATTTTCTTTTTTTCAAATTTTCTTAATACAGAACAAAGTTGCCTCCAAAATATGATTTTATACACTTTGTATGTTTAAACCATTCATAATTATATTCCCTCAGCTACTATGTCACAGAATTCTAGGTGACACACAGGTATCCTACTAATTTACTGTTAAGAGAAATAGACAACCCAAGCTAAAGAAGAGTAAATACTGTATTTGCATTGAAAACCCAAGATACAAACAAAATCCACTGAATACCCACAGATTTTGTGGTTGAAATACTTACGTAATGAACGTCGTCTTTTGTTCTTTAATTTCCTCCTTTTGTTCATTCCAGCTTTAGAAGGAGATTCTTCTTTGGCCTTTGGCTGGCTAGAAACTTTGGAGGAGTTCTGCTGACTGAAGTGTGTGGGTACATGGCGAGCTAGCCCTCCCTGAGAAGCAAAGCTGGCATTGCAGCCGCCAACAACACACTGAATGAGAATAAAAGAGGAAAAGGATGTCAGTGATACTGTGCAGAGCATGAGCAGAATTTCAATGAGATGATACTTAGTAACTCAGAAGTAGACTGGTAGCCCAAAAAGAACTGATTCCAGAAAAGAAGCATGAAAAGATTAACATAGGCCTTTCATTTTAGAAATAGACCAAGTTGCCCAAGAAAATATACATGAGGCAGTGGCACAACAGGAAAATAAAATTCAAGTGTCCTGACTCAACAGTTTGCTGCTCTCTCCACTGTATTGAAAAGAGTGGGATTTTCTTTCCAGAAAAACCTGGCTTTGGATTAATCACTTGTATAACAGGAACAATAATTGCTTTCGAATTAATCACTTCTATAACAAGAACAGTAACTGCTTTTGATAACCTAGCAATTACTTGGATTCCCTGGATTTAAAAAAAAAAGATTATTTATTTGGAATGCAGAAAAAGAGAGAGATCGAAGGAAGGAGGGAGGAAGGGAGGGAGGGAGGGAGGGATACAATGACCATCCAACTGCTACTTCACTCCCCAAATGGCCACAAAGGCCAGGGCTGAACCACGCTGAAGCCAGGAGCCAGGAGTTTCTTCCAAGTCTCCCACTTGGGTGCAGGGGCCCAAGCACTTGGGCCATCTTCCACTACTTTCTGAGGCACATTAGCAGGGAGCTGGATTGAAAGTGGAGCAGCTAGCACTTGAACCTGCACCCCCATATGGGACACTGGCGTTGCAGGCAGTAGCTAAACCCATTACATCAAAACGCCAGCCCCGTACTCCTGGATATTAAAACTATTTTTATCTTAGGGGCCGGCATTATGACGAAGCGGGTTAAGTTGCCACCTGTGATGCCGGATCCCATGAGCACTGGTTTGAGATGTGGCTGCTCCACTTCCAATCCAACTTCCTATTAATGTGCCTCGGGAAACAGCATAAGATACCTTAAGTATTGGGCCCCTGCCACCCATATGGAAAACCTGGATGGAGTTTCAGGCTTCTGGCTTCAGCGTGGCCTAGCCCTGACCTTTGTAGCAATTTGGGGAATGAAATCAACAGATGGAAGATATCTCACACCTTCTCACTGTCTCTCCCTCTCTTTTTCAAATAAATAAATCTTGAAAAAACATTTTTTAAATCCTAAGACACACAGATAACATCCTACTTCAAAACCTTCACTACCTCCCTACCCTTCTACACTGTTGTAACAGGTAAGAAGCAGTCCAGTAATAACTTTTAAAGAATTTTCTTACAGGGGTTGATGTAGTGACACAGTGGTGAAGCCATGGGATACGCACATCCCATACTGGAGTGCTGGTTGAAGTCCCAGCTGCTCCAGTTCTGATCCAGCTTTCTGCTAATGCACCTGGGAAAGCAAGACATAATGGCCCATATGCAAGAGTCCTTGTCTCCCCTATGGTGTTCCATGCTCCTTGCTTCAGTCTGGCTGTTGCAGGCATTTTTGGAACAAACCACAGATAGAAGATAACTCTGTCTTGCATTTCAAATAACTAAGTCTTTAAAAAAAAATTCTTACAAACAAGTTAAAACTAGGGGTCAGCATTGTGGCAAAGCAAGTAAAATCAGTGCCTGCAATGCCAGCATCCCATATGGGTGCTGCTCACGTCCTTGCTGTTCCACTTCAGATTCAGCTCCCTACTAATGGCCTAGGAAAAACAGCAAAGATGGCCCCAGGGCTTAGGTACTTGCCACCCATGTGGAGGCCCAGAGGAGGTTCCTGGCTCCAGTCTGGCCCAGCCTATCACTGCAGTTATCTGTAGGTGAACAAGCAGAACGATCTCTGTCTCTCTCTCTCTCTCTGACACTGACTTTCAGATAAACAAATAAATCTTTAAAAAAAAAAAAAAAAAGGAAAGCATGTAAAAACTATTAAAGCGGGCGGCACCGCGGCTCACTGGGCTAATCCTCTGCCTGCAGCGCCAGCACCCTGGGGTCTAACGCCGGATTCTGTCCAGGTTGCTCCTCTTCCAGTCCAGCTCTCTGCTATGGCCTGGGAAGGCAGTGGAGGATGATGGCCCAAGTGCTTGGGCCCTTCACCCACAGGGAGACCAGGAGGTCTCCTGGCTCGTGGTTTTGGATCGGCACAGGGCGCCGGCCATGGTGGCCATTTGGGGGGTGAACCAACAGAAGAAAGACCTTTCTCTCTCTCACTAACTCTGTCAAAAAAAAGAAAAAAAAATTATTAAAGCCAGCAACCCTCCTAGTGAAAGCATTAGCCTCAAGCAGCCCTCCACCAGTTCCTTTAAATACTGTTCCTTTAGCCTCTGATACCTGCAAGACTGAGCAATCAAAAGGCTAACTACCTAAATCACAAGGCAGATCTGCCACTCAAACAACAAATGTACAACATTCAGATGTTACAAGAAATATGAAAGAAATGCTAAGGGGGCGGGGGGATGGGGGGGGGGGGGGGCGCGTGCTGCAGCACAACAGGTTAAGTTGTAGTTTGCAGTGCCTGCATCCCATATGGGCACTAGTTCGAGTCCCAGCTGCTCTACTTCCAATCCAGCTCTCTGCTATGGCCTGAGAAAGCAGTACAAGATGGTCCAAGTCCTTGGGCCCCTGTACCTGCATGGGAGACCCGGAAAAACCTCCAAGCTTCTGGTTTCATATCAGCCCAGCTCTGGCCATTGTGGCCACTTTTGGGAGTGAAGCAGTGGATCCAAGACCTCTCTTTCTGCCTCTGCCTCTCTGTAACTGCCTTTGAAATAAATAAATATTAAACAAAAAAAAAATTCTACTAAGTGTGGCATGGTACATTCATGGTTTTGAAGTACACTTCTGTAATAAGCAATTTAAATTTCTATTTACAATCTGATACATAGGATGTTTTTAGTGGCTAAATTAAGTATGTTTGGGATAAGTTGGGTGTCTGAATCTAATTCTTCAACTGCAACATTTGTGTAATCTTGACAAACTGCTCAACATTTGAGGAGTATTTTCAGTACAGGAGTTTTAATGGTTTGCTTCTGCCACATACAATATATTTAGCTGATGAATCCATGAAGCTATTTTGAGTCTATGAAACAAGACCAGTCTGATAAGAAACATATACCATATTTGGAAAATTCATTATCAAAAAAGTATGTTCCAGCTTTATTAATTTTGATGACACTGAAAAATATTGGACTATATCAAATATACTTAAATTATTCATCCTTTTCCTTTTAATTTTATATTCATCTGGCCCAGGAAAACTTAAAATATGTGGTTTGTATATATTTCTATTAGATAATCGTATTATCGAATAACCCATACAGGGGACCAACACTGTGGACCAGCAACACTACTGGGGATAGCAGTTGAGTCCTGACTGCTCTGTTTCTGATCCAGAGCCCTGCTAATGTGCCTGGGAAAGCTGTTAAAGATGGCCCACGTAGTTGGGTCTTCGCCACCCACTTGAGAGATCCTCATGGAGCTCATCTCCTGGCTTGGCCTAACCTATCCTCAGCTACTGCAGTCATTTAGGGACTGAGACAGCAGATAGAAGGTCAGTCTCTCCCTCTCTTTCTCTCTCTCTCTTTCTCTCTCTCTCAAGTAAATAAAAAATCTCACCCCACCCCCACCAAAAAAAAAAAAAAAAGCCACACAAAACACAATACTTACCTTTCACACCTTAAAATTTTGAAATTATCATCCCTGTATTTCCTAACATCTTTTTCTAAAATCATAGATTAAATCAACATCTATTATAGCTGATGTGTCAGTTACTTATGGGAATACAAACTACAATTAAGACTGTACTTCTGGGGCCAGCGCCGTGGCACAGCAGGTAAAGCTGGTCCTCCTACAGTGCCATAATCCCATATGGACACCAGTTCAAGTCCCGGCTGCTCTACTTCCAATCTAGCTTTCTGCTATGGTCTGGAAAAGCAGCACAACATGAACCAAGTCCTTGGGCCCCTGCACACACATGGAAGACCCAGAAGAAGATGCAGGATCCAGGCTCCTCACTTCGGATCAGCCCAGCTCTGGGCACTTCAGCCATTTGGGGAGTGAAACAGCAGATCAAAGATATTTCTCTCTCTATCTCTTACTCTTTCAAACAAATAAGTAAATCTTAAAAAAAAAAAAAAAGATGGTACTTCTGCCTCTGTAATCTTGGTCCAGCATTGGTTTATTCAACAAATCTACTGAAAAACACTCTTTCAAATACTGGATTAGCTACTTGATTATAACAAGGCAGGGATTACAGTAATAGTTCAGACCCAAGCCCTTCAGTTTAAATTCAGAGATTTTGTGATCACTCCACCATGGGTTATCCATAAAGAGTCCCAGTAGGTTCTGGAAATCCTTTTTTTCAACTCAACAAGAAAGACCCTAGCAGCATCTAGAACTCAGAGTAATCATCCAAGGTTTATCTTCATCAGTGAAGACTTCACAGACAAAAATCAATAATGGGAAAAGAGAACTGCTTCATCTCAGATTTTGGTCATTCATCAAGCAAGAATCATAAATTTTTAAAGTTAAGAATAAAAAACAATTTAGAATGAGAATGTCCTTTTAAAAGAAACAGAATGGGGGCCAGCATCATGGTATTACAGTTGCATCCCATATGGGAACCAGTTTACGTCCCAGCACTCAGTAATTTCACTGTTCAAATATTCATTTTATATTTTCACTCACACATATAACAATGAACAACGGAACACAACTCATGGTATTCTGATGAAAAAACAACTTGTTTCAACCATTAAGAACCGTAACACACTGAACAGACTACTTTATATGTTCTACCTCTCAAATCCACTAAAACCCTGCTGCTGCAATGGTTAAGCAGTTGTCCTGAAATCTGAAAGGTGGAATGAAAGGGAGTTATCAGATTTGTTGGAATGAAGCAGCATTAAGACTGTCTTTGTGGTATGAACACTGTCGTATTCAAAATTATATTAAGTGATGTGATGACCTACAGGGGATACTGGAACACAGAGTAAAAAGTACCCATTTCACAGATGTGGTATCAGCAGGTAGTCTAAGGGAAAACAAAACTTCCAGACAAAAATGTTGGTTCTTAGCTTTGACAAATATGCCAAAGTAATAAAAGTTGAGAACATCACAGGACTGAGTAAGGATACAGATACTCTGCACCATCTTTGCAAATTTTCTATAAATCTAGGTTATTCCAGAATAAGTCTTTAAAAATTCCAGGTAGCAATTAAAATCTATATAAAACCACAATGAGCACAAAGCACACTTCATTAGAGAACGACAAATAGTGTGTTACACCAGCACCACAAGTTTCTGTGATGGGATAATGAGGATATGAGACTACTTTAGGAGCAGAAAATGTTAGAAATGAAGATCTCGTTACACAGGATGCAGTGAAGTAACAAATTTGAATTTTCCTAGTCAATTAGGCAAGAGAAAGAAAGGACACCCAAATTAGAAAGGAAGGACTGGTGTGGTGGCAAAGTGGGTTAAACCAGTGCATGCAAACTGGGATTCCATATAGATACCAGTTCAAGCTGAGCTGCTCCACTTCTGAGCCAACTCCCAGCTAATGTGCCTGGGAAAACAGCGTAAGATGGTTCAAGCACTTGGGCCCCACGCCTGCCACCCATGTCAAAAACTCCTGGCTACTGGCTTCAGCAGGCAAAACCGCAGCCTTTGTGGCTCTTTGGGGCAAGAACCAGCGGATGGAAGATCTCTTGCTCTCTGTCTCTCCCTGATTCTCTGTGTAACTCTTTATTTATGTGAAAGAATCTTTCAAAACAAAACTATCATTTACGAAAAACATACCACATCATTCACTTTCTAAATATTCTACTTATCTTTTTGTTCTGTAAAATGTTAACATATTTAAAATGAAACACTTCTTGGTTTTCCTAAGGTATGTTTGTTTAGGCTATATGGATTCTATATAGATTACAAAACGCTGAAAATGGACTATTCAATTTACAATTTAAAAAATTAACATTGTTGGGGGGCTGGCGCTGTGGTATGGCAGGATAAAGCCCTGGCCTGAAGAGCCAGCATCCCACATGGGCACCGGTTCTACTCCCAGCTGCTCCTCTTCTGATCCAGCTCTCTGCTGTGGCTTGGGAAAGCAGAAGATGGCCCAATCCTTGGGTCCTGGCACCCGCATGGGAGACCCGGAAGAAGCTCCTGGCTCCTGGCTTCGGACTGGTGAAGCTCTGGCCATTGCAGCCATCTAGAGAGTGAACCAGCGGATGGAGGAACTCTCTGTCTTTACTTCTCTCTGTGGCTCTGTCTTTCAAATAAATAAAATCCACATATTCAACGCAATCCCAAATGTCAAACTATCAAACACATTCTTCACAGAAATAGAAATAAAATTCCAAAAATCTGTACAGAACCATCCAACACCCTGAACCAAAGCAATCCTCAGCAAAAATAAAACTGTAGACACCACAATACATGACTTGAAGCATACTACGAAGTTACAGTAATCAAAACAATACAGTACTTGCATAAAAACAAATACCAAAGAAACAGAATAGAGAACCTGAAAATAAATCTACATATGTACAGCAAACTAATTTTCAAAAAGGCACCACTGCATTGGAGAAGGTCAATCTTTTGAATAAATTGTGCAACAAAAACTGGAGATATACATTTAGAAAAATAAAACTCAATTTCCTCTCACCATATACAAAGTTGACTCAAAATGAATCAAAGATTTACATTTAAGATCTACAAATATCAAACTACAGAGGAAAACATGAGAAAGGCTTCAGGACCCTGATCTGAGTAAAGAATTGTTTATAAGAACCCAAAAGGCCAAGCAGCAAAAAACAATAACTGATTACATCAAATTAAAATACTTTTTTGTTTTGCTTTTTTTGACAGGCAGAGCAGACAGTGAAAGAGAGAGACAGAGAGAAAGGTCTTCCTTTTCCGTTGGTTCACCCCTCAATGCCCGATACGGCCGGCGCACCACGCTGATCCAAAGCCAGGAGCCAGATACTTCTCCTGGTCTTCCATGCGGGTGCAGGGCCCAAGCACTTGGGCCATTCTCCACTGCGTTCCCAGGCCACAGAAGAGAGCTGGACTTGGAAGAGGAGCTACCGGGACAGAATCAGGCGCCCCGACTGGGACTAGAACCTGGGGTGCCGGCACCACAGGCGGAGGATTAACCTAGTGAGCCGCGGCGCCAGCCCAAGAACAGACTTTTAAAAGGGAGTCTAGTGAGGTTTCAGAAGGAAAAGAGATCTGGAGAGAAAGCTTAGGTCTTCTTAAAGAATATCCAAGTAATCCTGAATAGAAACAGCCATTCGGATGAGGACTCCACCAGAAAAGAGGAACATGTGATCATCAGAGAGATAGAGATCATTCAATTGCTGGTTCACTTCTCAAGTGAATGCAGCAACCAGAGCTGGGCCAGGTCGAAGCCAGGAGCTGAGAACTCAGTCCAGGTCTCCCAATTGAGTGGCAGGGACACAGGTGCTTCAGCCAGCACCTGCTGCCTCCCAGGGTACACATTAGCCAAAAGCAAAGAATTAACAGAGTGAAGAGACAGCCAACAAAACAGGAGAAAACATTCGCAAACTATTCATCCAACATAAGATTAAATTCCAGAGTTTAACAGGAACTCAAATAACTCAACAGCGCTCTTTCTCTTTATATAGACACACACATATGATATCTGTACATATTATATATACTATATATTTATGTATAGCTATGTTACATACACAATAATCCAATTAAAAAAGAGGGACATTTCTCCAAAGATACACAAATGCCCAAAGAGTACATAGAAAAATGATAAACACAACTAATCCTCAGGAAATGCAATTTCAAACCACGATGAGGTATATCTCACCTCAATTAGAATGGCTATTTTTCGTTAAAGATTTATTTACTTATTTATTTGAAAGAGTGACAGAAAGAGGGGGAATAGAGACACATACACACAAATTTCAAATCAACTGATTCACACATTAAGACTCTATTAGATATCCATCTGAGCATTCTATTCTGACATTTTAGATAGAAAATTCAGGCTAGAGACAAATATTTGCTAGTGATCAGAACGGCATTAAAACTGAATGACTCCAGGATGGGCCTGTGGCCTAGAAGTTAAGATAGAGGTTGGGAGACCGGTGATGTGCTGCAGAAGGGTTAAAACCCCTATCTGTAGCACCAGCATCCCATATGGGTGCTGGTTTGAGAACCAACCACTCCACTTTCGATCCAGCTCTCTTCTAATGCAACTAGGAAAGTATCGGAGCATGGGTCAAGTCCTGGAGCCCCGGCACCCACATGGGAGACCAAGAAGAAGTTCCTAGATCCTGGCTTCGGGTCAGCTCAACTCTGGCAGTTATCTGCATCTGAGGGAACCAGTGGATCAAAGACCTCTCTCTCTGTTTCTACTTTTTCCTATAACACTTTTAAATAAATAATCTTTTTAAAAAAAGGTGGGGGAGGCCCGCGGGGGGGATACACAGGTTGGGACTATTATGTCCCATATCAGAACGCCCAGGTATAAATCCCAGCTCTAGTTTCCCATTCCAGCGTCCTGTTTAAGCACATTAAAAAAGTAGCAGGTGATACATCTCACGTGGTTGGGTTCCTGCCATATACACAGGCAATCTGAATTGCATTCTCAGGTCTGGCTTTGGATTGTTTCAGCTTTGACCACTGAGAGCATTTGGGCAGTGAACTAGAGGATGGGAGCTCAGTTTCTCAGTCTCTCAAACAAGTAAATAAAAGAACTAGGTAATTAGACCTAGGGTGAAAACAAAAGAAAACACTCTCCAATACTTAGAAGGCTGACCACAAAGAGGCCAGCAGAGCAGACTCAGAGGAATTGCCACTGAGGGATAGGAGAGGGGAGGGAATACAGAAAACACGGAAGAGTGCTAACTGGGAGCCCTAGAGAAGTCAAAAACAAGATCCTGGGGACGCAGTTGGTAAAGCCATGCCTGCAGTGCCCACATTCCATATGGACACCGGTTCAAGTCCTGGCTTCTCCACTTCCCATCCAGCTCTCTGCTTTAGCCTGGGAAAGCAACAGAAGATAGCCCAAGTCCTTGAGTCCCTGCACCCATGTGGGAGACCCAGAAGAAGCTCCTGGCTCTTGGCTTTGGATCGGCACAGCTCCTGCCGTTGCAGCCAACTATGGAGTGAACCAGCGGATGGAAGACCTCTTTCTCTCTCTTCCTCTCCTTCTCTGTGTAACTCTTTCAAGTAAATGAATATTTAAAAAAAAAAAAAAAAAGATCCTACAGAACTGTCTTCAATGCTTTTTTTTATTTTTGAAGAAAACTATACTGGTAACCACATGTACCACAGAAATGCTGTTCAGTATCAGCTATTCTATCATTAGGTTAACTTCCAGATTTCATATGATAAATACCTGAACAAGGTTCTTAACCCTACATACACATCTGAATCACTTTTTTCATAAACAGCATTTACCCACCAACTGCCCCCAGAGATTCTGGTTTAACTGGCCACCGGTATGATTCAGACATCAGTTTGTTTTTTTGTTTTTTTTGTTTTGTTTTGTTTTTCTTTTTTTTGACAGGCAGAGTGGACTGAGAGAGAGAGACAGAGAGAAAGGTCTTCCTTTGCCGTTGGTTCACCCTCCAATGGCCGTCGCGGCCAGCACGCTGCGGCCAGCGCACCGCGCTGATCAGGTGGCAGGAGCCAGGTATTTCTCCTGGTCTCCCATGGGGTACAGGGCCCAAGCACTTGGGCCATCCTCCACTGCACTCCCAGGCCACAGCAGAGAGCTGGCCTCGAAGAGGGGCAACCGGGACAGAATCCGGAGCCCCGACCGGGACTAGAACCCGGTGTGCCGGCGCCGCAAGGCGGAGGATTAGCCTAGTGAGCCGCGGCACCGGCCAGACATCAGCATTCTAATACCTGGTGGCACAGTTCATATATAAAGAAGGAATAAATACTGATTTCCATCAGCCGTCAAAACAAGATTCCTCTCATCCTCCAAGATTTCCCAAGCAGTTTTTTTTGCAATAGGGAAATTACTTTGTTTTTTTGATTATATAATAACACTATTATCCTGATGCGCAAACTGTCCATCTTTAGTCAGTGACATACTCCAAAAGTTCGTTGCAGAGGCTAGGGAACAAAATAGCTTAAGTCACACATATAGAGGAACACACTCGTACACAAAATGACAAAGGAGTTCAAGAAAGGTACCAGAACAGAACAGCTGGCTTTGGACTACAGAGAATGTCTGCAGGGAAGGAAAAAAAAAAAAAAAAAAGATCTGGGGCCGGCGCCGTGGCTCACTTGGTTAATCCTCCACCTGTGGCACCGGCATCCCATATGGGCACCAGGTTCTAGTCCCAGTTGCTCCTCTTCCAGTCCAGCTCTCTGCTGTGGCCCGGAAAGGCAGTGGAGGATGGCCCAGGTGGTTGGACCCCTGCACCTGGCTCCTGGCTTCGGATCAGTGCAGCGCCAGCTGTAGCGGCCATTTAGGGAGTGAACCAACAGAAGGAAGACTTTTCTGTCTCTCTCAGTCTATAACTCTACCTGTCAAATTTAAAAAAAAAAAAAAAAAAAAAAAAAAAACCTAAAAAGTATCATCTATTAATCAAGTCATAAAGTAACTGAACAAGAAAACTATTTCATAGCTCAACTCAGTGACTGATAACTACCACTGGTCACGTCATATGGAGAAGCCATCAATTACCAACACCTATCTATGGATACAACTACAAGATATCTAAGACAAAAAAGGATATAAAATCTAAACTCTGGTTTGATAAAATTTCTTCAAAAGATTTTTAAATTTATTTGAAAGGCAGAGTGACAAGAGAGATCTTCCATCTGCTGAATCACTCCCTACACAGCAGCAATGGCAGGGCTGACCAGGCAGAAGCCAAAAGTCAGGCACTCTAGCTGGGTCTCCACATGGGTGGTAGGGGTCCAAATACTTAGGCTATCTTTTACTACCTTCTCAGGTGAGTCAGCAGGAAGTTGAATCAGAAGCAGGGCAGAGGCCAGCACTGTGGAATAGCAGGTAAAGCTGCTGCCTGCAGTGCCACCATCCCATATGGGCAACAGTTCTAGTCCCGGCTGCTCTACTTCCAATCCAGCTCTCTACTATGGCCTGGGAAAGCAGCAGAAGACGGCCCAAATCCTTGGGCCAAAACACCCACATGGGAGACCCAGAGGAAGCTCCTGGCTCCTGCCTTCGGATCAATGCAGTTCCGACTGTTGTGGCCATCTGGAGAGTGAACCAGCGGATGGAAGACCCCCTCTCCTCCCCCCTTCTCTTTGTGTAACTCTTTCAAATAAATAAATGAATAAAAAAAAAAAAAAAAAGAAGATGATGAAGCAGAGCAGCCAGACTTGAATCTCATATAGGATGCTGGTGTCTCAAGTGGCACCTTCACCCACTTCACCACAACACTGGCAACTCCATTTTCTTTTTTTTGTTGTTGTTGTTTTGTTTTGTTTTGTTTTGTTTTTTAAGATTTGTTGTCCTATTTTAAAGTCAGAGTTACATAGAGAGAAAGGAGAGGGAAAGAGAGAAAGAGAGGTCTTCCATCCACTAGTTCACTCCCCAGTTAGCCACAATGGCTAGAGCTGCACCAATCCGAAGCTAGGAACCAGGAGCTTCTTCCAGTCTCCCAGGCGGGTGTATGTGACCCAAGAACTTGGGACATCTTCCACTGCTTTCCCAGGCCATAGCAGAGAGCTGGATGGGAAGTGGAGCAGCCAGGACTTAAACTGGCACCCATATGGCATGCCGGCAGGCAGGCGGCGGCTTTATCCACTATGCCACAGCGCCAACCCCCCGTTTTCTTTACTTGCAATTTAGGGCATGTTCTTGGTCACAAAACATGTGCTCACTTCCGCAGCACATATACTAAAACTTCAACAATCCCAAAACATATAAACAGATTAGCTATTTCAAGTCTCAGACTGTAAATAAAGTCTGAATATTTCAGATATCATATCACAAGGAAAAGTTATTTAAGTATGTCCGTGTTATGAGACTAGTTAAGTCACTGAGGAAAAGTCACAATTAACAAGTTGATCCAAGACAACTTAATGATCATAAACATGGTATTCAGAGTAAAGAAAAAAAACCAGGTCAAAGAAAGTATGTGGAAAGAAAGTAAAGCTACTGCGCTGATCCAAAAACTGCAACCATATAGTTTCTAATATGTATACATTGATCCAAACAACTGCAATACTGGCAACTCAAGCAAAGAAAAGAAATCAAAACAGTCAAGTGATATGATGTATATAAATACTGCTTATTTTCTTCAGTTATGTAAAATATTTCTAAGCTTGGCAAGGTTGATTGCCACACAGCTATGATGAAGCTTACATAACATTAATAACAAGAATTGAAAAATCACAACTTTAAAAACAGGCTAGCAATGATTTAAAGACCGCCAAAACCCTAGAATTACAAAAATACATTCTTTTCTGGCCGGCGCCGCGGCTCACTAGGCTAATCCTCCGCCTTGCGGCGCCGGCACACCGGGTTCTAGTCCCGGTCGGGGCGCCGGTTCTGTTCCGGTGCCCCTCTTCCAGGCCAGCTCTCTGCTGTGGCCCGGGAGTGCAGTGGAGGATGGCCCAAGTGCTTGGGCCCTGCACCCCATGGGAGACCAGAAGTACCTGGCTCCTGCCATCGGATCAGCGCGGTGCGCCGGCCGTGGCGGCCACTGGAGGGTGAACCAACGGCAAAGGAAGACCTTTCTCTCTGTCTCTCTCTCTCACTGTCCACTCTGCCTGTCAAAAAAAAAAAAAAAAAAAAAAAAAAGGTTGGTCAAAGTTGGAGGATGGAAGACCTCTCTGTGTCTCTCCCTCTGCCTCAATCAAACAAATAAATCTAAAAAAAAAAAAAGAATAAATAAAAATCATACTGCTTTAAAATCAAAAGTTTTTTTTTTTTTAAAGACAGAATACCGTTGACATGGTTTACTAGATTGTAGGTAAGAAAACAGGAATGGGCGCAGTGTTTTGCTCTCTGTGAGGTGTAGGCCAGTGTCAGCCCGCAGAGGGTCACTGCGACGTCGGGCCTGCTTCCTGGGGCTGTGTGTGGCTGCATGGCCCCAGACACCATGGCAGCTTCAGGGCTCCCACAGGGAGAAGTTCAGAGGCAGCTTGTGGGGGGCTGACATTCTGGTGGGAATGGAACAGAACTGCATAGAAGTGGACGTAAATAAAGGGATGGAAAGGCTAAAAAGAAAAAAGAAAAAAAAAACACAAAACAGTAATGACAGGGCCAATGTTGTGGCACAGCAAGTTAAGTCACCACGTGGAACCCCAGAAGCCCATATCAGGGAGCTGGTTCAAGTCCTGGCTGTTTCACTTCCAATGCCAGGTTACTGCTAACGCACAGCTTGGGAGGGAGCAGGTAACGGCTTAAGTAATTGGGTTCCTGCCACCCATGCTGAAGACCTGGTTGGAGTGCTTGGTTCCTGGCTTTGGTCTGGCCCATTCCCAACTGTGTGCGGTCATTTGTGGAATAAACCATTGAACTGAAGAATGCTTTTTTCTCTCTCTGTCACTCTTTCGAACAAATAAAAATAAATCTTATAAAAAAAAAAGGAAAGAACAAGACTTCATATTTATTTGCTTTATCTGCTGTAATTCCACAAAGAAATATTAGAAGAAATCACAAGATGGTAGTTAACAGTAATTACAGATTTGATGGGAAAGAAGGTATAGGAACAGGATAAGGGGCAGGACTTCTCAGTGTAAACAGTTTTTTTAATAAAACTGTTTTATTTAACTCAACTATTGCCTTTCCAAAAAATATTAAGTAGTTTTTAAAAACAACAACAATTACCTCATTTTCTAACAAAACCAAAGGGAAGTATCTGGCACATTATTTACATTCCAATAGGTATTAAGGTTTTAACAACTCTTAAACTTCTTGGAACACACAACTTCATGGTGCATGTGTTCCATAATTAGAAACCAAAATATTTTGAATTCTTAATGAAGATAAATAGAAAAAATAATTTTTACAGAAACTTCTCTATGAGGATTTCCCAGAACACATCTACTTGACAAAGTGACTTACAACTAAGTAGTCATAGGACCTCAAAATTGAGTGGAAAAAATCAAAACCCTCAATGTTCATACAACAGTGCTATTTGCTACTAAGACTGAAAGCACGGGGGGGGGGGGGGGGGGGGGAGGACACACGGGACATAAGACTAACAACATCCCAGTGACTACACAGAGGGTGCTATAAGTCACTGATCCACCCACTATTTTGAAGACACTAATTTAACAAGCCACTTCTGCTCTTCAAACTAAGAAATTTTATTATCTTCACATCTCCACTTATTTTTGAGATTCCACACATTTATAAGAAGTTAAAATAAACAGTTCTTTTAAAAGGTTTTAGAAGAGTGAAAGCATGGCCCTTAAGAAACACATTCACTTTAATTTTAAAAACTCTTCAAGCACACATACTCACTCACCTTGAAAGGTTTGTCTCCACTGTGCGTCAGCATGTGCCTCTGTAGCCAACTTTGACTGGTTGATGGAGTGTTATATACTTTGCAACCTTTCCATAAGCAAACAAATACCTGTTAAAACAAGAGCCATAATAATTTTTGTCATTTATCTCTACAAAGAGTTTGAGTCCTTGTAAGTTCAAATGAGTATGTTGTTAAGTCTTCAACTGACAAAAAGAGCCATTTAATGTATGAGTTATCAAAAGGCTGAATACAGTTGAACTTTTTGGACTTGTCAATATGAGGCAGTTTCAACCCCACCCTTCCCCCACCCCCACAGGCTGCTGACCACTCCCTCAATTAGGAACTGACATACTAATCACAAAGTGGCCTTCAGAAGGGAATATATACACCAAGGAACTGGAACTATAAGCCTTCATTTACATTTTTATATTTACTACATAACAGAACTTATTATTTTGATTTCTTCTTGCATATATACTAACATTGTTTATTCTTAAATTTCTCTTAATCATCTTAATTATGAAGCGGAATTCAATATAAAACATTAAATTACCACAGTGGCAAAAAAAAAAATCAATAGGCATAACCTATTCCATTACCATAACAGATCCACATTCTTAGGGTCAGGCAACTAACTAGGTTTGAAAACCATCAAGACCAACATTACAATCATTATTATCTTCCAACTAGTGAGACCAACTTTCATATTTCCAACAAACTGAACACTGAAGACAACTCCTTCTGAATCTATCACAATTATTACTTCCAAAGAACCATTTAAGGCCTTAGTTCTTTCCTAAGGTAAGAATAATTTTATGTGGAGTCACACTTAGACGACCTCAGGGTACTTCAGGTAGAAAACAAGGATATACCCAGAACTGAGGACACATTTTTTAGACAGCTGAATAAAAACAGCTGTAATAAAAATTTTAAAGAGAAAAGCAACAGTCTGTAAACAAATAATGTAGAAAAATTTTTATTGAAAAGCTAAACCTTTTATGTCTAAAAAGACAACACCAATATCACAAATTGACATGGCTGTTTAGAGTATCATTACACATCTTGATTCCACAAGACTTGCTATTTTCTTATAGATAAGCAGACACAGGAAGTCATTTCTTCTCACTCTTCATAATCAAAATTTCTGATCTTGGCATGAATCAATAAAATAAAACTTGAGATACTCAGGGTTAAACATTACTTTCAAAAATAAACCCAGAAAAACAAAAATTCCAAAAACTATATTTATATGCTACATGAATGAATCCAATACTGTTTGATAATCAGTGCTATCAATTTCCTGACTATATTAAATTCAGTGGATAGTGAATTTTCAATCTGAGCAATTAACAGGTTATCAGAGGTTGGTTTTCTCTAGAGTCATATCAGACAAAAAGAACTACCTTAAATCAAGTATGCAGTCACAAAATTAATGTTACTTTTAAAACCATAAAGAATTCTACTGAAATAACTAACAAGTGACCCCTGCTTTGCATTACTCTCAAATCAAAGAGGTAGGGGCACAGGTTGTGGCACAGGTTAAGTTGCTGCTTGGGAAACCCGCAGCCCTTACCGAAGTACTGGTTTGGGTTCCCACTACCCCACCTCTAACTCAGTCTCCTAATGCATCCTGGGAGGCAGGAGATGATGGCTCATTTGCCTGGGCCCATAGCACCTACATGGAGACCAGGATGGGGTTCCAGGCTCCTATCCCAGTCCCAGCCATTGTAGCTATTTGTGAAGTGAACCAGCAGATGGAAGATCACTAGATCAACCAACCTCTCTCATTCTGCTTTTCCAGTAGATGAAAAGTAAATAAAAAATAAAATTTACCAAAAAAAAAAAAGAAAAAGCAGAACTTTGTTCCTTCTACATAAACACTGCTTCTACCTAATTTACCCCACATTTAGGAGCAATAACAATCTCTGACATCTAAATTTTTTTCCCTGTAAAAATCTATTTTTTTTTCTTATAAGCAAGCATGATTATGGAGGCAATGGCAGCTTTATAATACCATCAGATATAGCCTTACATATCGAGTAGTTATGGTCTAGACCAGGGGTAGGAAACCTTTTTTCCACTAAGGGTAATTCGGATATTGGTAACATCACTTAGGAACCACCCAATAAATTGACTGAATTTCGAGTCCTGCTTGGGGCCATCTTGGCAGGGCCAGACCAAATAGTTTCCCAGGCCTTATAAGGCCTGCAGGACAGACTTTCCCACTCCTAGTCTAGATGGAATAATGTCTAGTGACACAATGAAAGCAGTACCGTTCGGATTCAAAACCTTTAAACCTAGCGAACTCTATAGATGAAATCACTGCAGACACAAAGTTAACTATGTTTAACTACCTTTGAGCAAATTACTTAAAAATTAATTGGACGCAGAGCAGGGGAGCACTTAACTGCCACAAGACAGCCTTGAGACAAAACCAGCATGAAAGATCCACCGAGGTATCTACAAAAATGACAAAACTGTTCAAAAAGCTGAAATTTCCAGGGGCCAGCACGGTGGCACAGGTAAAACCGCCACGTGCAGCGCAGTCATCCCATATGGGCACTGAGTTCCAGCTGCTCCACTTCTAATCCCGCTCTCTGCTAATGGCCTGGGAAAGCAGTGAAGGATGACCCAAGTCTTTGGGCCCCTGGCACCGTGTGGCTCTTGTCTTTGCATCTGCACAGCTCCAGCCATTGTGGCCAATTGGGCAGCAAACCAGTGGATGGAAGACTTCTACCCTTCTCTCTGCTCTGCCTCTCTGTAACTCTGACTTTTTTAAATAAATAAATCTTTGAGGGAGAAAAAAAAAAAAGCTGATACTTCCTTTCCTAACCTGCTAAGGAAGGCCTATGATAAAATACTTTTAAAAACTATACTGGGGCTGCTGCCTCCAACACTGGCATCCCATATGAGAGCCAGTCCATTTCCCAGCTGCTCCTCTTCCAATTCAGCTCTCTGCTTATGGCCTGGGAAAGCAGTGAAAGATGATCCAAGTCCTTGGGCCCCTGCACCCACATGTGAGACCAGGAAGAAGCTCCTGGCTCCTGGTTTCAGATCGGTGCAGCCCTGGCCATTGCAGCCATCTGGGAGAGAACTGGAGGATTGAGGACCTCTCTATCTGCCTCTGCCT
Organism: Oryctolagus cuniculus; assembly: GCF_964237555.1. Taxonomy (NCBI): domain Eukaryota; kingdom Metazoa; phylum Chordata; class Mammalia; order Lagomorpha; family Leporidae; genus Oryctolagus; species Oryctolagus cuniculus. The sequence continues at coordinate 117,131,625 of NC_091440.1, read as the reverse complement.
CTAATTCTGCCTTTCAAATAAATAAATGGGTATTAAAAAAAAAATCCAGCTCTTTCCCTTTATATCTATGTAAGCATGGAAGAAGTCTCTTTAATTTTCCAACAAAGATACTGTGAGTACATACTTGGTAACTCCAAAATACTACAAAAACACAACATATTCTCACAGAAAGAGTAGTCAAAAAGAAAATGTTGGTTTACATTAGACACTGGATGTCCACTCTCAAAATAACTGCCATCAGTGGAGCCAGCACTATGGCACAGCAGATTGATGCCCTGGCCTGAAGTACCGGCATCCCATGTGGGCACCAGTTCATGGCCCAGTTGCTCTACTTCCACTCTGGCTCTCTTCTGTGGCCTGGGAAAGCAGCCGAAGATGGTTCAGGTCCTTGGGGCCCTGTGCTCGCAAGGGAAACCAGGAAGAAGCTCCAGGATCCTAGCTTCAAACTGGCACAGCTGTGGCCATTGCGCCCCATTGGGGAGGGAACAAGCGGATGAAGGACCTCCCTCCCTCCTTCCCTCTCCTCTCTGTATAACTCTTTCAAATAAATAAATAAACCCTTAAAAAAAAAAAAAAAAAACTGCCATCAGATTTTTCTGCCAGACTGTCCGTGTAGGGGTGTGGCAGGACTGGCGGGGGCGGGGGGGGGGGTCATCACAACCAACGAATCCATTAAGTGTATTTTCTTTAACTGATTATTTGCAAGACAGAGCTACAGGGAGAGGAAGAGAGACAAATAAATTAATAAATTCCATCTGCTGGTTCACTCCTTTAATGGCTGCAAAAAGGGACTGGAGCCTGGAACTCCATCCAGGACTCCCACGTGGGTACTGGGGCCTAAGGGCTTAGGTCATTCTCCGTTGCCTTCCCAGGCACAATCCAGAGAACCGGATTGGAAGCAGAACAGCTTGGACTCGAACCGGCATCTATATGGGTATCAGCCTTCCCCTAGAATATTTTTAAACAATCAATCTTCTTATTTCAACAATGAGGTAACCTAAGATGTATGGGTCTAAAATGCTAAGCTTTCTGCTAAGAATTCTGAGTTTTGCTGGGTTGGGTCAGTTTTACCTTCTAAATGCTCAACATGAAGCAGACTTAGACAAACCTGAGAACCAAAGTTAGTCTTATTCTCCTTCACTTATATGGCCCATACCAGCAGAACGTTATGTGATAAAATACAGATAAACACATTTCCATTTATCTCATCACTAACACTTCAGACCTGAAGTGTGCAAGTGAATACATTCAAATACTCTGTAAATGAAAATCCAACAGCAGAGGAATGCTGCCTAACCAACTAGACAGAAGTCTAAGGATACATAAGGAAATTCAGTTATTAATGAATTAAAACCAGGCAAAAGTATTCTAAATGCAGAGCAGGTAAGCAGTTTAATTTACAGGTCAAATAAAATAAAAGATTAATTATAATTAGTAATTAGATTCCTTTGGCAGTAAACTGACAAAAAAAGATATGCGATAATAACATTTAATATCAGTAAAGGGATGAGTACATGACTCATGGTAACTTTAAGCTTGAATATTTCTACGAAAATAAATGCTTTACAAGACATAAGTACACCAAAGAGAAGCAAAAGAAATTTTTGATTCAATTATTTTGTTTTGTGTCGCTTTCTTCAAGATGCAAAAATGGGGGCCAGTATGGGGGCACAGCGGGTAAAGCTGCCACCTGCAGTGCCTGCATCCCATATGGGTGCTGGTTCTAGTCATGGCTGCTCCTCTTCCAATCCAGCTCTCTGCTATGGCCTGGGAAAGCAGTGGAAGATGGCCCAAGTTCTTGAGACCCTGTACCAGTGTGGGAGACCTGGAAGAAGCTCCTGTCTCCTGCCTTTAGATTGGCACAGCTCTGACCATTGGAGACAACTGGGGAGTGAACCAGTGGATGAAAGGCCTCTCTCTCTCTCTCTCTTTGTAACTCTTTCAAATAAGTAAATCTTTAAAATAAAAAAAAAAAAAAGATGCAAAAGTGACAAGTATGTTTAAAAATAACAAATCTTTTATCAATTGTATCAGTCTTAGCCATATTAACTACACTGACGCTTTCAATTTCCTCTATTAAATGATATTTAATGAAGAAAAAAATATTTAAAATGTTCAACTGTAAGAATAAAGTGTTTCTCAAAAAGATATGACCAAGTTCATGCTGTGCTTAGGACTTATCAGACTGCCAATCAAAACCCCAAATGACCTCTTAAGGTTGCCTTCACATACTAAGCAGCATTCCCACTTAATTTAAAAATTTAGTACACATATGTCATTTTATAAAATATTTAACAGTGACTGGCCACATTTAAGACTTCAAATAATACTTTTATTATCCCACCCTAGGCCTAAAAGATTCCTCCTTCCACCCTCCAACAACAACAAAAAAAACCACACTGAAGAATATATAAAATGAGACAAATAAATCCTGTGTTAAGAAACCTGATTTCTTTCTATACCAATTTTTGTTTTAATTCACGAAAGAACAAAGATAGGGGCACGTATTCACTCTCACCGTTAAGATGCCAATACCCTACACAAGAGTTTATGGGCTAAAAACCCAGCTCCTGCCTCTAACTTCCTATTAAAGCAGATCCTGAGAGGCAGTGGTGATGGCTCTACAGTAACTGGATTCTTGCCATGCATGTGGGAAAAATGAGGTCCTAGATTCTACTTTTGGCTCAGCTCAGGCCAAGTCACTGCAGGCATTAGGGGAGCAACAGCCAGTGGGTGGGAACTCCCTTTCTCGGTCTCTCAAATCTCTTTATAAAAAAAAAAAAAAAAAAAAAAAAAAAAAAAAAAAACTCCAAAACACTAATGAATCTTACATTGAACTGCAAAGTTACTACAACATGAAGTTCCTCACCCACCCAATCTTAGGTATATAATAAGCAGACACCAGTATCTGAAATCTGATTACTGAAATAGCTCCCAAACAAGTTGTGGGAATCTAATAACATACAGAAGCATGGACCAACAGTACAATTCTATTAAACTGAATACAAAAGGATAATAAATTTTTATTTTGCATACTTTTCTTAAGTTGTAAAAAACATTCTCGTAATCTTTTTACAAAATCATACCCATAATTTGGTGTTTAAATACCTTCATTTTAAGGCAGAAACAAGTATCTACTTTAACATGGAAAATTAGGAAAAGGTAAATTTGACTTTAGTTTCCAAAGTCTACATACAGACTACAACATGCTGCTTAAAGAAGGAAGCAACATTCCTAAGCAATTGTATGATGATTTTTCTTGTTTTTCCCAGGGTGAAGATTAGTGTCGAATGAGAAAAAGAACAGGAATTAATACAGTATTTAGACCTTGCTAACTTATTGATCCAGTAACATTGTCATCAATCAGTAATTAGAAGCACAAAATTTAGGTTTAGAATTTTTTCAGGGCCAGTGCTGTGGCGTGGCGGGTAAAGCCATGGCCTGTAGTGCCGGCATCCCATGTGGGCGCAAGTTCAAGTCCAAGCTGCTCCACTTCCTGACCCAGCTCTCTGCTATGGCCTGGGAAAGAAGTAAAGGATGGCCCAAGTCCTTGGGCCCCTGCACCACAGGGGAGACGCAGAAGCTCCTGTCTCCAGATCAGCACAGCTCCAGCCGTGACAGTCAACTGGAGAGTAAACCATCAGATGGAACACATCTCTCTCTCTCTCTCCTCTCTGTGTAACTCTGACTTTCAAATAAACAAACCTTTAAAAAGAAGTAAATATTTAAAAAAAATAAAAATTTTCATCAGTTTCTGTTCCATAATGACAGTTTAAAAAAAGAAATTACAGGTGCTGGCACTATGGCACACTGGGTTAATACCCTGGCTTGAAGCGCTGGCATCCCATGAGCACCGGTTTTAGTTCGGCTGCTCCTCTTCTTTTTTTGGACAGGCAGAGTGGACAGTGAGAGAGAGAGACAGAGAGACAAAGGTCTTCCTTTGCCAGTTCACCCTCCAATGGCCGCCGCGGCCAGCACACTGCGCTGATCCGATGGCAGCAGCCAGATACTTATCCTGGTCTCCCATGGGGTGCAGGGCCCAAGCACTTGGGCCATCCTCCACTGCGCTCCTGGGCCATAGCAGAGAACTGGCCTGGAAGAGGGGACACCGGGACAGAATCCAGCACCCCGACCAGGACTAGAACCTGGTGTGCCAGCACCGCAAGGCGGAGGATTAGCCTAGTGAGCCGCGGCACCGGCCCTGCTCCTCTTCCAATCCAGCTCTCTGCTATGGCCTGGGATAACAGTAGAAGATGGCCCAAGTCCTTGGGTCCCTGCACCCACGTGGGAGACTTGGAAGAAGCTCCTGGCTCCTGGCTTCGGATCAGCACAGCTCTGGCCGTTGTGGCCATCTGGAGATTGAACCAGCAGATGGAAGACCTCTTTCTCTCTACTTCTCTGTAACTCTGTATTTCAAATACGTAAAATAAATCTTAAAAAATAAAAATAAAAAAATAAATTACAAAAATAAAATGATCAACCATCAAAATCAGTATTCTTCACTTACATGTAGCCTACAGAAATAGGGTCAGACACAGAAACAGAAAGGAAAACACTGGATATCAGGGGCTGATGTGAAGACAGAGTAAGTTTTCAAATTCTCAGTCACATTTTATCACAGAAAAGACTGGAGTGAATTTTATGCATTTCTTTGATCCTTTACAACTATAGTTTAGCAATTAATATCCTTTAAAAATCTGTACTCTTTTCTTTGGTCAAATAGTGTTTTTCTTAAAATTAGCCAAGAAATCTCATAACTTGTAATAAAGTAATTACTCTGAGTAAGGGTTAAACAAATGATAATGATTTTCAGTTTAGCAAGATTATATCTAGGTAGAAATACTACAATTTCATGCCTACTTCTGTAATATAAATAAGGTATATGTAGTGGCAAATATTATATGACACGTAATTTAGAAAATTCAGCCTATAACTGCATCTTTTCTACAAATCTGTAAAGGGCTGAGAACATTCTCATAAGGCTATGTGCCAACTCAATCTGTTGGAGCCAAGACTTCTGAGTTACTGAACGTAAGATTCTGCTATACCTACTAAGAGATTTCCAGGGACCTATATAATCCATGAATCTATATATGGCTACTAAGTGACAAAAACAAAGCATATGTATTGGCTCAAAAGTGGTATATACCAAGTGATACCAAGCACTGGTTCACAAAAGGCAGATCTCTAACAACCAGGCAATCAAGTCAGTAAAACAATTCGTACTAAATATCTGACATATGGGGACTGAGAGTCAAACTAAACACTCTTTAAGTACTGATCTGGGTTTTACAGTGAAAATGCAGTATGAAAGACAAAGTTCATTAACAGACATTGGGGAAGTATCACATTTTTACTGAGTTACTCAGACATCATTCATATTAAATTTAATAAGACATCTATCTCCTCCACCAAGTTTGAGTAAGATTTCTGACATGCTATAAGATAAAATGGACAAGTATTTCTGAAAATTTAAAAACATTACAACTGATTAAAATATTAGGGCTGGGGCCAGCATCTTGGCGCAGAGGGTTAAGCCAGCACCTGCAGTGCTGACATTCCATATGGATGCTGGTTCAGTCCCAGCTGCTCCACTTCAGATCCAGCTCTCTGTGGGAAAACAGTGGAGCATGGTCCAAGTACTTGGGCCCCTGCACCAACGTGGGAAACACGGATGAAGCTCGTGGTTTTGGACCAGCCCAGATCCTGCTGTTGCAGCCATTTGAGTGAGGAGCAGACCAGAGGATGGAAGATCATTCTCTGTCTCTGTCTCTCTTTCTGTAACTCTGCCTTTCAGATTTAAAAAAAAAAAAAAAAAAAAACAAAACCTTTTTTTAAAAAAAGATGTTTACATGGCTGCATGCTTTTTTAAAAAAGATCATATGACCTAAATATCAATATAATCTTTGAAACAGTTACTTAAACCATGATGATTTTAACCATTTTAGTGTCTGTGTATAATGACAGTAAGTTGAGGCATGACCTAATAATTTATCTGTAATTACAACAGAATATAAATTTCTGGAAAACATACTACAAGACAAACCTAGGTGAAGCCAAAAAAAAGTATAAATTAGTACTTTGGCCCATTACATACTGACTCACTTAATTTCCTAAGCTCTTTATACACTATCCAACAAAAGTTACTTGAGTGAGTGAACATAATTAAATGTATTCATGAAAGGGCATGGACTGGTACTGATTAAATCAGAGCTTTCTGGGCGAGCTCTGGCAAGACTGGGAAAGATGATTAATTCTCACTCCCAGATAATGAGTTCAGGTTGTCATTTAAGAGTATGGCACATTCCAATTCTGTTACTATCAGTTTCTTCAGGTAACTTCAGCATCAGATCATCTAGGACTCTCTGACAAGGGACATCCAGGACATAGTTAATTCCTAAATGCTCTCAATTCAAAACATTAGAACTGTGAAATAAATCATGTTCATTTATAATATTTCTACTAATTTTAGAAAATCTAATTTCCTTTTTCTTTTTTTAAATATTTGTTTATTTTATTTGAAAGGCAGAATTATGAGAGAAGGGGACAGAGGGGTCTTTCATCCACTGGTTCACTCCCCAAATAGCCACAGCTTAATTGGTCCAAAGCCAAGAGCTAAAAACTTCTTCCAGGTCTCCATGTTGGGGCAAAGAAAGGCTAAGGCCATACTCGGCTGCTTTCCCAGCAGGGAGCTGGATAGAAGTGGATTAGCCAGGATCCAAACCAGTGCTCATATGGGATGCTGGCACTGCAGGTGGTAGGCTTCACCTGTTAGCCACAACACCAGCCCCATTATCACCTAAGGACAAACTGAAGTCCAACACGTAATACATCCTACTTTCATTTGATTCTATCAGGTTTGTAAGATGTAATTAAAAGAAAACGGTTATTTGAATATATAGTCTACATAAAAATAATCCCAAATTACTTTCATGAAAAAAGCCTAACTAGCAACTATGAGTTAATAAAACTAATGACAACAGGTGGTGAATAAAAGAAATGACAAAACCAACCCCTCCTCGCTGACCATCTACATGTATGGAACGGATGTGATCTGCCAGATCTGGGCTAGAGTTGAAGCAAGCCTGGCACTGGTCCCAACAACAATTATAGGCAATATTTTTGCTTGAAGAAGTAGTGCTTCCTTGTCCATTCATCATTGCTGGAGTTGAACGCCCACTGGAAATTGTGCTGTCTACATCCATTATAGTACTGCTTATGCTACAAAAGAAGAAAAAAGGCTGTGTTATTCCTAGAAATTCACTAATATGAATATGATCTTATAAATATTTAATTAAGATTACCACTTGACATTCTACTCCATATAAACAGAGCTTACCAACCATAATCTCCACTAGAAAACAACAGTTGGCAGTAAAGTACAGATCAAGTCAGAAACACAACAGTTCCTCAAAACAGACATGTAATAATTTAAGCAACTTTTAAGCGCAAGAACTCCCCAATATCATACCCTAAAAAAGCGAACAACGCGCACACACACACAAAGCTTATCATACCTCATCCCTATGATAGTTCTGAGTAGCATCAAATAATTATTTTCAGCAGTAAACAATTCAGAATCTGTAAACCACTTGTTGACCTGAAATCTTAACTTCTATTCATTGAACTGAGAAAATTGTGCCATATCCTACCTCAACCCATCTCAAAAGAATCATGAAATTTTGTTTAAAAAAAAAGCAAATTTGGTTCACTTAATTTTCTGATTTTACCAAAACCCAAATAGTCTTTTCTGATCCTCAATTTTTTTTTCATTAATCTCTATTCACCAATAAAGACTAAAAATGCCAGCTAATCTTTTACTTTTTATTTGAAAGTCAGAGTTACAAAGAAGGAAAGGCAGAGAGGCAGAGAGACAGACAGAGAAATCTTCCATCTACCATTTTACTCCCCAAATGGCCGTGATGGCCAGAGGTGGGCTGATTTAAAGCCAGGAGCTAGGAGCTTCTTTCTTCCAGGTCTCCCACATGGGTGCAGGGGCCCAAACCCTTGGCCATCTTCCACTGCTTTCCCAGACACGGGGAGCTGGACTAGAAGTGGAACAGTAGGGACGTGAACTGGTACCCATATGGGTTGCCAGCAGCACAGGCAGTGGCTTTACCCACTATGCCATGGCACCGGTCCCCTTTTTATTTACTAAACAAAGTAATACATGATAATTTTTAAACTCATTTTAAAAATTACATATTATAGTCAGAATCTTTAAGATTCCACAACTTAATAAAATGTACCACACTTTTGCATTCATTTTAAAAGCAGTTCACTTTTTTCAATATCTTCAAAACACAGTACATGATAGCAGCTTCAGTAAGAAAGTAAAAATGTTCAGATTAAATTCAAAAACTAGCCCAGCGCCGCAGCTCACTAGGCTAATCCTCCGCCTTGCGGCGCCAGCGCACCGGGTTCTAGTCCCAGTCGGGGCACCGGATTCTGTCCCGGTTGCCCCTCTTCCAGGCCAGCTCTCTGCTGTGGCCCGGGAGTGCAGTGGAGGATGGCCCAAGTGCTTGGGCCCTGCACCCCATGGGAGACCAGGAGAAGTACCTGGCTCCTGCCTTCGGATCAGCGCGGTGCGCCGGCCCCAGTGCACCAGCTGCGGCGGCCATTGGAGGGCGAACCAACGGCAAAGGAAGACCTTTCTCTCTGTCTCTCACTGTCCACTCTGCCTGTCAAAAAAAAATTTTTTTTTTTTTTTTCAAAAAATAAACTGTAGACTGACTGCAATTTAAGAGATACTAGTAGTTAAATTATGAAAATTACATTAACTTTTAAGGGGTATGCTTCATTCCCCCTAATTTTTTTTTTTTTTTTTTTTTGACAGAGTGGACAGTGAGAGACAGACAGAGAGAAAAGTCTTCCATTTGCCGTTGGTTCACCCTCCAATGGCCGCCGCGGCCGGCACACCACACTGATCTGAAGGCAGGAGCCAGGTGCTTCTCCTGGTCTCCCATGCAGGTGCAGGGCCCAAGCACCTGGGCCATCCTCCACTGCACTCCCAGGCCATAGCAGAGAGCCGGCCTGGAAGAGGGGCAACCGGGACAGAATCCGGTGCCCCGACCGGGACTAGAACCCGGTGCGCTGGCGCCACAAGGCGGAGGATTAGCCTAGTGAGCCGCGGCGCCAGCGCTTCCCCCTAATTTTTTATCAGAAAAATTTCTAAAGAGTGCATTTAAATCTAAATTCAATGAATTCTCTGTACTATCTGCTATATGTAACCATCTTCTGAATCATCTGAAACTTGCAGAGGTCATAACACTTCAATCACAAATGCAGCACATATTCTTTAAAAAATATTGACCCAAATACTAATATAAACTTATTCACTCACACCTAAGAAAGCAAACAGGAATTTTCTTAACTTATTAAATAAGCTTTATGATTTGTGTACGACATCAAGGACAAATACTTTTAAAAAGGTAGTAAAAATATTTCTGTAGGATGATTTGGACATGAAAAGTGTCTCAAATTTTGCTTTCAAAGATATTTTAGGTTCATCTAGCTTACTATCCACCAGTTAATATTTCCTTTTAAAGGATCTTTAATTTCATCCTGCTTACTACCACCTACCAGTCACCATGGATTCTAAATTTAAACACTTTAAGTTTGCCCAAATTTTGCACTCTCAAATGTTAATCAGCTATTGAATATCTAAATATTCATGTACTGTTTTTGCAGGAATAAAGCGTGGGTATGGTGGCTTGTCTATACTGAAATATAAACGTTTTTAACTACTATAGATTTAAAGTTTCATGAGGCTCTTAACCCTGAAATTGTTGTCTCTTTTCCTCATGATTTGCTTTATGTTACACATTCTGTAAGCACATACTTAAACACCATACTAATTCAACTCCAAAAGCAAAATATAACTCTAAGTGAACAATCAATCATACTCAATTATGAACAGTCTCAGGAAAAATGATAAACCTTAATGAACTGTTGTGGTACAAACTCAATCTCCACGGTATAGCTAAATAAAACATACACAACTCAAAGTTACAGGATAGGAATTTGTATTTGCATAAATAAATGGAATAGGGAGATCTAGATAAAGCTATCTTCTAAAGGCAGTCTCTTGAGAAGGATATACAAAACACAGTAGGTTATGAGGAGGATAGCAAAACTAGCAGAGAAGCATGTACCCATACTACTTTTATTTTAAAAATCCACAAAGAGCAGAAAACAAACCAGTAGTTTTTCTCTTTTAATTAGGCAAAGTAAGGTCAAAAGAGACTCACAGGGACAGGTGTTTGGCATAGAGGTTAAAATGCTGCTTCGAGTGCCTCGGTTCCATTTCTGACTCTGCTTATTAATCCAGTTTGATAATATGCATGATGAAAAGCAGCAGGTGATGGCTCAAGTACTTAGGTCCCTGACATCCACATGAAAGACGCAGATGGAGCTCCCAGCTCTTGACTCTGGCCTGGTCCTGTCCAGCAGATAAAAGAACTATCTCTATCTCTACCTTTCAAGTAAGAATCTTTTCAAGATTCATTGTTTCATTGATTTGAAACATGGAGACACATATTTCCATTCACTGGTTCACTCCCTAAATGGCTGCTACAGCCAAGTCTGGATCAGGCTGAAATCAGGAGCCAGGAACTTCCTGATCTTCCACCTGAGTGTCAGAGGCCTAAGTACTTGGGTCATCTTGCACTGCCTTTTTAGGTGCATTATTAACAGGAAGGTGGGCAGAAGCAGAGCAGCAGGGACTCAAACCAGCACTCAAATATAGGTGCCAGCACTGTAAGCAGTAGCTTCACACCATGTGCCAGAATGTTGGTCCCATTTCAAATAAATTGAACAAACAAATTTTTAAAAATAATTTTGAGGGGCTGGCATTGTGGCATGACAGGTCAAGTCGCCATCTGTGATGCTGGCATCACTTATGGACACCAGTTTGAGTCCTGGCTACCCCCCTTCTGACTCAGCTCCTTGCTAATAATAGTAGGAGAAAAGCCACGGAAGATGGCCCAAGTGCTTGGGGCCCCTGCCACCCACCTGAGACCTGGAAAAAACTCCTGTCTCACTGCTTCAGCCTGGCCCAGCTCCAGCTGTTGTGACCATCTGCGGAGTGAACCAGTGGATGGAAGTTCTCTCTCTGTCCCTCCCTAATTCTTTCAAGTAAATAAATAAATCTTAAAAATAAATAATTTTGAAAGACTCATACAGACTTGTGACACAGCCATCAATATAGTTTATCTGCATGGGGCTTAATGTACTTGTGTTTGTTACCTTTACCACAGAAGGGGAATCTTACTAAAAAAAGTCCAAGTATCGGCCGGCGCCGCGGCTCACTAGGCTAATCCTCCGCCTTGCGGCGCCGGAACCCCGGGTTCTAGTCCCGGTCGGGATGCCGGATTCTGTCCCGGTTGCCCCTCTTCCAGGCCAGCTCTCTGCTGTGGCCTGGGAGTGCAGTGGAGGATGGCCCAAGTGCTTGGGCCCTGCACCCCATGGGAGACCAGGAGAAGCACCTGGCTCCTGCCTTTGGATCAGCGCGGTGCGCCGGCCGCAGCGCGCCAGCCGAGGCGGCCATTGGAGGGTGAACCAACGGCAAAGGAAGACCTTCCTCTCTGTCTCTCTCTCTCACTGTCCACTCTGCCTGTCAAAAAATAAAATTAAAAAAAAAAAAAAAAGTCCAAGTATCAATGAATACCGCACATTGTTTAGTCAGTCTACGTGCAGTATCATTCAAATGAAAAGTTTCATGTGGGTATAGCTCCACTCAGAAAGACAGCATTATGTAAGTATTAAGATGAACTCTCCCTAACACTAGGGACTAAGCTGCAAAGGTAATAGCAGAGAAGGGGATGGGCACCTCCCAGACTATGGAACACTCAACATACCCCCACACACGTCTGTTACCCTCAGCCTAGCAGGACCAAATGAAGTCTTGCTTCACAGCCCCTCTTAGGTTCCTCTGAATTTTACGAAGTATTCCATTCAAAGCCTCCAGGATTACTATCAGCCTCAGATCCACACTGAAACCAGAATCTCTGCATTCTTAAGGCTGATGAGGCAAAAGTCCTGATGCAGCAAAGGGGCATGGAGGACAAATGACTGGTCATTTCCTCTTTTGACAGGACCATGAGCTAGATAGGGACTGCATGGAAAGCAGCAGCCTTCACACCATAGTTTGGATAACAAGAATACCAGAAGTAGAGACAATCAATCCACTGGATCTTGTATCTAGAATCACATACATACTAAAGTCTGTTAGTTCTACTTTTCAATGAATATGTAACTGATTCTGTGAAATGTAAATACCTAAGCAGCCTGGTATTTGGAAGAAAACCTAAACTAGACAACACACTCACTCTACTCAGTTTTAATTAAGTGAAGCAGTGTTTCACAAACTTTAACATGTGCATGAATAACCTGGGATCTTACTAATTGCAGACTCTGACATAAAGAGGTTTGGGTGAGACCCTGAGATAGAGCACTTTCAACAAGTGCCCACTTGTTGAATTTGCCACTGTGACACTGTGAGTAGCAATGACCTAAGAGCTCTCTCAATGATATCATTATCCAGCTGCTGCTAACCGGACTGTTGAAGAAATCAGCTTATAAGAGTGCTTTGGAGCCGGCACCACGGCTCACTAGGCTAATCCTCTGCCTGCGGCGCCGGAACCCTGGGTTCTAGTCCCAGTCAGGGCGCGGGATTCTGTCCCAGTTGCTCCTCTTCCAGTCCAGCTCTCTGCTATGGCCCAGGTGCTTGGGCCCTGCACCTGCATGGGAGACCAGGAGAAGCACCTGGCTCCTGCCTTCCGATCAGCGCGATGCGCCGCCGTAGCAGCCACTGGGGGGTGAACCAACGGCAAAGGAAGACCTTTCTCTCTGTCTCTAACTGTCCACTCTGCCTGTCAAAAAAAAAAAAAAAAAAAAAAGGAGTGCTTTGGGGCCAGCGCCACAGCTCACTTTGCTAATCCTACGCCTGCGGCACCGGCACCCCAGGTTCCAGTCCCAGTCAGGGCGCCAGATTCTGTCCCGGTTGCTCCTCTTCCAGTCCAGCTCTCTGCTGTGGCCTGGGAAGGCAGTGGAGGATGGCCCAAGTGCTTGGGCCCTACACCCGCATGGGAGACCAGGAGGAAGAACCTGGCTCCTAGCTTTGGATTGGCGCAGCTTCTGCCTTAGTGGCCATTTGGGGAGTGACCAACGGAGGGAAGACCTTTCTCGCTCGCTCTCTCACTATCTAAGTCTGCCTGTCAAAAAAAAAAAAAAGTAAGAGTGCTTTGGGGGCCGGCGCTATGGTGCAGAGGGTTAATGCCCTGGCCTGAAGCGCCGGCATCCCATATGGGCACTGGTTTGAGACCCGGCTGCTCCTCTTCTGATCCAGCTCTCTGCTGTGGCCTGGGAAAGCAGCAGAGGATGGCCCAGGTCCTTGGGCCCCTGAACCCATGTGGGAGACCCGGAAGAAGCTCCTGGCTCTGGATCAGCACATCTCCAGCCACTGCGGCCAATTGGGGAGTGAACCAATGGATGGAAGACCTCTCTTTCTCTCTGCTTCTCATCTCTGTAACTCTGACTTTCAAATAAATAAATAAATCTTTAAAAAAAATAAAATAAAAGCCAACATTTAAAAAAAAAAAAAAAGTGCTTTGGGGCCGGCGCTGTGTTATAATAGATTAAGCACTCGCCTGCGGCTCCAGCATCTTATTGGCACCGTTTTCAGTCCTAGTTGCTCCACTTCCGATCTAGGTCCCTGATAATGGCTTGGGAAAGCTGTAGAAGACGGCCCAAGTGCTTGGATCCCTGCACCCACATGGGAGATCTGAAAGAAGCTCCTGGCTCCCAGCTTGGGATTCTTCCAGCTCCAGCTATTGCGGCCATTTGGGGAGTGAACCAGCAGATGGAAGACCTCTGTCTGTAACTCTGCCTCACAAGTAAATAAATAAATCCTTTAAACAAAAACAATTGCTTCAAAAAAGCCCAGGGACTAGCACAGTGGATAAAGCCACCACCTGCAATGCCAGCATCCTATATGGGCACCAGTTTGTGTCCCAGTTGTTCTACTTCTGATCCAGCTCCCTGCTAATGGCCTGGGAAAAGAAAAAGAAAATGGCTCAAGTGTTTGGGCTTTTACCACCCAAATGGGAGACCTGGATTAAGCTCCTGGCTTCAGCCTGATCCAGCCCTGACTGTTAAATCCATCTGGGAAGGGAACCAGTGGGTGGTAGATCTGTTTCTCGCCCCCACTCTGTAACTCCTTCAAACAAATAAAAAAAAAAAAAAAAAAAAAAAAAAAAAGCCCAAGGGGTAACGGAACTAAAACTTATCCAGGTTCAAAATTCCCATGCTTAGTTTTTTCCTAGCACATGATTTCCACAAACTTTTTCAAGTAACCTCATAGGGCACCCACACAGGTTCATGCACACAGAACCATCCACACATACATACATGCCCCATGACAACAGAGAAGCCCTAAGTTAAAAAAAAGACATATATTGTTAGAAATTCCAATGCAATATTCAAGGAGGAGGGATGTAAGAAATTTATCACTTAACATTTATTCTTTGCCATAAGCTTTGTTTAAAAAAAAAATCTGGGGACAAGTATTTTGCACAGCAGTTAGGTCACTGCTTGAACACCCACATCTCATACTGAAATTTCAGGTTCAAGTCCTTCCTCTTCTGCTTCCATTACAGCATGCTATTTAATATGCACACTGTGAGATGACAAATGATGGCTCAAACACTTGGGTCCCTGCAACCCACAAGGGGGACATGGACAGAATCCCAGCTCCTAGCTCTGTCCTGACCTACATCCGGCTGCTGCAGACATTTGGGGAGTGAAACAGAGGATAGAAAATCTCTCTCCATCTCTGCCTTTCAACTGAAAACAATGAAAATTTTTACAAACTACCTGGCAGACTAAGAGATTTTTACTCCAGCAGCTTCTACATATATGATTTTATTAAAAATAAATGGTTCCCTTAGGGCCAATGTTGTGATGCAACAGAGTTAAGCCATGGCACAAGCTGGCATACCACAGGGGAGCTCTGATTCAAGTCCTGACTCCTCTGCTTCTACTCCTGACCCCTGCCATTGCACCTGGGAAAGCAGTCGAGGATATCTAAAGTGTGTAGGCCCCTGCAATCCACTTAAGAGATATAGATGGAATTCTACACTCCTGGTTTCGGCTTGGCCCAGCCCCAGCCATTGTGGACATCTGGGTAGTGAACCAACAGACCTCTTTCCCCATCTGTTACTGCCTTTGAAATACATAAATAATCTTTTTTTAATAAAACCATTTCCTCTGGGAAGTCAAAGGCAACTCACTCATTTATCCAAGAACAGTCCCATCTTAGAGAACACAAATTACCTCCAGGCTTTGGTGGCTGACAGGGCTGTGAACACTGAGAACATCATAAAGATAATTTTGTGAAATGACAAGGCACAGCAGCAAAAGAAGCAATACACAGATATTTATAGTATTTTGCAAAGGATAAAACCATGGTCTTAACATAACCAAATTACAGGGCTGGTGTGGTCATGGAACAGCAAGTTAAGCTGCTACCTGCAAGGCTGGCATTAAATGTGTATGCTGATTCTAATCCCAGCTGCTCCAGTTTCAATCCAGCTCCCTGCTACTGTGCCTGGGAAAGCAGCAGAGGGTGGCTCAAGTGCTTGGGTCCCTGAACCCACAGGGGAGACTCAGATGGGAGTTCCAGGCTCCTTACTTCAGCCTGGTCCAGTACTGGATGCTGCAGCTACTTGGTGAGTGAGCCAGCAGATGGAGATTGATCTCTTTCTTTCTCTGTAACTCTGCCTTTCAAATAAATAACTATATCTTAAAAAAAAAAAAAAAAAAGTTCACTAATGTACATCTATAGAAACCTTCAAGAAACTACCACTTGCTAAGCAGTGGCATATTACCAAAACATCCAGTACTTGGGGAAGAGTGGGTTAAACCACCACTGGAGATGCTGGCATTCCTAACAGAGCACTGGTTTGAGTCCAGGATGCTCTGCTTCTGATTGTTTTCTGCTAAGGTGCTGGGGTAGGCAGCAGTGACAGCCGAAGTACTTGGGCCCCTGCACACACATGGTAGACCTGGAGGAAATTCCTAGCTCCTAGCTTCCGATCAGCTCAGCTCCGGCCATTGCAGCCATTTGGGAAGCCAGCAGATGGAAGACCATTCTCTCCGTCTCTCCCTCTCAAATAAATAAAATTTTTAAATGCATTATATGTGCTATGTGTAACTTATTTTTTTTGTTTGTTTCATTTTTACTTTTACCTATTCGCTAGAAAGGCAGACAAAGATAAACAGCTCCCACTTTTTGATTCACTCCTCAGATGCCTATAATAGCAGGGTCTGGACCTGGTCAAAGCCAGGAGCCTTCAACTCCATTCAGGTCACCCGTGTGGGTGCAGGGTCCCAAGCACTTGAGCCAACTTGCACAACTTTCCCAAGTGGGTGGCAGAGATCCAACTTCTTAAGCCATCACCTACCGTCTCCCAGAGTGCATGCTAACAAGAAGCTAGAACAGGAAGCAGAGACAAGACTTAAACCCAGGCAATCTAACACGGGATGATGGTGGTCCCAGGCATCATCTTAAACCACTGTGTCAAATGCCCACTCTGATTTTAATTTTCAATTAAATGTTTAATTATTAATTTTTATTTTTCAAAGGTTGAGTGACATACACATACAAAAAAAGCTATTTGCCATCCCCTGGCTTACTCTTTAAATGCTCACAACAGCTGGGGCCAGACCAGGCTAAAGCCAGAAGCCAGAAACTCCACGCATGTATCCTATGTGAGTGGCAGTGACCCAGGTACTCAGCCATCATCTGGCTACCTTCCAGCATGCACATTAGCAAGAAGCTGAATTGGAAGCACAGGCAAACCCAAAACCAGGCATTTTAATATGAGATGCGGGCATCCCAAACAGTTAAGCAACTCACTGCACCACAATGCCTGTCCCTAATTTTTAATTAGTAAATATTGATCTCAATTTCAAATCCTGTAAAAGTGATAAATACAACCCACATAAACAAAACCTCTTTGGTTTATTCAAAAGTATTTTAAAAAGCTTTTTTGAGATGTGATTCATGTTCCTCAATAATATTTAGAAAGCAAGGAAGTTCTAAAACCATAAAGTTTGTGAACTACTCATCTTGCCAATAGGTGGAGTAAAAGCTTAAATGTCTCCTGAAACAGACTGGAAAAAGTATGCTTCTGACCTGTAGTATTATTATGCTAGTCCGAGGTTAATTTTTGAATGTGAAACTCAAAGGGTAGGGGCAGCCTAATAGCCAGATACCTTCTCAGTTATCAGTCTGGAAATTCACTTAGATTTTCCTTGCTAACTCTGGGTCTCTCATCTTCTCCCTGTCTCACAGTAGTTAGTTCTTTCTAGGCTGCAAAAACTTCCACTTTTAAAGGAGGATTGAGAACCGGGATGGGAAAAGGCAACAGTATATAATCTGAAATCAAGTATATATATATATATATATATATATACTCTTGGGACCGGCACTGTGGCATAGTGGGTAAAAGCAGCCTCCTACAGTGCCGGCATCCTATATGGGCTACTCCACTTCCAATCCAGCTCTCTGCTATGGCCTGGGAAAGCAGTGGAAAACGGCCCAAGTCCTTGGGCCCCTGTACCCACGTGGGAAACCTGGAAGAAACTCCTGGCTCCTAGCTTCAGATCGGCTCACTTCCAGCCATTGCGGCCATCTGGGGAGTGAACCAGCGGATGGAAGACCTCTCTCTTTCTCTCTGCCTCTGCCTCTCTGTAACTCTGCCTTTCAGATAAATCTTAAAAAAAAAAAAAAGTATATTTACTCTCAGCATGAAAATATATTAATTTCAGCATTTACTATAAACATGTCACTGATTAGGAAGGCTGCAGCTCTGCACTGGTGTTTCCCTCACCATAATTTAGGTCTTCTTATATCCAGTCATGTAAAATTATGTCTGTAAATCACACATCTTATGTCTCAACCAATCAAATGTCTTCCAAGAAGACTTGGTTACTTGCTGCATGCTCTCCTCACCTGTAGTTCTAGTCAGCAGCACAGTAAAAATTACAGGGCTGACATCAAACAATACTAGTTTGAGGCAGGTAATTGGCAGTTAAGGCACCAGTTAGGATGCCTGCATCCCATTCACAATGCCTAGGATCCATGCCTGGCTTTGGCTCCTGACTCCAACCTCCTGCTAGCACAGACTCAGTGAGGCAGAGGTAAGGATTCAAGCAGCTAGGTTCCTGTCACCCACAAGGGAAGATCTGGATTGCTTTCCTGTCTCATAGCTTTGCCTCCAATTTTGGCCCTGGGCTGTGCAGTCACTCAGGGGTATAAAGCAGCAGATGGGAGTTTGTTGTGTCTTACTTTCTCTAAATCTCTCTCTCCCCAATTCTCTGTGGCCCCTCACCCACTCTCACATCCTTCTCATAAAAATAAAAACTTTAAAATTTGTATTAGCATTTTACTGGTGAAGTGTAAGGTTCTGCCCATTTTTACATCTGTGATAGTAAGTAAAGACAGCCATTTTGCCTTTCAAACAAAATCCCCTTTAACAGCTAGAGATTAGTAGAACTATGTGACATGTAGACAGAAAGACATTGTCCATACCCTCAAACCATTCTAAAGACTAAGTATACCATTTCAATATGAAACTCATCTAAAAAGTCTTTCTGTTCTGACTTTATAAACTATTTTGAACTCAAATAAATCCTGGAGCCAGTGCTGTGGCGTAGCGGATAAAGCTGCTGCCTGCAATGCCAGTATACCATGTGGGCTACTCCACTTTCAATCCAGCTCTCTGCTAGGGCCTGAGAAGATAGCAGCAGATGGCCCATGTTCTCGGGCCCCTGCAACCACACGGGAAACCCAGAAGAAAACTCCTGGCTCCTAGCTTCCGATCAGTCCAGCTCTGGCCACTGTGGCTATTTGGGGAGTGAACCAGCAGATGGAAGATCTCTCTCCCTCTCTGCCTCTGCGTAATTCTGCCTTTCAAATAAATAAACAAACATGTTTTTAAAAATTTTAATAAAATACTGTTTTTATCTGCCTTATACCTGAGGGTTTCATACAAAAATTCATTGGCGGGGGGGGGGGGGGGGGGCAATCATAGAGCAGCTAGTTAAGCTACCACCTGTGACACCAGTATCCCATATCAGAGCCACTTCCTAGTCCTGACTACTCTACTTCCAATTCAGCACCCCAGTAATGTGCTTGGAAAAGCAGCAGCAGATGGTCCAAGTACCTGGATCCTTGCCACCACATGGCACCCAGAACAGAGTTCCAGACTCCTGCCCAGTTCCAGCCATTGAACTAGCAGACAGAATTTCTCTTTATCTATCTCTCCCTTTCTGTCACTCTGCCTTCAAATAAAATAAATCTTTAAAAAAAATTTTCATTTGGGCGAAGAAAGTTTCATCTACTACCATTATCTATGAATTTTTTGACTGACTTATCCCAATTGTTACCTACTTATGAGGTACTATATGATGTTTTGATACATTTACACATGTATAATGATCAAATCAGGGTAATTAGCACATCTATCACTTTAAATGTTCTCATTTCTCAGTGGTGAGAACATTCAAAATCCTGTCACCCAGCTGTTTTGAAATACAGGATACTTTATAATCATGCTGTTGTACAGCAGAATATCAAACTTTACTCTTCCTATGTAACACTAACACTGTACCCTGTAAATTGTCTTTGGATTCTTCATTTTCTCAACAGACATCAAAATTTTAACCTACTAACTGTGAAATATAAAATACTGAACTATGTTACATATGAATTAAGTGACAGATAGGTAAAATGTATGATAAAGAATGTGGTAAAAAAACACAGAATGATCACAGTGTCTAGCTACTTTCTTCAGAATCTGGAAAGTAATTCTACATAAGAACCTCCTCCTTAATCTCTCCTAGATCAAAGCTGTTTAATTTTTATTCTACCAAAGGAAAACATACTCTTTAAGAAGTCTTCAGCTCAGTTTGTATTCTAATTATTATAAAACAAATTATTATAAAATACTCTAACATTCTAAGTTTTCAAGAATGGAACATAATCCTTCACATAGAATGCACAAGGTAGAATAAGACGTTAGAAAGATGAAAATTCTACTGTTTTCAATAAAGAACATTTAGCAGATGGTCAGTTAGCAATCTAAACATAAACTTCATAACTGATAATAAGCTTTGAATAAAAATATACACAGTTCCTCAAAGTATGTTTATAAAATTGTAGGTAAACATTACAGCTATATAGAAAATATTCATAATCTTAGGGTATAACAAAGTAAGGTATCATTTGGCTAACATTATTTCAATAGATGTTCCTTTTGTCTACAATAAAACTGCCACTCATTATTAGAAGACTACACTATGTCTCTCCCATACTTACAGTCAAAATTATTAGGTTACAATCCAAAAGTGAGCAAAGCACTTAAGAATCTATCTTGAAAAATATGAAGTCATACACCTGATATTACACAAGAGTGAAAATTCTTTACCTGAGTTATCCATTCCTAATCTGTTAGAACAGACTATAACTACATGCCCTGCTTACTCCAGGTTTGACAAAAGGCTTTGAAAGCTCAAAGTAGAGGCCAGAGCTGTGGCACAGCGGGTAAAGCCGCCGCCTGCAGTGCCAGCATTTCATATGGGCACTGGTTCAAGACCCAACTGCTCCACTTCAGATCCAGCTCTCTGCTATGGCCTGGGAAAGCAGTGGAAAACGGCCTAAGTCCTTGGGTCTCCCATATGGGAGACCTGGAAGGAGCTCCTGACTCCTAGCTTTGGACTGATGCAGCTCTGGCCATTGCAGCCATCTGAGGAGTGAACCAGCATATGAAGACCTCTCTCTCCTCTCTCTGCCTTTCCGTAACTCTGCATATCAAATAAATAAATAAATCTTTAAAAATTAATTTAAAAAGAGTTCAAAAATAAGTCACTAAATTTACGTTTAAAAAAAAAGAAAAAATCATGAACAGCCTGCCTTGCACATGTTATGACTTTCTCTTAAGGAAAAATGGGGATTATGTAACTTACTGTATCGAAATGTGTATCACATGGCCCGCACTGTGGTACAGTGGATTAAGCCACCACTAGCAAAGGCCAGCACCCCATATGAGGGTGTTCTAAGTCCTGGCTGCTTTGCTTCTGATCCAACTCTCATTAACGTGCCTGAGAAACCAGCAGAAGATGGCCTAAGTACCTGGGCCCCTGACACCTATGTGGAAGAAGCAGATGAAGTTCCAGGCTCCTGCCTTTGACCTGAGCCAGCTTCAGCCATTGATGTCATTTGGGAAAATGAACCAGAGGAAGGAAGATGACTTTCCCTTTCACTCTGCCTTTCACATAAATCTTTTATAAGCATTTTATCACAAAAGCCACTCTAAATCTGAATTCCTATTCGGAATGATAATAGCTAACATACAGTTTGTTCTATGTACTGTATTGTGTTATCTGCTTATTACAGGCTGCTTCATGCCACTTTTCTTACAATGTGGCAAACAGGTGGGATCTGGAGCAGGCACTGTGGGCAGCAGGTTAATCTGCTGCTTGACACCTGTATTCCATACCAAGAGTACCTGGTTCAAGTCCAGGTACTCTGCTTCCAATCCAGATTCCTGATAATGCACATCCTGGGAGGCAGCAGGTAGGTACCTGAGGTTCAAGCACCTGAGTCCCTGTTAAACAGAGGATGAAAGATCTGTTTCATTCCTCCTTTCAACTAAAACTTGAAAAAACAGGTGGGGCTGATATCATCCCTTGAATTTGAGCAGGCCTGAGACTACCACAGAAGTGATACTGCCAGACTTTCGAAACTGGGTCATAACAGGCAATTCAGTTTCAGCCAGCCTCTCTTTGGGGACACACACTTGGGAGCCCTAAGCAGCAAGTAAGTAATCTGAATCCAACAAAGAATCATGTCACAAAGATCCTGTAAAGAATATACACAGAGCTAGAGAGAAAAGCATCAAAAGGCTTTTACTTTTCTAGCCCATAGATGTTTTCAGTCTTTCTAGCTCAGGCACCAGACTTAACAGATATGCAGGAACTTCAAAACGGTTATAGAAAACATTATTAAAATGTGACTTTAATGTGGAAAAACAACCTGAAATCCCGATATATAAAGGATTCCTCAAAAAAAGAGATGAAAAATATGTGTTACACAAAAACTATGCATACATTCCAAAAATTTTTACATTTGAATAAACACATTTTTCTTTAAATGTTTATTTATGTATTTGAAAGATAGAGAGCAACAAACACAGAAAGATATCCCATCTAATGTCCAAAATATATAGGCCTGGACCAGGCCAAAGACAGGAGCCTGGAACTCCATTCCAGGGTGGCAGGGACACAATTACTTGAGCCACAGTCTACTGTCACCCTGGATGGACATTAACAAGAAGCTGGATCAGAAGCAGAGTAGCCAGGACTTTCTGGTATGGAACACAGGAATTCCAAGCAGCAATTTAAACTTCTACACCAAAATGCCCGTCCCAAAACTATATTTTAATCCCACTTTTTCACAAACCTCTTCAACAACTCTGTACATGAGGTGAGTTAGTAAAGCCTTCCATCCTCATCCTTGAAGACATTCTACAAGTTGACACCAAGTACAACAGAAATGAGCAGACTCCAGTGAGCCTTGCCTAGACTGTAGATTCGTAAGCAAAATAAACTGTCATTTTAAACCACGAGAAAGCCTAAATCAATAGGTAGCCATGATAACCAGGACAATGCTACACATGTATTAACTCAGTTAATGCTTCCAACAACTCTAGGAGTACTACTTACATCTTCATCTTATAAACAGAAACTAAAACACAAAATTTATGTGACCTGCCCAAAGTCAAATCAGTGCAAAAACAGTAATGCCAAACAATTTAACTGCCACACTGCCATAGAGAAACCTGAATGAGGTATTAAGGAACTACTGACGAGCTGCTATTGTAGTGCAGCAGGTTAAGCCACCATGTGCAATACCCACACCCCAAATAAACACTGATCAGAGTCCCGGCTGCTCTACTTTCAATCCAACTCCCTGCCAATGAACCTGGGAAAGGAGAAGACAGCACAAATATTTAGGCCTCTGGACCCACATGGAAGACCCAGATAGAGTTCCTAGGCTCCTGGCTTTGGTCTGGCCCAACTCTGGTCAGTGTGGACATTGGGGAGTGAACCAGCAAAGGGAAAATCAATCTCGATCTCAACCTCAATCTCTCAATCTCTCTCTCTCTCTCATATCTGCCTCTCTGTAACTCTGCCTTTCAAATAAAGTACATCTTTCTTAAAAAAAAAAAAAAAAAGGAACTAATGAAACAGTCTATTATATTCACCAAAATAACTGACACTGTTTTATTTAGTGTGCACACAAACAAAACTTTCTTTTGTACACCTATAGTGCATATACAGAAAAAAATTAACACCTACATAATTGAACTCCTTTGGGCAGTTTTCCTATTAAGATAAACTATTAAATTTAATTCCTACGAGTCAATTAGCTTCATTAAAAAATTAATTCAAGGTCAGTCACAGAAAGCAATATTGTCCTCACGTAAAAATTGTCCCAAATTTCAAACTTGAGCCCCTCAGTGTAACAATGTCAACCCAAAACACAACTTGATATATTCATTCCAGGGATAGAGGGTACTCACTTTTTATTTATCAAGGACAAAGAAGTTATGAAACTGGTCTTAAACAAAATGAATACATTTAGACCACATTAGACTGCTTTAAGGCTGATGGGTTTTACTTTCCAAATTGCTTTAGTTCTGTAGCTTTTAGGTCTTTAAACTCAGAAACAATTAGGAAAAAAGTACAGACAAGCACCTATTTTGTTGTATGTGTTATACACATGTGGTTATAAATTCGTCAAATTTCCCTAAGGTCCTTCCAACTCACTTCAGGTGGAAGGAATTCTGCTCCCCTATGATCCAATTAATTTGTACTGTGAACCACCCATAAATCTCTCAGAGTAAACTCCCAAACCAGGCTAGCCTTGCATACTGTAAAAGCACAGGTCTTTCAGCGACAAATTTAAGTAGGATTCTTTATGCAAGTAAAATATATGGCTTTGTCAACTGAAATAATCATAAAAAATTAATTAGAGGCACACTAAAAATCATTAGACAAAACCAAGATATTATTACTATTACTGTAATTATAAGCTATTATCACTATAATTTAAAAAGCTAAAATGGATTTTTCTAATCAAGAAAAAGACTAGTGTCTATCCCCACAATTATTTCTCTGGATAAAGACAAAAGATTTTTCTCCCCAATACCCAGAAGTGTTGACTAAATTGGCCAAAAGGGACTTTATGCAATAATGATGAAATACAGTCCATGGAAAACAAGTAGGCTACATTCTTTTATCACCATGTACTGTACTGTGCACATCACTTTAAATTTGTTTTCTCATCTCAACTCTATAGCTTTTTCCAATTATTCCACCCACATTTTTCAGCCAGCTTAAGAGATCAGCAAACAATTATCTACAAAAACACTGTTAACACTAGAAACGTTCTATTTCACTACAATCACACAATACGGAGTCATCTTTTACCTCCTTAAAAATATTTCCAGACAAATGTGTATAAGCAGAGATGGAATGTCAAAAACAATCTGCTAACAAAGGATTACTCCCATTTTACAAGGCAATTGTATTTATTTGAAGGGTTTTTAAGTTTAAAAAAAATGATTTTATCAGATGATTTCAGTATACTTGTTTTCAATAAGATCTCAAAAGCCAGGCTGGCGCCATAGCTCACTTGGTTAATCCTCCGCCCGCGGCGCCGGCATCCCATAAGGGCTCTGGTTTCAAGTCCCGGCCTCTTCCAGTCCAGCTCTGCTGGCCCAGGAGTGCAGTGGAGGATGGCCCAAGTGCTTGGGCCCTGCACCCGCATGGGAGACCAGGAGGAAGCTCCTGGCTTCGGATTAGCGCAGCGCCGGCCATAGCACCCACTTGGGGGGGTGAACCAATGGAAGGAAGACTTTATCTATATCTCTACCTGTCAAATAAAAAAAAAAATCTCAAAAGCCATATTCAAGTAAGTAACATACAAAATAATTTTAAACCAAAAACTTGGGGTGAGTGAGTGACACACAGTCAAGTCACCACTGAGTACGCCCACATCCCTATATCAGAGTGCCTAGATCACGTCCTGGCTGCTTCTCTTCTGATCTAGCTTCAGCTTAATGCTCATCATGGGAGGCAGCAGATGCTGGCTCAAGGACTTAGGTTCCTGCCTGGCCCAGCCCAGGCAGTTGTAGGCATTTGGGGAGTGGACTAGTAGATGTATTCTCTCTGCCTGTCAAATAAAATTTAAAGTTTTTTCTTTAACAGTTAATAAAAAAAAAAATCATATTGCTGACTCATCTACTCATTACTTTAAAAAGTACAAAATGGGAATTGGTATGGTGTAGTGAGTAAAGCCGCCTCCTGCAATGCCAGCATCCCATATGGACACCAGTTTGTGTCACAAATGCTCCACTTCCAATTCAGCTCCCTGTCAATGCACCTGGGAAAGCAGCAGAGGATGGCCCAAGTCTTTGGGGCCCTACAACCACATGGGAGACCTCGAAGAGGCTCCTGGCTTCAACCTGGTCCAGCCCTCGCCATGCAGCCCCCTGAGGAGTAAACTAGTGGATGGGAAGTCTCTGTCTTCTCCCTCTCTCTCCATAATGCTTTCAAATAAATAAATAAATCTTTAAAAAATACAAAAATGACAAAAAAAATTATAAAGCAGAAATAGACTAGTAAATGATATTGCTGAAAAATACTAATATCATTCAAAGATCTCGGCGTTTTCTCTAATTTGCAACATTCATATTTCTAGGACATTGAAATACAAATGAAAGCCAGAAAGCAAGACTTGAAAAGTATTGAGATTAAAGAAGTAAAACATCAAAAGATTCTATTCTCCGAAAGACTAAATAGCTACAACACTCCACAACTAACTATTGTATTTCACAGTCTTTAGGAGGGATTTAGGCTACAGTCTAACCTTTCCTCTATTAAAAATGAAGAGGATGGGACCGGCATTGTGGCATAGCAGGATAAGCCAGTATCCATATGGCACCAGTTCAAGAACAGGTTGCTCCACTTCCATTCCAGCTCTCTGTTAATGTGCCTGGGAAAGCAGAAGAGGACGGTCCAAGGGCTTGGGCCCCTGCACCCACATGGCAGACCTGGATATAGTTCCTGGCTTCTAGTTTCAGACTGGCCCAGCCCCGGCCGTTGCAGCCATTTGGGGAGTGTACCAGCAGATGGAAGATCTCTTTCTCTCCCTTTCTCTGTAACTCTTTAAAAAATAATGAAAAAACACGAAGATAAGGCTCGGAAATGTAAATGAGCTCATATACCTAGGTTACTCCACACAAAACAAGCTGACCATTTCTGGGTACTCAAAAGAGTTGAATGCAGGATTTCAGAGACATCTGTACACTCATGTTCATAACAGAATTAAAGCTCAAACTTGGAAGCAATCCAAGCGACCACCAATAAATGAATAAATAAGCAAAATGTGCTATAGATACACAATAGAATTGTATTCAGCCTTAGAAAGGAAATTCTGGCATATTTTAACATGGATGAACCTTGAGGACATGATACTCAATGAAAATGAACCAGTCACAAAAAGACAAAAGCTGTGCAATTCCACTTACATGAGGTACTTAATATAAGAATGGCTCTCTTCGTTTCCTGTAGCCACGCTAACACTGACAAAAAAAGAAAAACACATTGGGTACTTCCACATTCAGTTCAATCCAACCAACTCTTGAGTTACTGAGTACAGACAGTGCATTAGATGAGTGTGATAGGAAGTTCTGGCAATCCAAGAATAAATAAGACAGGATCTTTAATTTTAAAAATATTATAGCCTGGAGGAGACAGAACAAACATGTATTTCAAAACAATCTCATATATATGAAAGAGAAATATGGTGATTTTTGAACCTACAAGAACTCAATCTAAAGTGTCCTTGCTATCCTAGATGGAGCAAGGCTGCAGTGATCAATATCTTGGCTTTGTCCAAAGGACAGAATACATTATCTACTTGACTTAGTACTGGGAGGACTTGCCAAGTTTACAGCAGAATCTTCACATGTGAACTCCAAATTACTTTGTATTTTTGTGTCAAAACTCCCCATTTTTAAGAAAAAGAATCAATCTGAGTTCCAGGAAAATTAAATGATTTGCCAAAGTTCTTGCAGGCAGTTTGACTACAGTATTGATCATTTATTGTCATGAGAATACTCTTTCCACCACGACCCCATACATGAGAAATGTGTAGAGAATGAGAAATAGGAGAATAAAGAACTCTGAATTAAATATAGCCCTTGGCCCTTCATACAGGCCAGCCCTTATTCCTAACACTGAAACTCTGCTCCTCTTTTACAGTTAAGAAAGCAACTTCTGAAAAGCTAAATTATAGTAACCTAAGGCTTTCTGTCCCAAAAGCTCATGCTGTCATTACTCAATGTTCTTTAATTTAGGTATTTTAATGATGGTTGTATCTAGAAAAAAAAAGCAAACTAATGTTCCATTGAAATCCTCAAGGAAAAAAAAAACTGTATTCAGAAATAATATCAAGGTTTCACATACAGCTCCAAGAGAAGGGCTTTCACTTTCCTTTGATTTGGCTTCCAAGGATATGAGTTTTTTGGTCACTGTAACAAATACTGGAGAGCATCTATATATGAAGGAGGTTTATTTCAGCTTACAGTTATGTAGGTTCATAGTCCAAGACAGGATGGCTCCGTTGGTCTCATATCTGACAAAGGCAGGATGGTGGAACTCACCCAAAGGATCACATGGCAATCAAAGAGAGCAGGTAGGCCCAGCTCAGGCTTACATAATTAAGCCTCCTTGAGATTACCTTCCCAGAGCATGACCTCAATGACATAAGGTCTTTCCAGTAGGCCCAACTCCTAAATGCCATAATTGGATCAAGTCTCTTCCATACCCTCAACTTACAGCTTCAGGGACTAAACATCTGCAGTGATGTCCAAACCATAGCACCAAGCATTAAAACTCTCCCTCCCCTCCCCCACACTCTACTCCAGCTTGAATCACTTCAGTTCACACCTGTGCTACTCCTATTATCTAACTAGTCTTCAGTTCCCAAACTTTTCTTCTCTAACTTTACTACATAATAATCTTCCTGCAATATGTGAGTTCCATCATTCATCCAAAACACATTTAAGAAAACCATAAATGTATGCCAGGTACTACTGTGCAGGTACTACAAAGAGAACACCAATCAAGACAGACAAGGCTCCCATTCTCAGACAATACAAAATCTAGCAGAAGACAATTACTCAAATGGTATTAAGGACAAAGAACTTGGAGTACCAGCAGTATGTTTATCAACCAGGAGCAGAGTGTCCCAGAAAACACTTTACACAGGAGTTCAGGAGATGCAAAGAGTGTGATGCAAAAGCCTGTGTTGAAAGAGATGTGTACAACTGTGTCAGCAAAAAGGACCCACTTTAGCCATCAATTCCTACTTCCCAGTTCTAGTGTGAATCCTCAGACCTAGGTAAGAAGTCCCCTCAACATGCTTAGCTCATTCTTGTCTATATATTTCAATCAGGCTTTCTAGAATTCTCTCTTCACCATTCACCTAACACTAAAATGCAGTTCCCGCTCTCTTCCACCCAATCTTTAGTCACTGACTATACAATACTCTCCAGTTCTAACTTTAATAATCTGTGTCACAAGTTACAGGAAACAAAAAAGACAGAAAATAAGGCAATTATTACTTTAGACTTCTCATTAAAAACTAAGTATCTGGGGAGGTACCACCTCATTTCTTTCCTATCACTAAATAGGGCACCATACTAACCATTAATTTTTCTTAAACATACAAACATCACACCTGTCCATGCCTCAAACTGCCCATTTAGTTCTAAGGCCAACAGAATTATTTTACAAATACACTCATAAAAATGAACATGTGGCTGGGGGTGGCTCCATGGCACAGTCAGTTAATCCTCCACCCCTGGCACCGGCATCCCATATGGGCGCTGGTTCGAGTCCCGGCTGCTCTTCTTCCAATCCTGCTCTCTGCTATGGACTGGGAAAGCAGAAGATGGCCCAAGTCCTTGGGCCCCTGCAACCACATGAGAGACCAGGAATAAGCACCTGGCTCCTGACTTCAGATCACCACAGCTCCAGTCATTGCGGCCATTTGGGGAGTGAACCAATGGAGGGAAGACCTCTCTGTCTGTCTCTCCCTCTCTGTCTGTAACTCTACCTCTCAAATAAAATCTTTTAAAAAATGAACATGTGGCTAGATCACTGTAAATTCTTTATCATTACTGGAAAATATATTCCAAAGTTTTTTTTTTTATTAATAACTGATAACTTTACCTACATACATTCTGTTACTAAAAAGAACTTTTAGCCTAGTGATAAAGATGCCTATGTCCTACATCAGAGTGCCTGGGTTCTCCTAGCTTCCTGCTAATGCAGACTTTGGGAGACAGCAGTAATGACTCGGAGTGGGTTCCTTCTACCCACGTGGGAGAGTTCTGGGGTCCCAGTTTTAGCCTAACCCAACTCTAGCTGTTAAGAGCATTTGGAACATGAAAAGGCAGATGGGAGATCTTTCAATCTCTCTCCTCTCCCATCCCCATCATTCAAATAAGTAAATCTTGTCTTAAAAAATCATAGTACAGGTAGATCTGAACTGTATCCTTTGACTCCAGATTACTAGCTCTTTGTACTACAATACTTTCTATAACCCTCCGTCCATAGAACAGAGCCAAAAGGGAGAAGGGGAAAGAACATGAGAATTAAAATGACAAAGAAATTAAAACCAACTTTAAGAAGGCCATGAAAGCATTCATTGTGGCAATGTGAAAGGGTTGTCTCAGGCAACAAAAATTTGAAGTAATGCTGGTGTATCAGAGAATATGACTTAGAGGAAAAATAGGAATCATTTATCTGTGAAGTAAAAATCTATGAAAGGGAAAACCTAGGTATATTTAGGCGGTAAGCGGACAGTGTGGCTTCCT
The DNA here is from genome assembly GCF_964237555.1 of Oryctolagus cuniculus. Taxonomy (NCBI): domain Eukaryota; kingdom Metazoa; phylum Chordata; class Mammalia; order Lagomorpha; family Leporidae; genus Oryctolagus; species Oryctolagus cuniculus. The sequence goes on along the minus strand of NC_091440.1, from coordinate 117,101,608 downwards.
CCTCCCTGCTCTCTCTCGGATCACCTTCTCTGGGGGAAGCTAGCTGCCATACCATGAGGAAACACACACACACATACACACACACACACACACACACACAGCTCTACAAAGACAACTGAGGAGACAACTGAGGCCTCCTGCCCAGATCTACATAAATGAGCCATCCTGGAACAGCACCTCCCATTTCCATCAAGCCTTCACGTGACTGTGGCAACAGCCAACATCTTCACTAAAACTTCACGAACATTGAGGCCTAAGTTTGTCAAATATTGGGGAAATTTGTTACCCAGCCAAATATAACACAACAGAGGCCAGCACTGTGACACAGCAGTGTGCCTGCAACTCTGGCATCCCGTATCAGTGCTGATTTGTGTCCCCCCTGCTCCACTTCAGGTCCAGCTCCCTGCTAACGTACTAGGAAAAGCAGTTGGGGATGGCCTAAGTATTTGGGGCCCTTATTACTCTTGTGGGAGACCCAGAAGCAGCTCCTGGCTCCCTGCCTTCTGCCTGGCCCAGTCCCAGTCATTGCAGCCATCTGGAGAGTAAACCAGAGGACAGACAGAAGATCTCTCTTTCTCTTGTCTCTCCCACTCTCTGCAACTTTTTCAAATAAAAATAATTAAAAATAATGTAACAGGTAGGGTAAGAAATTAACTCTTCACAGACATTTTTTGCTAGGAGTTGTGCCAAAACCCACAACTTGGAATTAGAAATCATAACAGTAATATGCAGGATGAAGTGGGAAGCATTTTTGTCCACTATCTCCCATAATATCCAGTAAAAAGTCCTATACAGAATTAATACCTGTTTTGGGTAGCAACTTAGCTACACACAGGATTCCCTAACTGAACCAACAAAACAGTCTGTTTCTTAAAAGTAAAATGGCTCCTTAGAACCTCTCCATGTAAGTTCAACCTTGAAATCTACAGTTCTACTGTTTTTCTGTTTCAGTTTTAGCAAAGAACACTTCAGAGTACTACAACATGTCATCTATGAAAACTGAGACCCAAACAAAAGCTCTTTTCCCTAAAGTTCATCAAAATGAAGAAGCAGCAGGGAAGGGATCCTGGGGGCTAGCATTTGGCACCGTGGTTAAGACGCTACCTTAGAATGCCCATATCCCATCCCAGATCACAGTGCCTGGATGTGAGGCCAGCCTCAACTTTGTTCCCAGCTTCCTGCTATTTGGTCCCTGCCATCCATGTGGAAGACCCCAGGGAGTTCTGGGCTCCTGGTTTCAGGCTGGCCAAGCATTGGCTTTGTATTTGAAGATACCCCTCCAATCTCACCCTATCTCCATCTTTCTCTGCCTCTCAAATAAAACAAACATCAGAAGAAAAATATATAATACAAAAAAGCAGTATTATACAGAGCAGCTTCAGAGTTCCTAGTGGAAGGGAGTTCCACTATAAAACAGGAACACAAAATATTACATCACACAAAAGTATTTTATCGTTGGGGCTAGTGTTGTGGTGTCATGGTTAAGCCGCCACTTAAGATGCCGCCTCCCATGTGAGCACCACCAGCTTCTGGCTAATGTGCCTGGGAAAGCAGCAAAGATGCCCCCAAGTTTGTGAGCCCCTGCTAGCCACATTGGAGACCCAGATTAAGTTCCAGGCTTCTGGCTTCTGCCTGGCACAGCCCCCTGCCCTTGCAGCCATTTGGAGAGTGAACCAGAGAATGGAAGGTATCTCCCATCTCCCCCCACCCCAACAACTCTGCCTTTCAAATCAATCTTTAAAAAAAGTATTTTATTTTCTGCAACCATAAATATCCTTAAAAAGTCTTGATGATAAACCTCAAGAAACAAGTATTTCTCTGATTTAAATATTTAGCCTCTACACTAGACAAAAATCTGCCCAATCAAACAAATGGGAAACTGGGTAATATAAGTCAGTTTTCCCAATGCCAAAGCAATCTTGCCTATTACCTTAAAATCTGCAACTCACAGGGCTGGGAAGCCAAACACTAATATGCCCTCTCCCATCACCTTCACCCTTACACACAGGCTTTTTCCTTGACACCTGGGTTTATGTAGAAAGGTCAATAAAGTGGATAAAAGTGATCTCAGCTTTTTCAAGATAAGTCATGACATACTCTAGAAAAACGTAAGACAAAGACAAATAACCACAAAATAGAAGCCATCACTAATTCACCTACATAGATAAGAAATTAAGGTAGTATTTTCATGTATAATCTGACTCAACAGATAGGTAATATGCAGACTAAAAAACTTTATAGGCATTATTAAGTCCTAAAACTCTATAAAAATTTACTACCTGGAATTTGAAACCATGTCATATTTTCTTGACATCAATAAAGGAGGATGCTCTGTACAACCGTGGCATTCTCAAATACTCAACAAGTATTTAACTTTTTAATATTTTAAAGAGTTATTTATTTAATTTAAAAGGCAGAGAGTCATAGTCATGGGGAGGGAGGGGGTCTTTCATCCGCTGGTTCACTCTCCAAATGGCTGCAACGACCAGAGCTGGGCCAAACTGAAGCTAGGAGCCAGGAGTTTCTTATGGGTCTCCCACACAGGTGCAGGGGCCCAAGGACTTGGGCCATCTTCTACTGCTTTCCCAGGCCAAAGCAGAGAGCTGGATCAGAAGTGGAGCAGCCAGGACGCAAACCAGCGCCCATATGGAATGCCTGCAACACAGGCAGCAGCTGGCTTTACCCATGATGCCACAGCACAGGCCCCATTAACCTTTTTTAATTTTTTAAAGGTTATTTTCACTTCATTTGAAAGGCAGCAAAACAAGGGCAAAAGGTGATGGATCTTCCATCCTACAGTTCACTCGCCCAAATGGCCAAAATAACCAGTCCTGGACCAGGCTGAAGCCTGCAGGGATCCAAGTACTTGAACCATCATCTGCAGTCTCCCACAATGCACGTAAGCAGAAAGCTGGATGAGGGGCTGAGCAGCTGTGATTAGAATACAGGCACTCCACTATGCCATGTGCGAATCTTAACTACCAGACCAAATGCCCACCCCTCTTAAACTCTTTAAGTGACAGATATAATATTGGAAAACAAATAAAAAGGAAATGATGGTTTAAAACACATTTTTGAAACTTTTTCAAAGTTAATTAGTCTAGGAAATTGGCCTGCAACATGTTAACTTTTTAAAAGTACTTAAAGCTTAAGTTGAACCTCAAAGAAGAAAAGCTAGATTTTAATGGTCTCACACAGCTAAATATTTCTCCCAAAAAAAATTCTACCTGTATTATAACCAACGTAGAAGTAAAATTGCATAACAATTTTAAGATTTTCTAAATTTACTAAAATAAACTTGCTTACAAACTTACACTGGTTTTGAATAACTTTCTCCTGGGGACAATGAGCAACTTTTTTGTGCCAAGTGTCATTCAATTTTATAAATCAGTTCCTTTTCATCACCCAACACTTCTAATACATGTTTGTAAATGACAAAGGTCACAAACTACTATCTAATTTTGTATTTAATCATTTTTAAAAGTAGTACTAAAAATAAAAAACACTTAGCTATGATTTCAACAAATTTTAAACCGTATCAGATAAATTCAAAAGTACAATATTATCTCAAAATGACAGAAAAACTAAATATGCATTCTAACGGTTTTGATAATGGAATTACTTTAACAAAAATACCTCAAATTTTTTAAAAAGCAACTTAAAACTAAAATATTCTATCAGTCACAAAAATAGACTTCCTACTATGAAAGCAACCTGTCAAATCAACAAACACTGCTGTAATCTCAAGGATAGTTTATAAAAATTATGGAGCCTTTCCAAACTTAAAATAACAGGGGAAAAAATTAAAGCTTGTTAACAAGGAAGTTATTTCAGAATTGAGATTATGAAGACAACAAAGCAGTTTCATAAGCAAGGCTTTCATACAGCTGACAATATCACCCTGAAACACAATTACTACATTCTGTAATCTCAAGAAAACCAATACGCTTATTTGGACCTATGAGACCAGTTTCTTAACTCCTTACTCTCAGAATTCTTGTATGATGAAAAATTACATCAAGTTCGAGTAAGTATAATAAATAGCAAATGAAGCCAAAACTCCACATCTTGAAATATTACTTGATCAATAATTCATGGTCTCCTGAAGGGATGTAGTGGACAGACTGTTAACTAAAGCAAAACAAAACTCTGACACACAACACTTGTTATTTAAGGTGAATTATCCTAATGCTTGTGAAATGAAAATCACAAGGGACTTGAGAACATGTGTTCAGATCCAGCTCCACCATTTCCACCTTACATTTACTCTTCTGAGTAAATCATTCAAGTTGCTTCTACATCTGTTAAATAGTAGTCAAAAATAACACCTATCCTAAGAAATTTTGAGAATGAAAGGAAGACATTTAAACCACGCACTGTTAGGCAGGCATGTGCCCGTGTGTACACTGGATTAGATGCTCACTGTATAAACTTAACACAAACTTTAAAATACACATTGATACTAATGGAAGAGGATATAGGAAAACAATAAATGGCAGATTCCTCACGGTTCAGTTTGCATCAACTGTTAAATTTTTATTAAAGATGTCCTCCTTCCTACCCATACCTATACAGTTCAGCACAATTTTCCTAAGGTCTGTGCAGTCTATTTTACTCCAGCCAGGATATTTTTCTAACTAGATGCTAAAAACAGAATTTAAGATTAATGTTCAACATATTCCAGCTCTTGTATTCCTAGAAGCATATAAATTTAAGTGTTCACTTTCATCAATTAAGAACCAAAATTCCTAAAACTTTAGAAAGAGCTTTTAAATCAAAATCACTACTGACTTAAAATTTCTGCGTGTCAAAACATTAGCATGGTCAAAATAATTACTATTCTACTTTAGAAGCAATATAAGCAAAAAGTGAGTTCCAAAAAAAGTACATCAAAACCCAACTAAAGTTTTCCAGAGATCGAAAATAAAGGTAGCAACAATCGAAAAATAAACTGAAATAAATTCCTTAAATGTCCCTAAAAAAGGGGGGGCATATTGTTGTTAAGTCTCTAACGATCTTTAGGAAAGTAACACTAATTCCTTCAGAGACCTCCCCGATACAAGACTTTAAATATCTAAAAATCACTGCATTGCTACATAATTAAGATTTTAAGCCACACACTAATGCTGTACCGCTGATTCCAACTCTCTAATTCTGCAAAGTTATTTTAAAGGAAATCAATCCACTACTCTTTCCCACAATGATTTTATACTTGTTTTAAACTTTTTCCCCGGTTTGATAACAAAACAAACAGGAGAAAAGACTAAAATCACGCTGGAGACCACATTCCCGATTAGCAACGAGGGATTGGGGAAAGCAATCGTTAAAGATAAAAGAATAGTCTTTTCTTTTTCTCTTCTTTTTTAAAGTAGAGCCAAGTGCCAGCCGGGGTCTCCTGGCTGGACAAGGAAGTTCTGCCGAACCCGGGCGAGACCAGCCATGTTGGAGAAGCGCTTGTCAACCGGGGTGACAAGTGCTGCCCAGCACGGCCCGACGAGGCTGACCTTGCCGGCCCGGCGCGCCTCCGGGCCCTCTTCGGTTCCGCCCGCCGCCCCGGGCCCGGCCGGGGGTCGCCTCCGAGGGAGAGCCGCGCTCAGGTCCGAGCGCCGCGGCGAGCCGAGGGAAGAGGGCGGGGAAAGCGCGGAGTCGGGGGGAGACGGCTGCAGAGTTGGAGCCGCTCGCCGCGGCGAGGAGAGGGGCGCGGCGCCGCGCGGCGTCGGCGGCCGCCAGGGATTTCCGAGACCAGAACCTGGGGGAGGGGCCGCGAATTCGGGGTCCGGAGGTGAGAGGGCGCCCGCCGAGGGGCCCGGGAGTTGCAGCGGGGGAAGGGAAGGGGCCGCGGCGGGGCACTGACCTGTCCTCCGAGTCCATGCGGCTCAGAGGCTCCCCGTCCGACGACATCTCCAGGCTGCCTCGCCGGCCCCCGGAGGTCGCGCTGCTTCCGCCTCCCCCGGTCCCGTAGCCCTCGTCGCCGCCGCTGGAGACGACGCTGCTGCTACTGCTGCCGCCCCCGCCGCCGCCCTGGCTGCCCCGCAGTCCCTTGGGCTCCTCCAGGCCCTCCTTGCCGTCCCCATCCCCGCTGCTGCTGCTGGCGGCACCGGGGCTCAGCGAGCGCGTCTCGTCGCTGCTGCTCCCGCCGCTGCTGCCCACCAGGCTCTCGGCGCTGCTCTCCTCCTCGCCCCCGCCGCTGCTGCTGCTCTCGTCCTCCTCCTCCTCCTCCTCGTCCTCCTCGTCCTCGTCCTCCCCAGCCTGGCTGGCGCTCTCGGGGCTCGGCTCCGACATCGTCTCCGCCTCGCCGCCCCCCACTCCGCCGCCGCCGCCCCCGCCGCCGCCGTTCAGCAGCAGCGCCGCCACCGCCTCGGCCTCGACCTCCTCCTCCTCCTCCTCGTCCTCCTCCTCCTCCTCGGGGGGCTCAGCCCGGCCCCGCGCCGCCGGCCCTGGGCTGCCGGGGGGCAGAGGGCTCAGGCGGGAGAGCTCCTCCAGGTCGGCCATGTCGGTGATAGCGGCGGCCATGGCGGCGCCTGCTCCTCCTCCTCCTCCTCCTCCTCCTCCTCCCCGCTGCCGCCGCCGCTGCCGCCGCCGCCTCCCTCTCTCGACTCGCGCTCGCTCGCTCGCCCCCTCCCCAACGCCCAAAACTCCGCGGCCGCCGCTGCAGAGCAGGAGGAGGGCTCGCGGGCTGCGTCAGCCTGCACACGCGCTACGGAGCCCGCGCGGGGACAGGCGCGCACTCACGCGGAGCCGGCTGCGCGCCTGCGCGGCGGCCCCAATGGCGCCGCCCCCGGCTCCGAGGGCCGCGCCCCCCGCGCGGGCCCGGCCGGCCGCTCGGAGTTTCCTGCGGGCCTTCCCACGCCCTCGCGGGCGTCGCGGCCAGCGGGACACGCGGCCGGAAAGCCCGGGACGCTGACCTGGGGATTCCGAGCGGACGCCCTGCGGGTTCCCACGACCCAGTCGGCGGCCCCGCGGGGATGTTCGGGGAGTGTCCCTGCGTGCGGACGCCGCGCCAGAAATCGGGCACGTTCTGGCCGCCTGAGCGCTTCCAGTCCGCGAGGACAGGCGCTGGCGAACATAAATACAAAATGATCAGCTAGGACGCAAGTCCGTTCTCCCGGGCAGAGCGCAGCCCAGCGCCGCCGGCCATAAGTGAACAAACTCAGCCGACGTCGCCGACTCGCGGTCGCCACACTGGAGCACCTGAGCCCCGAGCGCCTCCTCGGCCCGGCAGGTGCCTCCTAGTGCGGTCTACACTGAGGTCGCCTTCCGTTCCGGCTTGTCCCTAAGTGTCCCCTCTGCCACGCTTTTTTAAACACAGCCAACGGACTCTACATACCTCAGGGGTCTGGTCTGCAGCGAAGGCAACCCCTTTTTATTTAAAGGGCAGAGTTCACGGAGCTCTTCCTCCCGCTGGTTCGCTCTGCAAATGGCCGCGACGGCTAGGGCCGGCCCGGAGCCACGCGCTGCATCCGGGTCTCCCGCGTGCGTGCAGGGGCCCGAGCTCTGGGGCGCGCGCTGCTTTCCCAGGAGTCTTAGCAGGAAGCTGGATCCGAAGTGGAGCAGCCGGGACGCCAAGCGGCCAGGCGCTGTATTGCAGGCCGAGGCTTTACCGGCGGTATCACAAGGCCAGCGCCTTTTATATGTGAACCATTAACGTGATTCCTTCACTTTCTAGGACTCTTATTGCGTCCCACCTCACCTCCAGAATTTTATCCTAAAAATATATTTTATACTTAAACTGTTGTATTGATCACTTTACCAAGTTTGCTGGTCATAAAAATGTGTGTATGAATTGAAATTTGCAGGTTATTTTTTACATTTTATGCTATCATAAAGGTTTACGTCTCCAACAACATCTTATTTCAGTGGATCAAAACATAGTTTAAGTAATTGAAAATAATAGCAAAAAAAAAAACTACTGAAATGCATCTCATAGAGATGTAGTTGTATGGATTTGTTTCCAATTAGTCTGTCAGTGGGTGTTAACTATAATGAGAACAAGCTCGGAGTCAATTCTATTACAAGTTTTCAATTCCATAAATATCAGCATTGAGAAAACTTGTTCGAAGAAATAAGCAGGGGCCAGCGCTGTGGCACAGTGGGTGAAGCAGCCGCCTGAAGTGCCAGCATCCCATGTGGGCGCCAGTTCAAGTCCCGGCTGCCCTTCTTCCAATCCAGTTCTCTGCCATGCCTGGGAAAGCAGTAGGAGATGGCCCAAGTCCTTAGACCCCTGCACCAACAAGGAAGACTCGGAAGAAGCTGGCTCCTGGTTTCAGATCAGCCCAGCTGTGGCCATTGTGGCTATTTGGGGAGTGAACCAGCAGATGGAAGACCTCTCTCTCTCTCTCTCTCTTCCTCTCTCTCTCTCTCTCAACTCTGCCTTTCAAATAAAAATAAATCTTTTAAAAAATACTTCTAATGATCCATCAGATAACAACTCTGATTAGGTTGGTTCTTTTTCAACCTAGTTGAAAACAAGTAACTGAAAACCACCGATTTGTGAAAGGACTTGCTACTCATCCCTTTCTTCCATGTCCTGGAGGCTTTTGCACGCTGAAGTATTGCACCACACTAACCTTTAGGATGAGGAAGAGTTATGCCTTGGTTTTGTAAGATAGGTGAGAAATAGAAGGGATGAGGGATGCTGGAAAGGAGTCTGAATTACACTCTGACTGGAGCACACATTTTAAGGGAGGGTTACCTGCGTAACTGATTGCCTTAAAAGACTCTATGTATTCATACATACCTTGGAAAGTCTTTTTTTTTTTTTTTTTTTTAATATTTATTTGCCGGCCGGCGCAGCTCACTTTGCTAATCCTCCGCCTTTGGCACCGGCACCCCGGGTTCTAGTCCTGGTTGGGGCGCCGGTTCTGTCCCAGTTGCTCCTCTTCCAGTCCAGCTCTCTGCTGTGGCCCAGGAAGGCAGTGGAGGATGGCCCAAGTGCTTGGGCCCTGCACCAGCATGGGAGACCAGGAGGAAGTACCTGGCTCCTGGCTTCGAATTGGCACAGCGCGCCGCTGTAGCAGCCATTTGGGGGGTGAACCAACGGAAAAGGAAGACCTTTCTCTCTGTCTCTGTCTCACTAACTCTGCCTGTCAAAAAAAAAAAAAGATTTATTTGCATATTTGAAAGGCAGTGACAGAGATAGATGAAAAAAGAGACAAAGGGATCTTCCAACTACTAGTTCACCCTCCAATTGGCTGCAACAGCAGAGAGAGAGAGGTTTTCTATCCTCTGGTTCACTCCCCAGATGTCTGCAATGGCCGGAGATGCACCAATCCAAAGCCAGGAGCCTGGCGCTTCTTCAGGGTCTCCCACACGGGTGCAAGGGCCCAAGGACTTTGGCCATCTTCTATTGCTTTCCCAGGCCATAGCAGAGAGCTGGATGGGAAGTGGAGCAGCCGGATCTCAAACTGGCACCTATATGGGATGCCAGCGCTTCAGGCGAGGGCGTTAATCTGCCACAACACCGGCACCTGCTCTACTTCTGATCCAGCTCTCATCTGTGGCCTGGGAAAACTGTAGAAGATGGCCCAAGTCCTTGAGCCCCTGAACCTGCCTGGAAAACCTAGAAGAAGCTCCTGGCTCCTGGCTTCGGATCAGATCAGCTCCGGCCATTGCAGCCATTTGCGGAATGAACCAGCAGATGGAAGACTTTCTCTCTCTCTCTGCCTCTGCCTCTCTGTAGCTCTGCCTTTCAAATAAATTAATAAATCTTTAAAAATAAATAAAGAGGTGCCAGCGCTATGACTCACTTGGTTAATTCTCCACCTGCAGCACGGTCATCCCATATGGGCGTCGGGCTCTAGTCCGGTTCTGTCCCAGTTGCTCCTCTTCCAGTCCAGCTCTCTGCTGTGGCCCAGGAAGGCAGTGGAGGATGGCCCAAGTGCTTGGGCCCTGCACCTGCATGGGAGACCAGGAGGAGGCACCTGGCTCCTGGCTTCAGACCAGCGCAACACCAGCCTTGGCGGCCACTTGGGGAGTGAACCAACGGAAGGAAGACCTTTCTCTCTGTCTCTCTCACTGTCTGTAACTCTACCTGTCAAATAAATATATAAAAAAGAAAGAAAGAAAGAAAGAAAGAAAGAAAGAAAGAAAGAAAGAAAGAAAGAAAGAAAGAAAGACAACGAACATTAACAAAAGGTATTTTTTTAAAAATCACATGGTTTCAAAGATATTTTTGCACCAAAATAAACATCTTTTTTAAACAATCTCTCTGTTTTTAAAGTCCTTTTAATTTTACTTATTTGAAAGCAGACAGAGAGCTTCCATCCTCTAGTTCACTTCCCAAAAGTATGCAATGAGCCAGCGCCGCTGCTCACTAGGCTAATCCTCCACCTTGCGGCGCCGGCACACCGGGTTCTAGTCCCAGTTGGGGCGCCAGATTCTGTCCCGGTTGCCCCTCTTCCAGGCCAGCTCTCTGCTGTGGCCCAGGAAGGCAGTGGAGGATGGCCCAAGTGCTTGGGCCCTGCACCCCATGGGAGACCAGGAAAAGTACCTGGCTCCTGCCATCGGATCAGCGCGGTGCGCCGGCCACAGCGCGCCGGCCGCGGCGGCCATTGGAGGGTGAACCAACGGCAAAGGAAGACCTTTCTCTCTGTCTCTCTCTCTCACTGTCCACTCTGCCTGTCAAAAAAAAAAAAAAAAAAAGTATGCAATGGCCTGGGCTGGCCAGACAGAACTCAGGAGATAGAAACTCCGTTCAGATCTCCCACAGGTAGCAGGGACCCAAATACTCAAGTCATCACTTGCTGACTTCCCAGGGTACCCATTAGTAGGAAACTGGGATCTGAAGCAGAGCTATATTCTATACTCTAGTATAGGAGGCAGGCAACCAAAGAGGCACTTAGCCACTGCACCAAACACCTGCTCCTGGTATGCCCTGGTATGATCATAATGTATTGTAAATTAAGAATTCTTAGAGTTTGGGATCAGCATTGTGGCACAACAGGTTAAACTACCTCCTGCAACACTGGCTTCCCATGTGAGTACCATTTTGAAGCCTGGCTGCACAGTTTTTGATCCAGCTCCCTGCTAATGCACCTGGGAAAGCAGCAGAAGATGGCCCTGGGGGTCCCTAACACCCACATGGGAAACTCAGTTGGAGTTCCATGCTCCTGGCTTTGGCCTGGCCATTGCTGCTATTTCAGGAGTGACCCAGCGAGTGGAAAATATCTCTCTGTCTCACCTCTTTCTCTCTGCCACTCTGCCTTTCAAATAAATAATTAAATAAATAAATAAGAGTTACCAGAGTTTTAAAAGTACATACTAAATATATGTGGCAGAAACTATATATTCCACTGGATATTAGGGTTCATTTTTGGCTGTTAATCCAGGAAGGCTCCATGAAGCATTTAGGATATGAAGAAATGGGTAGAGTGAGACAGAATAACTGCACTAATTATGTTATTTGAGCTCAATCTTCTTTAAAAAAAAAAAAAAAAAAAAAAGCAGAGCTACAGACAGAGGAGAGACAAATAGAGAGGTCTTCCATCCACTGGTTTATTCCCTAAGTGGCCTCAATGGCCAAAACTGGGCTGATCCAAAGTCAGGAGCCAGGGGCTTCTCCCAGGTCTCCCATACAGGTGTAGGGGCCCAAGGACTTGGGCCATCTTCTACTGCTTTCCCAAGCCATCATCAGGGAGCTGGATCAGAACTGGATTAGCGGGACTTGAACTGGCGCCCATATGGGATACCAGTGCCGCTGGCAGAGGCTTAGCTTACTAACACTACAGCACTGGCCCCCTTGAGCTCAATCTTAAAGAATGAATAAAACAATTCTATGTGAAGTATAACTATGGGATTAAGAAACAGTATGTGGGGGGCCTGCACCATGGCGTAGCAGGTAAAGCCACTCACTGCCTGCAGTTCCAGCATCACATATGGGTGAAGGTTCGAGTCCTGGCTGCTCCTCTTCCTATCCAGCTCTCTGCTATGGCCTGGGAAAGCAGTAGAAGATGGCCCAAGTCCTTGGGCCCCTGACCCATGTGGGAGACCCAGAGGAAGCTCCTGGCTTCTGGTTTCAGATCAGCTCAGCTCTGGCTGTTGCAGTTATTTGGGAAGTGAACCAGCGGATGGAAGACAGACCGAACTCTCTCTTTCTCTCTCTTTGCCTCTCTGTAACTCTGCCTTTCAAATAAATAAATAAACCTTTTAAATAAATAAGCAAACAAACAAAAATAAGTATTTAGAAATCTCTAACAGCTTGACAAGGGAATTTCATGTCCACATAAAAGTAAATAATGCCATAATAAACAGCTAAGGCTTATTTATGTCATTAGGTGTTTTTTAAAATGTATTGTGCTTATTTGAAGTGTAGAGTTACAGAAAAAGAGGGGGAGACAGAGACAGAGATATATTCCATCCGCTGATTCACTCTCTTCGTGGGTACATTACTCTGTCTTTCTCTACCCATCTGTTAACATCTCATGGAGCCTTCCTGGATTAACTCAGCCAAAAGTGAACCCTAATCTCTAGCACTATAAATAGTACCTGGCACATACACTCAATATTCACTTTCTAAACTCTGATAACGTTAACTTATTCATTTATTTACTTATTTGAAAGGCAGAGTAACAGAAATAGAAAAATCTTCCATCCACTGGTTCACTCCCCAAATGGCAGCAATGGCCAGGACTAGGCAAGGCCAAAGCCGTGAGCCTGGAATTCCATTAAGTTCTCCCACATGGATACAGGGATCCAAGCACTGAGCCGTCCTCCACTACTTTCTCAGGCACGTTAGCAGGGAGCTGATCAGAAGTGGAGCTAACGGGAGTCATGTTGGATGCCAACGTAAAAGGTAGGGATTAACTTGCTGTGCTATAATGCTAGACTCCAAGGTCAGGTTTTTTTAAATTTTGTTTTTCTGGTAATTCATTTCACTATATTTTACAGAAGTTATCACTGTACTTATATTTCTTTTTAAAATATACTGGTCTATCCACAGTAAAATAACTATTCTACAATTTTTTCCTTCGAGTTTAGATAACGTTATTCTATATATAATCATAAATTACCCAACAGCACACCATTGCATAAGAGGTATTTGGTTAAGAATCCTATTTAAACTCATCAACCATAGTACTAATGAGGTCCAATTAGCACTAATAACTTCAATTCCACTGGTTCTACCTCTCTAGCCTACCAAGGTAGCCAGCACACCTCCAGCTTCCTGGGAGCTACTGGGGTGAAGAAATTATGCTCACACTGCTCCTCCAGTGTCCCCCCTCACTTGGTCTGCTGTCCCAGGCAATGCAGGACCCCTACTGGGATGTGTGACACAAACAAAACAGTCAAAGCCGTGGCACAGCCATTGCGCTGACCTCTCAGGGGAACCCCGAGGCCGGTGGCTTGTGCCCAACACTACGTACCGTTTTCAGTGAACCAGCTCATTGTGTTCCTACTCAGAGCTGCTGCTCTTAGGGATCCAGCCGTGCTTTCACGGGCCTCGATTGGCGACAGGTTTGAGTAACAGCTACCCCACGCTGTATTTACGACTCTCCATCCAATGACTAAGTCTTTCTTATAGGGATTCTCTGAGTCAGTCTTCCACTGAAGCGAGTTCTGTTCCAGGAAGCATTCTGAGCCCCCGTGGAGACAGGTTTCTTTCAGTCCTGCCTCTCCAGTTTGCAGGACGTGCCCAGACTTGCTTGAACCCCAGCAAGGCACCCTGCTGAGATTTGTGCTGGCTACCAAAGAGATGCCTCTGAAAAAGTCGCAAAAGCTGGCAGCTCTGCTCCATCTGGCACCTTGAGTGTAGGTTCCTTTATTTGGGTTCTGTGTGTTGGTACTGCCATGGTGAGCAAGATCAATAGCAGCATAATGACCTCATTCTCTGGGTGATTGGGAGTTGAGAGAAAGTATGCATGAAAAGAGAGAACTTCTTATCCAATGACAGAAATGACAGGAGCTTAGCTGGAATGAACTAGAAATCGGATGCAAGCTTTCTCATCCTGTAGGTTATAATCCAACCAAAACGCAACCCAATAATTATCGTTTTTGAGTTAAAATCTGTCAGTCTAACCATTTTGGGACTTAACTGCCTTGGCTGACTGCCCTTCCACAATGAAGAGGTCAGAGGCATGTGTGGTATTTTTAGCACTTTCTCATTTTCAATTTAGTAAAATTCTTTCTCTATCAATTACAGATCAAAAGTTAAGCAAAATATGAAAGCGGAATAGCATAACCACCACATTTATTTTGTCCTTTCATGTAGTTTATATCTGATTTGTTAGCCAAAAAAGCTGTATTCAATATTCAGAACTTTCAATTATTAAAATTGAATTTTACAGATGGTAGCGTACAAATCAGTTAATACTTTTGCATAAATGTACAACATCAGTTAATACTTTTTGCATAAATCCCTAGGAAGGCAGGGAAGAATCTAAGTTGATATTTAATGAGTGAAATGTTTTAAAAGTCTATCAGCAGTGTGAATAAACTAACTTGGTTTCAAACCAAATTAAAGCAAGTACCTTAAGTAAATTCCACCCGTAAGGACAGATGACAGCTATTTTGACTACTAACCTTATTAACATCCTTATTTTTCTCTTTGTCCCTTAATGCTTTACTTGCCTGTATATCTACCTTATCCTATCTGCATCTTAATAAATTACCCCAACTTTTTTGTTTATGTATTTTTTAAATTTTATTTCTTTGAAAGGCAGAGGGAGCGAGAGAGAGAGTATGCTACCACGAATGGCTGCAAAGGCTGGGGCTGGGTTAGGCTGAAACCAGGAGTTGGACACTCACTCTGGGTCCTCCGAGTGGGTGCCAGGGACCAATTACGAGGGTCATCACCTGGGCTATCCCCCTGGGTGCTCTTTAGCAGGAAGCTGGAATTTGGAGCACAGCCAGAACTCAATCCTAGGTGCTCTAATAATGGGAAGCAGGTATCCTAAACTACAGTTTAACCACTAAGCCTAACACACATATCCATCTTATTTTTTTAAAGATCTATTTATTTCAAAGACAGAGTTACAGGGAGAGACAGAGGAATCATCTTCTACTGGTTCATTCCCCAAAGGGCCACAATGGTCAGGGCCAGGCTAAGCCAAAGCCAGGAAACTGGAACTCCATCCTAGTCTCCAATGTGGGTAGCAGTAGCCAAAACACTTGGGCCATCTTCTGCTGCTTTCCTACGCACATTAGCAGGGAACTGGATCAGAAGGGGAGCAGTTTGGCCTTGAACCAGTATTCATAAGGGATGATGGTGTTGTAGGCAGCAGCTTAACCCACAGTGCTACAATGCCAGCCCCCCAAATTATTTTTTAAAGTGTTTTGTTGGGTTGCTTTATTTCTGCTTCTGTAGAACCTACTAACCCTCCTCCCCTGTCACTACCACCACATCTATCTGCTGGGAACACGACCTCCTAGCATCCCTGACAGCTAGATTTGGCCATGTGACTATGTTCTGACCAATAATTTGAGAAGAGAAGCGGTCACATCCTCATTAGGAAACTACTCACTCTCCCTTCTCTCATTCTTCCTGCCCACCTGTAAAGGGCTGGGATACAGACAGGTGGGGGGGTGAAGCTGTGTGAGCCAAGCATGCCATAACAAGGACATGTCCTAGGATGAGAGTCACAAAGAAGAGGAACCTGGGTCTTTAAATGACCTCACTTTGCAGTGCCACCTATCCGCATGGATAAAAACTCAGAAGAAATCTTTTACCGAGTTAGTCTTTTTGAAACTAGCCAAATCAATATCCTAATTGGGGGTGGGCATTGAGGCACTGGCAGTTAAGCTGCTGCTTGGGACATCCACATTCCATATCAGAGTGCTGAGTTCAAGATCTGACACTGCTCTGGACTCTAGTAGTTCTCTGCTATTGAGCACCTTGGGAGGGATGGGTGATGGCTCATGTACTTGGGTCCTCACCACCCATGTAGGAGAACTGGATTGAGTTCCTGGCTCCCGGCTTTGACTTTGTGGACTAGCCTGGCTATCACAGGCATCTGGGGAGTAAACCAGCAGATCAGAGATCTCTCTGTCTACCTGTCTCTGTCTCTGTCTATCCCTTTGCCTTTCAAATAAATAAAAATAAATAAAATCTTTTTAAAAGACCAAGTTTTAAAAAATATATATATATATATGTATACCTTTATATATATATGTATACCAAATATATATATATGTATACCTAATCAATGTAGGTAAAGTAAACAAACACACAAACATGATTGTGCATTTCCCAAAAAACTGAAGCCCTAAGAAGCAAAATCCTTTAATTTCCTGTCTGTCCATTGATAAGCTCACCTATGTCTTCTGCTATTTCCTCCTCTATGCAAGCCTTAGCATTGTGCTATGACAGACTCTGTTTCCTAAAAATGAGAAAAAGGGAGGCAGGTATTGTGAGACTGCTTTGGACATTGTACCCATATCAGAGTGCCTGGGTTTCAGTCCTGGCTCTGTTCCTGATTCAGAGACAGCCATGATAATGACTCAAGTCCTTGTGTCCAGGATACCCACATGGAAGACCTGGAGTTCCTAGTTCTTGGTTTTGGCCTGACCCAGCCCAGCTGTTGTGCACATATGGGGAGTGAATTAATGGATGGAAGACTTCTGCTGTCTCTTTCTGCCTTTCAAACAGATAAAAAATAATTAATTAAAAATTAACAGAAGATGGGGCCAGTGCTGTGGTATAGCAGGTAAAACTATTGCCTGTATTGCCAGCATCCATATGGGCTCCAGTTTGAGTCCCTGCTGCTCCACTTCCCATCTAGCTCTTCTATGGCCTGGGAAAGCAGTAGAAGGTGGTCCAAGTCCTTGGGCCCCTGCACCTGCGTAGGAGACCTAGAAGAAGCTCCTGGCTCTTGGCTTCAGATCGGGCCAGCTCCAGTCATTGAGGCCATTTGGGGCATGAACCAGTGGATGGAAGACTTTGTCTTTCCCTCTCCCTTTCTCTTCCTCTCTGTAACTCTGCCTTTCAAATAAATAAATAATCATTTTTTAAATAGCAAAAGAAATAGTCATACAACCTGCTCCTATGATGTTAGGAAAATGCTTCCTCTCTGCCTCCAGCATGTCGGAGGACCTGTGAGAGGTCCACTTCGAGGTGGCTGCAGCAACAGCCAACACAACAGCTGTATCAGCCACCCTTTTGCTCAAGCCTCTCAGCACAGGCCTCCTAGAGTAGAACTTATGGCTCAGCAGAAGGAGAAACAACACAGATTGGTATAGAACCCAAAAGGTGGTAGGTTGCTGGGTTTTCTAACAACTTATTCACTATATATTGAACATACTGTC
The DNA here is from genome assembly GCF_964237555.1 of Oryctolagus cuniculus. Taxonomy (NCBI): domain Eukaryota; kingdom Metazoa; phylum Chordata; class Mammalia; order Lagomorpha; family Leporidae; genus Oryctolagus; species Oryctolagus cuniculus. The sequence continues at coordinate 117,084,370 of NC_091440.1, read as the reverse complement.
TACCATCTCATGCACTGGGCATATAGCTATGCATAGACCCAATAAATATCCTGTTCTCATGATACTCTGGTCAGATTTCCTTTCCTTTTTTGTTTTTTAAGATTGATTTATCAATGTAAAAGGCAGAGTTTCAGAGAGAGGGTAAGACAGACAGATTTTCCATTCCCAACAGCCAGGGCGGGGCCATGATGAAGCCAGGAGCCCAGAACTTCATCCAGGTCTCCCATGTGGTTGCAGGGGTCAAGCACTTGAGCCGTCTTCTGTTGCTTTCCTAGGTGCATTAGCAGGGCACTGGATAGGAAGTGGAGCAGCGGGGACTGGAACTGGCACCTAGGTAGGATATCTGCATTGCAGGTGGAGGCTTAATCAGCTATGCCACAACACCAGCCCTTGTCAGGTTTTCATGGAGCCCATTCACATAAGAGTGATATCTAGCCAGCCGTATATATGGGATACCATTCATTTCACCAATGAAAAGAGTATTTCTAACATCTTTCATGCTAATTAATGAACCTTCTGGTATAAATTTCAATAAAGATCCTTGAAATGCTTAAGTAGCCACCTAGGGAGTAGAGATTCCTGATTAGGGCACTTCAAACTATAACTAACCACCCCTGGAGTATGAATTCCTAATAGGGTAACTCTAATGATAACTAACCTCCCTAGAGGGTAGATTAAAGTTAATTTACACACAAGCACATTACATTGTTTATAAGGAAGCATTCTAAAGGAAATTATGAGAGAGACATTGTAACACCATGGCAGGAAGCTTGCTTGCCCTGAGCGCTCAAGGATCACAAGCCATTGTTTAAAATACTGAACAATGGGGCAGGCATCTGGTGAAGTGGTGAAGAGTCTGCTTGGAACTCCCACTTTGCATACTGGGAGTGCCTGCGTTGGAATCTAGGATCTATTTCCAAATCCAGCTTCTTACTAATGTGCTCTCTGGGAAGAAGCAGGTGATGGCTCAAGTACTCCAGTCACTGCCTGAGTGGGAAAACTGGATGGAGTTCCAGGTTCCTGGCTTCAGCCTGGCCCAGCCCTGACTGTTGTAAGGCATTTAGGTAGTAAACAAGTGTCTGTCTCTATCTCTGTGTTTGTGTCTGTGTGTGTCACTCTGCCTTTCAAACAAAATCAGAATAAAGTTTTATTTATTTAAATAAAATTTAAAAATAAAATACTGAGCGAGCAGGTGTTTGGTCTCAGCAGGTTAAGCTGCCGCCTGCAATGCCAGCATCGCATAAGGATGCCAGTTCAAGTCCTGACTGCTACAATTTTTTTAAAAAGGAATTATTTGTTTATTTCAAAGTCTGAGTTATAGAGAGGGAGACACACACACACACACACACTCACATCTTCCATCTGCTGGTTCACTCCCCAATGGCACCCATATGGGATGCAGCGCTAACTCTACTTGCTATGCCACAACACTGGCCCCTGACTGCTAAACTTCTGGTCCAGCTCCCTGCTAATGCACCTGGAAAAGTAGTGGAGGATAGCACAAATGCTTGGACCCATGGACTCATGTGGGAGACTGGGATGGAATTTTGGGTTCCTGGTTTCAGCCTGGCCCAGCCCTGTACATTGTGGCTATTAAGAGAATGAACCAAAGGGTGGAAGATCATTTGCTCGCTTGCTCTCTCTCTCTCTCTCTCTCCAACTCTGCCTTTCAATTTATAGAAAATTAAAGAATACTGAAAGATATCTATACTGCAAGTAAACTGCTTTTGTGCAAGTTCCCTAAAAACCCACCTGTTCCCCAGGTACCTCTATTAACTAGCTTTTCCTTCATACAACAAAATAGCTGAGATAAACTATTCGTGAAGGAAGGAGGCACATTACAGCTCACAGTTCTGGAGGTTCACATCAGGTGGCCCCATTGATTCAGCATCTGAGGACTGCAGACTTTCAGTCAGAGCCCCAGCTTAGTGCAGAGCTTCACACGGGAAGAAGGAACACCCACGTCCAAGTCTTTCCCTACAGCACCACCACCTAACAACCTAACCCAATTTAATCACTTCCCAAGGCTCCACATCTCAACCCTCTAATTATATTAAACTCTCATCCACTTTTTTTAAAAAAAAAGATTTATTTATTCATTTGAAAGGCAGAGTTACAGAGAGAGAGAGTTAGTAAGATCTTCCATCCATTGGTTCACTCCCCAAATGGCCACAACAGCCAGAACTGGGCCGATCTGAAGCCAGGAGCCAGAAAAACACCCATTCTCTTAGTACCATAATATAAGAGTTTGGAGACCAAGCCTTTAACACATAGGTCTTCAGCATATATACAACCACCAAACTAATATCCAAACCAGTTCCTTTTGCAGAGTTGCCAAAGCCTCCCTATGATCCAGCAACTGCAAAGACAACAATAACCACATCAGGGGCCTCCAAGCCCCTCCTACTGTAACATGATTTGCATCCATTCTGAATGCCCAGAGCCCACACCATTCCAATCATCAAATGTTCTAAATAACACTCTTGTTCAAATCTTCAAGCAGAAAGGAATTGGCAAGTCTCTCTGATTCTCAACTCCAAACACCTTGGGAAGAAGTTACAGTCATCCCAAGTAGATCTAGGAGTCACGTAAGAATTGGTTGACTGGCTGGCCCATTAGGCCCTACCACAAGAGGCTGCTTGTGGGATGGAGTGATAGAGGCGCTTGCAGGCGTTCTGAGGACTCTGAGCATACTGGATTGTGTTAGGAAAATGGCGCAGTTTTATCTATGGCGCGATCTACACCCTGATTTACATCCTAGGCCCTAGCCCCTGCTGCCATTGCTGGAAGCCAGGTGGCCACATGGCCCAACCACTGGTGCCAAGCTCCACCCCCATCCTAATGGGATCTGTTGCTCCTGCTTCCCTGCCCACCCTCTGGCAAAGTTTTAAAAGGACTTGTTCCTGAACACCTGGCTCTCTTGGCTCTTCTCTCCTGCTCTCTTAGCTCCTCTCGTCAGCTCCCCTCTCCTCCTCTCATCTCTTTTCCCTCTCTAGTCTCCTCTTCTCTCTCTAGCCTCCCATCTATCCTCTCCTCTCTCCTCTTTCTCTCTTACTATCCTTTTCCCTCTTCGCCCCTTCCCTCCAGTCTGCTGGGTTTTCCCCAATAAACCCTCTCCCTTACTCCAGTGTTCGGTGTGTTTTGTGATGGTATAACAGATTGCCCCAATGGCATTAAACCAAAAGGTGAAAGAACCAAAGTCAAAGGTGTAAGCAGGACAGTAGATGATGCAAAGCAAGTTGGGTAGAAAAGGAAATAAAAACAGGGCTTCATTAAATCCTCGAATAGAGAGCTATTGACATATATTTGAAATGTTACAGGTTCTGGTCATCTTATGCAAATATACAGGTATTTCCACAGAAAAATATGATAGTGTTAATCACTGCTGCTTTAAAGCATGACTATTTTTCATGTAGTATAATCATAAGGAGAATGAAACATGCATCTGTTTGCAAGGTGTCCGGCGCATAACAAATCTTCCCAGGCAGACGAATCAATTAATTCGCAGGCTTTTATTGGGGTTCCGCTCCCGGGCGAGGTTCCTCGGTCCCAACAGAGCAACAGAGCAGGGGCCAGGGAAGTCGCGCGTCAGAGATTGGGAGAGCTCCTTTTATAGATTCAGGGCATGGGGGTTAAAGGTTGAGGCGGGTCTGATCCTCGTTGGTTGATCTTTAGGCACCCGCAGGGACCTTGACAAGGACTTTTCTTCCCCCACAAGTACAGGTAGGGACTCTCCATTCCCGGAAGTACAGGCCTTCCTTCCATGCGGATCCCAAAGCTACCACTGTTTGATCTGAATATTGTGTCCCTCTAAAATCCTTGTGTTGAAATGTAATCCCCAGTGTGCTGGTTCCCAGGTGGGCCTGGGAACAGGGGGCATATGACTGCCAGTGCAGACACCCAGATTCCATATCAAATTCCAGCTTCCTACTGATGCACACACAGTGATAGCTTAAGTAGTTGGCTCCCTGCTATCCACATAGGAGACTTGGATTGGGTTCCCAGTTGCAGGCTTCAGCCCTGGCCTAGCCCCAGCCATTGCAGGTATTTGGGGATCAAACCAGCAGCTGAGAGCATGCGCGCTCTCTCTCTCTCTCTGCCTCACAAGCAAGCAGAATTAAAAAAAAAAAATGAACCCTGAGGGAGCTTGTTCATCTCTGTTGCCATTACCATGTGAGGGTGTATAGCAGACGTCATTTGTGAGGAAAAGGCCCTCCTGCTAGACACTGGATCTGCTGGTGCCTGGATCCTGGACTTTGAACAGTAAACTTCTGTTTGTTTATAAATTGTCTAGTCTTAGGAATTTGGTTACAGGAGCCCAAATGGACTAAGATAGCATTAGTAACATCAACTTCAGAGGATACAGAATGCATCTTCATGGGTAGCATGGTATTTATTGGTGTCTACTTTACATCTAACATTTTAAAGAAAATACATTTGCTAAGGGTAGGCATTTGGTGCAGCATTTAAGACACAGTTTGGGATATCTGCATTCCAATGCCGGCTCCACTCTGAGTTCCAGCTTCCTTCTGACAGTGTGCTCCAGGAAACAGCAGGTGATGGCTTAAGTGGTTGAGTCCCTGCCACCCTCGTGGCAGACCTGGCTTTGGTCTGGCCTAGCCAGGAATGTTGTGGGCATCTGGGGAATCAACCAGTGGATAGCAGGTGTCTCTCCATCTGGCTCTTTCAACGATATATAATTAATTTTTTAAAATATTAGCAAAAGAAGCATTCGTAAAGGTTGCTGCTGCATACTAGAAAACCACCACCCCTGGAATATGCATTTTCCTTTAATTTTTTTATTATGGAAAAAAAAGTTATACATACAGAAAAATAGAGTAACATAATGAACACCCATAATAGTCATCACCTGGATTTAATAATTCTTAATATGCTGCCATGTTTGCTGAACCATTATAATTTCCAGACATCACATTTCAACCTGAAATATTTTCATATGCACTTCTAACAAACTAAGTAACTTTCCCTATAATCATAATACCATTATCATGCCTAATGTGAGGAGTCAGGTGGGTTAATAGGCAGTCAGGGTGGTCCCAGTGGAATTTGGGGTGTAGAATGCTTGCCCCCCACCCTGCAAGAGCTTATCTTTAGCAAGAATGAAATGTCCTTCCTTTGGAATCTCCACATTTACCATGAGAATAGCAAGGGAGTGGTGATCACAATTTATTGTGAAAACAAGTTACAAATCCCACCTTATTGCATGGTTTTCTGTTTTATCATGAGCAAGTCAGATATGATAAAGGGTTGTAAATCGGGCCTTGTGAAGGGTTTTGTCCTTGCCTGGTAACTGAATGCCAATCTGATTGTCAATTTTTTTTCCCTTCAAAATTGTTCTTAACAAGCCCAGTGCCACTGGATCCTTTGGGTTTTGCTTCTCTTGCAGTCCTGGTCCATGCCACTCTGGCTGGAGTCTTTGACTCTAGTAAATCTCGCTTTTCTCTTTGCCTTGTCCGCTTGGAAACTGAGGTAATCATAATTTCTCCGCTGCCATTTTCCCATAGCACTAACAAAATTTAACATTAATCCCCTAAAAGCCTCTAGTACTCAGGCTGTACTCAAATTTCTGCTTTTTTCCAAAAAGTATCTTTTTACAATTGGTTTTTAAAACTCAGACCTAGGGGTCAAGCTGTTGCTTAGGATGCCCACATGTCATACTGGAGTGCCTGGGAGCGAGTCTTGCCTCAGATTCTGCTTCCAATTCAGATAGAAGGTCCTCTCTCTCTGCCTCATTTTTAAGGATTTATTATTTATTCAAAAGGCAGAGTGACAGAGAGCAAGAGCAAGACAGTGAGCAAGAGAGAGAGGGAGAGAGAAATTTTCTATCCACTGGTTCACCCACCAAATGACTGGGCTGAGCTAAGCTGATGTCAGGAGCCTGGAACTCCATGGGTCTCCCATATGGGTGGCAGGGACCCAAGCACTCAGGTAATCTTTGCTTTATTTTTTATTTTAGAGAGGCAAAGGGGGTAGGGGAAAAAAAGACAGAGAGGGCACTCCCATCTCCCTGCTCATTCCCCAAATGTCCAAAATAGCCAGGGTTGGGTCAGGCTGGGCAAAGCCAGGAGCCCAGGACTCAGTCGATCTGGGTCTCTCACATGGATGGCAGGGACCCAAGTGCGTGAACCATCACCTGCTGCTTCCCAGGGTGCACATTAACAGGCATCTGGAATCAGAAGTGAAGCCGAAACTCTGATATGGAATGAATGCCAGTAAAACGGTGCAGTCTTATCTGTGACACCATCTGCGCCCCAGACAGGACCCTAGGCTGTAGCCCCTTCCACCATTGCTGGGAGCCAGGTGACCAGATGGCCCAACCACAGGTGTCAGCTCCACCCCCACCCTGCTTCCCTGACCCCCAACAAAGGTTTAACAGGACCTGCTTTCCACACAGGTGCTCTCTCTCTCTCAAGATCTTTTTCTTCTTTACCTCCTCTCTCTCTCTCTCTCTCTCTCTCTCTCTCAACCCCCCTCCGTCTTTCTTCACCTCTTCCCTTTGACCTGTTGGATTTCCCCGTCAATAAGCCCTTTCCCTTACTCCAGTGCTTGGTGTGTTTTGTGGCAACTTTACAACACAGGCATTCCAAACAGTGGCTTAACTGCTGCACTAAAAGATGGTCCCAGTACTTGATAGCAGGGCTCCTTTTCATAGGTGACCTTTTTTATTTTTATTTTTTTGAGAAGCAGAGAGACGGAGAGATCCCATCTGCTGATTCACCTGGCTCACTCTCCAAATGCCCACAATGGGAGCCCAACCTGTATGTCCCACATGGGTGGCTGTGCCGGCCTGCGGCACAATGAACTGGGTCTTCCTGAAACAGAGAGTGGGAATGCGGGGACAAGGACGCAAAGAATGGAGCCAAGACAAGTCCTGATCAAGGCTCGTTTATTGAATAAATGCAGTAGTATTTAAACATGACCAGTTGTTTACAAGGAGGAGCACAAAAGATTTACATATCAAAACGGCTCTTAAGGTTACAATAAAAACACTTAGGTGATAAATGAAGGTTACAGGTGTGACTGATTATTTGTATCATCTCTTGTGAAAGGTTTAGGTTCCTCCTGCCTCTTCCCGGAATCTCCCCTAGCCTAATTGTCTGTGCCGGGAAGTCTCCATTCATATGTTTAAGTGTAAACAAAGGGAGTGACTACCTGTGGCTGCCCACATCTCCCCCTTTTTTTATTTTTTGAGGCACTGTTCCTGTCTTAGGTTGCCCGTGTCTCTTCTTGTCCTTACCCGTCATTGGACACCCCAGACATTCTCTAAGGCTCCTGTCTTAGGTTGGTACAAGGAGACTGAGTCTTACCCGTCATTGGAATTCAATGCCATCCTTTTTGGCTCAGGGGTGAAGCTGTGAATGCAACTTTAAAATCTCAGACCAAACGGTACCAAATGGCACAGAGAGGCCTTGGAATATACAGGGGAGCCACAGGCAAAAAGGCAGGAGCAGCAATAAAGGACCCAGCAACATCAAAAGCCAGTGGGTCCATTGAGATCCACCAAAAGAAAAGACATTAGTTAGAAACATATGCTGAAGTTCACCTTTTAGCTGCTGTACCAGATATTTTATGTAAGGAACATTATTTGAGATAATAATCAAGTCACAGCTTATAAGATCTTTCAGTAGTAAGTAGTTAATGGCAGCTAAATGTAGCCAGAAATTGCTACTTTCAACAGAGAAGGAGGAATTGACCATAAGAGTTACTTCAACAGTTTTGACCAATACATCAACCAGGCTTCTTTTCTAGAATTGACAAAGGTAAAAAGTCTGTCAATGTGACCAGTTTTGATATGCTAAAATCAGTATTTTCCCTTTTCGATTGATCAGTCACATTAAGCCATTGGTTTTCAACTATAACCCTCCCAGTACGGAACAAGGTTTGATTGTTCCTTACCCATTGTACAAATTCTGCTGTTTTAATTCCATTATCATAAGTGCATGAACAATTTTGAACTACTGGTGCGCACCAACGGAGTCCATGGCCTAGGCTTAGTTTGATGTGAGCTGGCAAGCTTCATTCATCTTCAGGGGGATCCCGATCAGCAATGTTATCATAATGAAGATCAAGGGGTTGCTTCGTGACATTGTCTGTTTGCCGCACAAGTCGCTCAGGTAACCATCGTACTCCATTGTCTTTTTGCGAGAGTATAGAAACATGTCCACATCCCCATATTAAAACAGGGTCAGGTCCATACCATTGAGCAGTTAGAGGGTCTTTCCACTTCACGTAGACTTGTTGTCTTTCGGTTTCAGGATGCCAGTGCCGATCAGCTGCAGATTTCCCTTGATTATCCAGTATTAAAAAAAATTTAAAATGAAAAGAGTATGTGATAGCCATTTTTGTGGGGAATATGCCATGGTCCAGTATTCCCCCTTTTTTATTTTTTGTAAATAATTTTTAATGCGGCATGTGCTCGTTCCACAATACCTTGTCCCTGGGGATTATAAGGAATCCCGGTGATGAGAGATGTGGAAGTTAGTACAGAAGTGCTTAAAAGAGTTGGAAGTATACGCTGGGCCATTATCAGTTTTTATCTGTATAGGGGTTCCTAGAACAGCAAAGGCCTGAAGGCAATGAGATGTTTGGCAGCCTCGCCGCATTGCGGGGTGGCAAAAACAAAACCTGAACATGTATCTAAAGAGACATGTATGTATTTTAGTTTACCAAATTCAGGGAAATGGGTAACATCCATCTGCCAAAGCTGATTAGGCATAAAACCTCTAGGATTTACACCATAGTGAGGGACTGGGAGAAATGTGACACAGGAAGGGCAGGATTTTACAATTTGCCTTGCCTGTTCCCGGGTGATTCCCTATCTTACTGGTAAGGTCTGGGCATTGAGGTGATGCAAATCATGACCACGGGACGCTTTTTAGACTTTGTCAGTCCCTCGTTATAGGATCTGGCTACTGAGCCAGAGACTGGAGCAGCTAGAAAGAAACACGTTTATAGCTGAAGTTTAGCATCATTTCACATCTTGGCACCACTTTTAATCTAAACACCCCAATTGGTTATTATCTCTGCAAGATGAGAGATATATCTTTTGACATCTCCAGGGGCCCTCTGGAGGTATCAAAAGTCCAGAAAATTTAAAACTTTGATTTTCAGAAAGTCTGTTAAAGGTGCCAAGAGAATTTAGAGTATCTGGTCAAAATAGAATTCCTTAACATTTAGTCAGGGCAATTTTAACACTTTTAGATCACATCTGATCATAATGTTATTTAACATAACTTTTTAAGACTTAATGCTTTTTATCAATCATAACTTAACAGACAATAGAGTACACAGATTACTTTGGCAGAATATGGATTCTATGTTTCTTGTTGAATAAACCGGAAATAAAAACCTTGGATGTAGGAATTAGCACACGAAATTATCACATAACTCAGAACTATTTAACAGAGTTAAAAAGAGCTTACACAACCTAACTTTAGAAATGGCAGAGTAACTGATTAAGCAGACACTGTTAAAAAGAGACGTTACAGTTTTTGCAACAACAGATTTTAAGATTTACAATTGAGACCATTTCCAGATAATTACTAACATTAGTACACATTTTAAAAAATCCCATTGTTATAACAGAAGATCATACTTCAACTTTAGGTTAGTGTAATTTTGGCATTAACATTTAACTTATAGAAAACTCTGTAAACAATGTTTTAAAATCGTAAACTTTTTACAACTTTTCATGACTTGCTCACACCTTCTGAAACTTTATACCTGTAGTTAGTTTTACAGTCTTGAATTGTCATGTGTGGACAACCTATGAGAATACATGCTGACAAACTTAAACAGTCTCTCTTATCAAATTTAAGATGTTAAAAGTATACATAATACATTTTTCATGTTTTACTTAGCACTGATGCTTAGATGACTTAAGACACTGAGTTATTAATGAATACCACACCATTATCTGAATTAAAAGTCAAAATTACATTTCCATGCTTTTAAGTAACATGAGGATAACACCACTTGAGCAGCAAACACAGTCACTAGTGCATATTTACAACTTTGAAAAGATCTTCATCCTTAAGAGAAACAAGTTTAAAGCATATCAAAGACATGTAAAACTGAGTAAGCAAACCAAAGGGCGTTTGCATTAGCCCAATTTTCTGAACCAATCTATATTGGCTTACTTTAGTTAACAACATAAAGGCTTGTATACAAAGATTTTACTCTCATTTTTATAAGACTACTCTAGCTGAAAAGCAAAAACATGAATACAACATAGATATGACATCATTTACTATTTACTACATTTTAATACACTTTGTATAATTTGAATTGACTCAAACAGCTGTTACTTTAACAAAGTTAGTCTCATCCTTTGAGAGTTCCAGGGATCCGACTGGAAGCCCCAAAGTTGAAAGACTCGGTTTAGAATTTTAACTATCAGTGAGTCAAACCATTTTAGTCAAAAATTAGTACGTTTAACCAAGGCTGTGGGCTAGATCTGATCAGTGTTAGGTAATCACTCAAACATTAAAGACAGGCAAATAACGTAAACAGTTTCGTATTGTAGTTTTTCCAATCAAGACTCATACTGGCAATAGAAAAATGCGAAACCTTCAAGACACATGAAAACTCTCAGATAAGTTAGCTACAGCAGTACAGAAAAGAGTTGATTATCAGCGTATGAGCCCATTGCTTTAAGTTTTTATTAACTGTAAAGAGAAAAACCCATCAAGTTGGAAAGGGTTAATGGATTAAGGTTCTTGCTCCCTTAGATAAGGCCAGCAGTAGCCAGAGGCACTTCCCCTGCCCCCCTCCTAGTGAGGAGGTTATTGAATTGGAAATGGAGACTAAAAAAGCTGCCCTGAGGAGCCCTTTCCCAAGAGATATCTGGCTAAGCCTGCATGGGTGCGGTAGGACACTTTGGCTGGAATAGAGTGTAGAGAAAGGCTGTGGTCCCTCATTTACAGGGAAGACTGCACATGCCGGGGCCTAGCAGGGCTGGCCGTGGGGTTGGGTAGGTACGCCCAAGAGTGCTGGGAACCTCCATAGCGCCTAGTCTAATTAAAACAGCCACCAAGTTGAGATCTTAAACCAGAGCCAGATCCAATCAGGGCTACTGCAACCACTCAATTAAAACAGATAAGTAATAGCGTACAAAAGCTTTTCAAGACATACCGGAACTACCATAAGCTGCAAAGATGGAAAAACATTTATCAGGTTGGAAAGGGTTATTGAATCAAGACTTTTCTCTAGGTCAAGATACCTGTGGAATTTTTCCTCTCTCTTTCTCCTGGCCATAGGTATAGGGAGCAGTGGGCTCATATGCATCACAAGCAGATTTTCAATCTTTTAACATTTTAAAGGGGACTGGATGGTGACTGGCATTTCTTGGCCATCTTCTGTATATACTTTCACTGGAAAAGCATCAAAAGATTTTGGCTTCCTCCTGGCCTTGCTGTGCTGCTTTTCTCAGGGTTTGAGTGACATTCTTTTTAAGATATTTGGCAAACATTCCCCTTCTTGACAAAGGGATAATTTTTTATCATTATTTTTTATAAATAATTTAAAGGGAGGGGCGGAGGGAGTAACTTTTTCCATAGAACTAGAGGATCGGCAGGATCGATTATCCTCGCCATCACAGCTTCTGGCTTCCTCAGTTTTCTCATGTCCTCCCGATGCATCTCATCTACAAGGCCTTCTTCAATAAACCAAGGACATGAAATTTCTATGGTTTCTATAAATTGCTCTATTACTTTCTTTTTTAACCCTATTCCTTGCGTCTGCAATAATGCCTTCACTGCCTTTACTACTGGGGGATTTTTCCCGATGCTTGTCCCATAATGCCTGCTCAAAATAAATCTCCACAATTTTGGTGTCGGGTACTCACCACAAATTGTATACCTCTATAGTCACGACTCCGTGAATCCAGGTTCCTCACTGCTTCTCTAATTCTCAGGTCCCACGTTCGGGCGCCATTTGTGCCGGCCTGCGGCACAATGAACTGGGTCTTCCTGAAACAGAGAGTGGGAATGCGGGGACAAGGACGCAAAGAATGGAGCCAAGACAAGTCCTGATCAAGGCTCGTTTATTGAATAAATGCAGTAGTATTTAAACATGACCAGTTGTTTACAAGGAGGAGCACAAAAGATTTACATATCAAAACGGCTCTTAAGGTTACAATAAAAACACTTAGGTGATAAATGAAGGTTACAGGTGTGACTGATTATTTGTATCATCTCTTGTGAAAGGTTTAGGTTCCTCCTGCCTCTTCCCGGAATCTCCCCTAGCCTAATTGTCTGTGCCGGGAAGTCTCCATTCATATGTTTAAGTGTAAACAAAGGGAGTGACTACCTGTGGCTGCCCACAGGTGGCAAGAACCCAATTACTTGAGCTATCACCACTACCTCCCAGGGTCTGCATCTGCAGGAAGCTGGAGTCATGAGCAGGCACCAAGAATGGAAGCCAGGCCTTTGAGCGTCTCCAAAAGGTGCCACGTCAGGGCAGATACAAAACCTGGCTGGCCAGAGTCCTTGGGATATATGCCTTTCATGTGGTTGATAGAAAGGAGCCTCATGTTCAGAGTCACACACACACACACACACACACACACGCACACACACACATACCCCTTCTCCAACCCACACCAGTCACGTGCCAGTAACTGGGAGATTCACTTGAGTTGGTTTCAGGGGGCCTGTTTCCCCATCTCTAGAATGTGGGTAATATTTTTAGTTATTATGAGGAGCCCATGAGTGAATTCACATGAAGTGCTTCCCTCCTGCAATGTCCTTGGTGCTTCGTAAATGCCAGTAAATGGGAGGAATTCTAATGAATCTGTTTCCTTCAGGAATCCTTGCAGCACACGAGAAGGTGCCTGCTCTGCCAGGGCCTGAGAGAGGAAGCACAGCAAGAGAAACAAGTATTTAGTATGAGTCCCTACTTGTGCCAGGCACTGTTCTAAGAACTTTACATGGATTAACTCATTTAATCCTCCAATCCTATGAGGTAGGAATTTGTAAAATCCCCTTTCAGAGATGCAAAAAAGCCCTGCCAGAAAGGCCTTCCGCTCATCTGGCTCCCTAAGAGTGAAGAACCAAAGGTAGAAGAGGGAATTCTCTGCAGTTGCCTGCTTTTTAAATATTCACTTATTGTTTATTTTCATCTCATTTGAGAGACAGAGAGACAGAGAAAGAAAGAGAGCTTCAGTCTACTGGTTCACTCTCCCAAATGCCCACAGCAGAAGGGACCTAACCAGGCCACAGCCAGGAGCCAGGAACTCCATCCACGTTCCCCGTGTGGGTGAAAGACCCAACAGCTGCCTTCCCAGGGTGCACATCTACAGGAAGCTGGAAGAACTGGGATTCAAACTTGGCACTTTGATAAGAGATGCAGGCTTCCCAGGTAGCGACCTATCCACTGCACCAAACGCCTGCCTTTTGTCTGCATTTTTGGTCCACATGACTCTCTGGCCAGGCTGGGTCTCCTTATTATGATGTGTCTACCAGGGCACATGTTTTTCCCATGCTAAGATGAACTGCACTCTCCTCCTTGATCAATGTCTTGTTAACACAGTGAATTGTCAAAGGAGCTGTGGAGTTGGACCACTACAGCAGATAACACTAGATTCTGAGTTTTGTGAAATAAGTGAACAATTTGGTTGGTTGTGCAGAGTCAGGTTGGTCCCAGTGGAAAATGAAGAAACCCAGAGTATCTCTAAGAGTACAAAATGCTTGCCTTCCTCAATCTTTAGCAAGGTCAAAGTGCCAGTCCCACTCCTTGGGAGCTTTCAGTTTTATCATAAGAATAGAAAGTGATTTCACCCTTCTGAGTTCCCCTTTTACCATGAAAACAAGTTACCTATCCCACCCTTCCGGATGTCTCTTTTTATCAGGAGCAAGCCAGACAGGGCAAAGATTACAAATCAGCTATTTTGATAGATTTTGTCCCCACCTTGTAACTGATTAGTGTTTTTTTTTTTTTTCTCCCAAAAATTGAGCATTGAAAAACCCCACTACCACCAGCTGCTTTGGGTTTTGCCTCTCTTGGAGCACACTCCTGCTGGCCACTCAGCCAGGAGATCTCTGACTTAAATAAATCTTACTTTTCTCTCTGCCTTGTCTGCCTGGAAATTCTTTCATGTGAGACAAAGTACCAAGGTAATCTTTTTCTTCACTGCCACCAGTTCTCCTATAACTGTTGGCTGATTTCGTGAAGTTAAACAGTTTCAAGAGAACCAGTCCTTTACCTTATGGCCAAAGACTTAATAGTGCATGTGTTCTTTAGTTTATCTAGCAGTAAAATGGGTGCTGTTTCATATCCACAACCCTCCGTGAGAACTTTCCGTGAACTTTCTCATTGCTGTTTTCACCAATTTCCCTACCATTGAGATGGAAGTGAGGTTTAGTTTAAGTAACAAAAATGAGTTTACCCAAAACAAATTACACATTTTAGCACTTACAAAACGTGTTAAAGGCTTCCCTCCTTCCTCAAGTGCAGCTGCTTACATCTATTAGCATATCACTGACGAGTGTCTTCCTGCTCAATGCAGCAGAGCAGTCTTCCCAACATTTCCAGCCCGGGAATTCTTAAGAGATCAAGATCCAAGTGGGCAGAAAGAGTCATGATCATTTCCTATAGTCTGGCAAACAGGTCGTGAAATTTGGTATTTTAATTTACTTGGCAAGTATTTATTGAACACCTACCGTATGCAAAGATTTGTAGGGCCTCTGGCAAAGAGTACAGAAATCTTTCGGGCTGGGGAAAAGGGTAGATAAAGCCAAGATAAAGCAGTTTTTAGGGGCACGATGGGCTAGGGAGAAAGCAAGGCATTAGAATCGGCTCTCTTGGCTAGAGAAAACTTCTATAAAGGACCAGACACAATGCGAGTTCTCACATATTTGAATCCCTTCCATCCACACCATTTGGCTGGCAGGAAGTCCCTGCTTTCTATGGATTTACTAATGGGAGAGACAAACTTCTGACATAATGAAGTGGCAAAAGGTGGGCTCACTCCAGCTTCCCTTGAAAACAGAAGGTTCTTCCACGAGTCCCAGGGTATGTATTAAGTGTGGGTGCGCGTGCTGGTATGCAGCCGTCTGTGAAATCCGACAGGCTTCAGTTCTGTACCATAAAGGAATTTGTGTGTACGTTCCAACAGTAAGTCTGGGAGGAGGAAAGTTACGACACTGGCCCTGTCTCAGAGTGAGAGGAGGCAGGAGAGCTCTTGTGAGAGATGTGCTTGTTCTATTTGCTTGCTCAGTTCTTGCACAACGTCGACAAACACACAACGAAGCTACGGGCTGAAAATGATCTCGGGAGCATATTTAGCTACCAGTGAATCTGGCTGGGGGAGACTCTAGATCTTCAGAGGTTAAAACAGACACTGATTCGGAAAGTCCGCTTTTCAAGAGACGCAGTCTAATCTTTGTTCAGAAGGAAATTTTAATGCGGTCCTAAGTGATGAGGTACAAAACCTAAAGTCAAAGCAGCACTTTCTAAAGTGACTTTCTGTAAGAAAAGAAGATTGATACGCAAAGCCTACAGTATTATGAAGAAAAAAGCCATCTCCTAAGCCTGGTCTGATTGACTTGGTCAAATGGTTTATGAATTAAATCCATCTGAAGAATCTGATCTCCAAATGGGATTTTCATTTCCATAGGAGTGCAGTTAAAAAATGTGTGTGAAGTAAGAAAGTAAGAGTAAAACCATTTCCCCCTACGGCTGGTGAACTTGGCAGCCCACGTGGAAAATGAGACAGCTCTTGCCTTTCTGAACAAATCCGTTCAAAATGATTTCATAGTTTTCCTTCCTCATCCTTTGGAATGTGGAAGCCATTTTCCAGTGAGTTAAAAAAATATATTTCTTAAGTTTTAACTCTTTCCGAGAAGAAAGATACTGCTTTTCTACTTTGTATTTCTCCAAGGGTACATAGGATAATGGAATGGGGAATTTTTTTTTTAGCATTAATGCTGTAGGCAGAAAACTGATTCAACCTTATTTAATTAGGGCACAAGGGAAATAGCTATGCCTAATATAATAGTAAGTTCTATAATTGAGCCAAGATTATTTTATAGTCAGCTGCCAGAAAAATAATTTAAGTATATCACATACAGCAAAAAGTATTTTTGTTTCAGTATTGCAAAATTTTGAAAACCAGTTAAAATCACTAATTCAGGACTGCTAGCTTTTGGAGCCTAGTTGGATTCTTTTTGGGGTATTGATATCAGGAATGACCCCCTAAAATCTACATCAAAATGTTGCCCTTTAAATTTCCCCAGAAAGGTCATCTGGGATGCCGCATACGTCACCGGACTTTGGGGTGCCATATGATATCACCATATGCTTACTAATAAATCCCCAATATTAATAAGCCTGAGAGGGTTCTTGCCTAATATTTAAAGTATTCTAAATACCGGCACAGATAAACAAGGCCGCATGGTACATTTTACGCTTTTATTTAGTGCAAAAGATGCAAAGAGAGTGAGAGCTTTATTTAAGAGAGATAAATCTGGGTTCGTACTGAGCACCAGGAACCAGCCATGTGGAGGAGCATCTAGGCCAGGAAGCCTAGGGCGTGGCCCGAAGGCCACCCGCCCTGGAGGCGCAGGGCTACAGCCAGCCCCCTCCTGGCAAGAGGCCAGGGAAGAAAAGGACTGGACACACCTGTCCTAGGCTTTTAACCCACTTCCAAAGGGAGTAGTTAATTAACCTGATTGGCTGTTGGGCACCCAGGTGTAGCCAGGTAGGGGCAGGAGGCCACCCAGAGACGTGGCAAAGGCGTGATCTTCCAGCTCACAAACCTAATGGATTTTAACCTGTATGCCTGCCTACTTCAGTATCTGTCTTCCTGCCTCAATTTCTCCCTAATTCTATGCCAAACTCTCTCACAGTTAGAAAAGATATACATCTATCTACCTATCTATCTCTATATATTTCTATTTGCTTATAGTTTAATAAAAGTATCTTCTGGAACAAGAATCCAAAAAAAATTTTGCTCTTTTGCATTATTGTTTTTGCATTTTTAAAAAAAAATAGGTAATTCAATACAGTTAATCAAAATTCAGAAAACCAAGGCAAGAGAAATCTTTCCACACTTGTCTTCCAGCTGCCCAGTTTCCCTTTCCAAGACAACTAATATTTATTTTTTAAAAAGATTTATTTTATTATTTATTAGAAAGGTAGAATTATAGAGAGGGGGAGAGACAGAGAAAGAGATTTTCCATCCAACCAGTGGTGCACTCCCCAAATGGCCTCTATGGCCAGGGCTGGATCAGGTTGAAATCAGAAGCCTGGAACTCCATCCAGGTCTCCCACCTGAGTGGCTGGGACCCAAGTGCTTGTGCCACAATGCCGGCCCTGAGGAATTCAACTCTTGAGACACTGATATTTACATAACTATGTGAGGAATTAGACAGATTAATAGGCTGTTAGGTCAGGTCCTTGTTGGAATGAGAAAAAGTGCAGAGTATCATGAAGAGTAGACCAGATGCTTGCTTCTTTCCAGAGTCTGACTTTAGCAACACTTAGGTTTTTGTTTGTTTGTTTGTTTAAGGGTTTATTTCTTTATTTGAGAGGTAGAGTTACAGACAGTGAGAGAGAGAGAGAGAGACAGAGAGAAAGATCTTCTGTATGTTAGTTCACTCCCCAAGCGACCACAACGGCCTAAACTGTGCCAATCCGATGCCAGGAGCCAGATGTTTCTTCCCAGTCTCCCATCCATGTGCAGAGGCTCAAGGACTTGGGCCATCTTCTACTGCTTTCGCAGGCCAGAGCAGAGAGCTTGAATGGAAGAGGAGCAGCCGGGACTAGAACCAGCACCCATATGGGATGCCAGTGCCACAGGCAGAGGACTAACCTACTGTGCCATGGCACTGGCCCCTGTTTTTTTTTTTTTTTTTTTTAAGATTTATTTATTGGGGTGCTGGCACTGTGGCATAATGGGTAAAGCTGCTCCCTGCAGTGCCAGCATACCATATGAGTTCCAGCTCGAGTCCCGGCTGCTCCACTTCCAATCCAGCTCTCTGCCATGGCCTGGGAAAGCAGTGGAAGAAAGTCCAAATCCTTGGGCCCCTGCACCTGCATAGGAGATCCAGAAGAAGCTCTTGGTTCCTGACTTCCAACTGGCTAAGCGCCAGCCATTGCAACCATCTGAGGAGTGAACCAGTGGATGGAAGCCCTCTCTCTCTCTCTCTCTCTCTCTCTATATATATATATATATATAAAAACTCAGCCTTTCAAATAAATACTTGCCCCTCCCTTGATTGGTTAAATCTAGGGTCTATCAGAGAGAGTGACTTTATGCATGAAAGAGCCAATACTAGTGGGCTTTCTGGGCAGCTCTTCCCTTGGAGTCCCCCTCCTGACTACTGCAACAAGAGGTTTCTCACTTCAATAAATCTTGCTTTGGTCACTGAACCTATCCATGAGAAAATTGTTCTTCCCTACAAGATAAGAACGAAGATCACCTTCATGGTTCCCATAACAACTATGTATATGTATTCTCTAAATCCTAATCTTTATTTTTTTTAAATTTATTTAAGAATCAGACACACACACACAGAGAGAGAGAGGGAGGGAGCTCTCACCTACTGTTTCACTTCCTGAATGTTTGCAGAATGTCTGAGCTGGAGAATTCAATCCAGGTCTCCCATATGGGCAGCAGGAATCCAATTATTTGAATCATCATTACTACATCCAAGGCTCAACATTAGTAGGAAGCCAGAATCAGGACCCAGAGCCAGGGATTCAATCCAGGCACACAAGAGTCAAGTGTTGGGCTAAACAACACATCCCAATATTAAGTTAACAGAGCTTAATATTAATCTGTGGCTCGATACTTAAAAATTATTTATTTCATTACTTGAAGGAGAGAAACAAAGAGAGAGATCATCCATCAGCTGATTCTCCCCCAAAAAACATCACAATGGCTGGGGCTGGTCCAGGCCTAAGTCAGGAGCCTGGGACTCCATTAGGGTCTCCCGTGTGGGTGGGAGGGGTCCAGGTAGTTGGGCCATCCTCTACTGTTAGCAGGGAGCTGGATTAAAGGTGGAGCAGCTGGAGGAAAAATAAAATGTTATCTTTGACAAAGGAGAAAATGGTACTGATCAACCAGAAGTTCACATGCAAAAAAAAAAAAAAAAAAAGGAATCTAGACACAGACTTTATATCTCTCACAACAATTAATTCAGAATAGATGACAGGGGCCAGCATTCTGGCCCAGGGGGTCCTGCCTGTGGCACTCTCATATTGGAGCACCGGTTCAAATCCCAGCTACTCAGCTTCTGATACAGTTCTCTGCTAACGCGCCTGGAAGGGCAGTGAGGGTGGATCAGGTGTTGGGCCCCTGCCACTCATGTGGGAAACCAAGATGGAGTTCCTGGCTCTTGGCTTCAGTCTGGTTCAGTCCCAACTGCTGTAGCCATGTGGGGAGTGAACCACAGGATGAAATCTCTCTGTCTCTTCCTTCCTCTGTGTTGCTCTGCCTTTTAAATAAATAAAATCTTTTAAAAAAAATGGATGATAGACCTAAGTGTAAGACACAAAACTATCAAACTACAAGATAACAGGAGAAAATCTAGATAACCATGGGTTTGGTGAAAACCTTAAAAAAATACATTTATTTATTTGAAAGGTAGAGTGACAGACAGGAAGAGAAAGAGATTTTCCTTCTGCTGGTTCTCTCTCCAAATGCCTGAAATAGCTGGATCTGGGTCAGGTTAAAGCCAGAGCTACAACTCAATCTGGGTCTCCCATGCAAGTAGCAAAGACCCAACCATTGGAGACTTCACCCACAGCCTCCCAGACAACACATTAGCAGGAACTGGAATCGGAAGCAGAGCCAGGACTTGAACATATACACTGAAATATTTGATGCAGGCATCCCAAGTGGTATCTTAACAAGCTGCGCCAAATACTTGGCCCTGTGATGAAGTCTATACTATCATCATCATTGGATAAACTAAAAACAGAGAAGTTACCTGCTCAAAGTCACAGGAAGAGAATAGTGCATGCAGGAAGTAGCAGTTTAGCTGTAGGGTTCTTCCTCTTGAAGTCCTATTGACTACCGGTTGCCAAACACTGTTTTGTTTTGGTTTTAATGTTTATTTTATTTATTTAAAGGCAGAGTTACAGAAAGAAAGAGCACTTCCATCTGTTCATTCACTCCCCAAATGGCCATAAACAGTTGGGGCTGGGCAAGGCTGAAGACAGGAGCCTGGAACTCCACCTGGATCTCTCACCTGTGTGGCAGGGACCCAAGTACTTGGGCCATCTTCCACTGGTTCCCAGGCACACTATCAGAGAGCTGGATTGGAAGAAGAGCAGCATATGGGATGCCGACATCACAGGCAGTGACTTAACCTGCTATGCCACAACATGGGCCCTAAACACTGTGTTTAAATGTATTATTTCATTTCATGAATCCTTACAGCCCTATCAAATTAAAAATTATTAAACTCATTTTATATATTAAGAAATTTAGGCTGACAGAAATTAAATAATGTGCCTTACATCACATCACCAGTCCTGATGTGATAGGTATTCCGAAGCTTAACTACTTTCCATGACTCCTTGCTGTATCTCCTTTATCCATCACACAGCATGGTTTACAGACTCATGCATTTGATCTTTAGTCAAAGAAAAATAAATCTTGCATTGAGGCTCCTGGTGAGGATGAGCTCATCAGAGGTACCATACTGACCCATGTCATTTCAGTCAAAGCAAATGACATTTTAGTTAACCCATGGAGCCCTTTCGTAACAAAATTTATTATTGTTCTTGGGCTTTTAGAAAATTGTAGAGTGGCCCTTTTTCCTTCCAGCATTATAAAGGGCACAACTTATACAAAAAATAATTAGATACCTTTTCTCCTCAGTATTCTTCAAAACACTATGAACTTAATCTGTATTACCAATTTGTCATAGAACAGGCAGTATTATAAGAGCTGGGCTGGCCGGCGCCGCAGCTCAATAGCCTAATCCTCCGCCTAGCGGCGCCGGCGCACCGGCACACCGGGTTCTAGTCCCAGTTGGGGCACCGGATTCTGTCCTGGTTGCCCTCTTCCAGGCCAGCTCTCTGCTGTGGCCCAGGAGTGCAGTGGAGGATGGCTCGAGTGCTTGGGCCCTGCACCCCATGGGAGACCAGGAGAAGCACCTGGCTCCTGGCTCCTGCCTTTGGATAGGTGCGGTGCGCCGGCTGCAGCGCGCTGGCCACGGCGGCCATTGGAAGGTGAACCAACGGCAAAAGGAAGACCTTTCTCTCTCTCTCACTGTCCACTCTGCCTATAAAAAAAAAAAGAGAGAGAGAGAGAGAGAGAGAGAGAGCTGGGCTACAGGGGCCAGAACTGTGGCACAGAGGGTGAATCTACCACCTGCAATACTGGCTTCCCATATGTGTACCAGTTCGAGTCCCAGCTCCTCCACTTCCAGTCCAGCTCTCTGCTGTGGCCTGGGAAAGCAGTAGAAAATGGTCTAAATCTTTGCGCCCCTGCACCCTTGTGGGAGACCTGGAAGAAACTCCTGGCTCCTGACTTCGGATCAGGGCAGCTCCAGCCACTGCAGCCATTTGGGGAGTGAACCAGTGGATGCAAGACTTTCTCTTTCTCTCTGGCTTTGCCTCTGTAACTCTGCCTTTCAAATAATTAAATAACATTAAGAAGGAGAATACAACATATATAAAAAAAGAGCTGGGCTACAGAGGTGAACAAAGCTGATAGCCATGGGCATGTGCATCAGAATGGGGAGGCAGACATTAACAAGTAGTCCCCCCAGTTTGTATTTATGAGTTGTGATCATGGCTCTAATGGAAAGTTACAGGGTGATAGGACAGCATGAGTCAGCGCAGTGGTCTAGTCTTGTGGAGTGGGGTGTACAGGGGGTATTGAAATTGAATCCCTTAAGAAGTTGATATTTTGGGGGGCCAGCATGGTGGCACAGCCAGTTGAGCTGTCACCTGCGACACTGGCACCCCATATAGGTGTAAATTCCTGTCCCAGCTACATGCTCTCTCTCTGCACCCCCATAACTCTGACTTTCAAATAAATAAATATTTTTTAAAGTTGATTTAAAAAAAAGGATTTCTTTGTTTACTTGAAAGGCAGTAACATAGAGAAGAGAGAGAGAAGAGAGAGGAGAGAAGAGAGAAAGAGAGAGGAGAGAGAAAGAGAGAGGAGGGAGAGAAAAGAGAAAGAGAGAGAAAAGAGAGAGAGGATGAATGAGGGAGACATTTTCCTTCCATTGTTTCACTCCCCAAATGGCTGCCAGGTCAGGCCAAAGCAAGGAGCCAGGAACTCCATCCAAGACTCCCATGTGGGGGCAAGGGTCCCTAGCACTTGGGCCATCTTCCACTGCCTTCCCAGGCACTTTAACAGGAAGCTGGATCAGAAGAAGAGCAGCCAGGAGTTGAACCAGTGCTGGTGTTGCAGGTAGCAGCTTAACCCACTGCATCACAATGCTGGTGAAGAAGTTGATATTTGAGCCAACGTCTGCAGAAAGGAGTGATGGAGATGTCCTGTTCAGGGACTGACATGAGTCCAGGGTGCCCAGAGCACTGATGATAAAGAGGAATTGCTCACAGAAGTCTGTAGCAGCAGGCATGAGTACCAGAACATTATGGACCTTTAATGGATGGTGGTCATTGATCACAAAGCCAGGGGGGCCTTTTGAAGGGGTCTAAGTGGAAGCATGCGCTCAGATTTCCATTTCTGAAAATACCCTTCTGCAGGGTGGGATTACGGACTGAGGGAGAGTGGTGACAGTAGGTAGATCCGATAGAGGGAGGAAGTGACGAAGACCATGGCATACACTTGAGGGGTGAGAAGGTCTATCAGCAGAGCCAGAGGTGCTGGGAGAGCAGCTGGAGGTGGGAAGAGACACTTCAGGCAGGGCTCCTCAGGGCCTGTCTCTGCAGCTGGGAAGACAGTGATGCTAGGAACCGGAGGAAGATGAGCTTTAGAGTGAAAGTGTACAAATTCAGTTTTCAGCACTTTTATATTAAATGTGCTTTAAAACTTTCAACTGGATATGTATACAAAGAGATATCTATCCATTTGGGACAATGATGTTGTTCTAGATATTTCTGACTAGAGACAGTCACTTGGAAAACAGCTGTGGTATAGATGAGATCACCTAGGGACAGATTATCAAGTGACAAAAGGTAGGGTCAAGCGTGGGTTGGGTAATGAGTTCATGAACTTGACCAAATATTCTTCTCTTCATTTTTGTAATGTGGTCCATAACAGATTGAGGAATGGTATCTTTTAAATTTTCTTCTTTTATTAAAAAATTATTTATTTCAAAGGTAGAGCAGCAGGTAGAAAAAGATTGTCCATCATCTGGGTCACTCCCCAAGTGGCTGCAACACCTACAGTTTGGGCCACGCCAAAGCCAGGAGCCTAGAATTCAATCCAGGTCTCTCATATGTGTAGCAGGGACTCAACTACTTGGGCCATCACCTGATTCCTCCAGGGTACACATTAGTAGGGAAATAGAATTGCAAGAACCACCAGGACTCAATCCTGGCACTCTGATATGAAATGTGGGCACCCTAAATGGCTAGTTAGCCACTGAGTCAAATGCCTTTCCCCTAAAAGGCATTTTGGTTGCTTCCAAGTTTTGCCAAACATGAAACATGTTGCTATAAACAGACATGGGCCAGTTTTTGGGTAGACATCCATTACCAATTCATTTGAGTAAACACCAAGAAGAGTGAGGCTGTATCCCATGGTAAAAGTACATGGAGTGTTGTCAGAACCTGCCCCAAAACAGCTGTACCATTTTGCACTCCCACCAGCAATGACTGAAAATTCTGATTGTTCCACTTCCTTACCAGCACCCTACACATATATTAGAATGGCCACAATGTTGTTTTTAAAAAAACTCTGTTTTCTATGGGTTATATTTATTGGCAAGGTCTGTGAAGTACCTGAGAGCTCAGAATTACACAGAATTCCCCTTGTAGGAAAACCCCAAATTCAAACTTCTAAGACTTTGTGAAAAATTAAATGTAGATATAGAAATTTAGGTTGCATTTACTTGGTTCCAGTTAGTAAGGAAAAAGTATTCTTGGTATTTCTTTTTTTAAATTTATTTATCTGTTTAAAAGGCAGAGTGACACAGACACACACTCAGTTATGGGATGTGGGTATAAGCATAGGCTTAACCAGCTGTGCCACGGCACCCACCCCCTTGACATTTTTTCTAACAAGCACAACTTTGGCATGTTAAAAAGGTGAAGAACAGAGTATATCTGCAGGTTGATTAGTAAGGAAACCTAAGTGAGGGAGTTAGTTAAAAATGTAAAGGACCATTTCAAGAGTTTATTAATCTTTGATTAAAATAAATGACAATAATTTGTTATTCTATATAATTTGAGAAGACATAAGACAGTGTGGGTTGTTAATGTTTGCCTATTTATAAGATGAGCCCAAGTCATAAGTTATGTCTACAGCCGTGTCCTTATTCTCTTAAAATGCCCTTCAATATTCTACTAAGAAACCTCCTATTCAATTACTTAAGCACACTCTACCTTCATAAATTGTGAGCTGCTTGGACAAGTTGATTCAATCAGGCATATTCCAAAAACCCTCATAACTATTGTCATAAAATCCTGCAAAATTATGCAAAAACCACATGATCTTCCCGAGGTAGGACTGGAACACAAACAGAGCTGTTTTCTGTCTAGTGTGTGTTATTAAGTTTAATTGCTTCATTCTCCTGATTGCTTTTGAAAGAGAAGGAATCAATCAAGCTCTCACCAAAAGCGGATGCCACTGCATTATGTATGAGGTTGGCAAGGGAAGAGAGACCTGTGACCTAACAGGAAAATTCAGGATCTGAAGCCCTTACAAATGTCTTGTGTGTCCAAGTCTCCTTTGTTAAGAGCCACGCTGTCTTTGAACATTAACTTCAACAGTATTCACATCATCTAAGTTTCTCAAGTTTACTTTTTTGGATAAGGTAGTCCCTTGAATGTGAAGGTTAGGCGATTGACCCAACATCTCAAAAATAAAAAGATGCACTCTCCCCCACCCCCAATGTTGAAAAGCTCCTGTCTGCATTGTCTCCTTAAAATCCCTTGGGAATTTATAGCATTTTTTTTTTTTTTTGAGATGACAAAGTAGGATTAGGGGAGTCAATGATGGGAGAAAATTTGCCTCTGTTTGAATCTCTGGCCCCCTGGGGGTAAGCTCTTGGCCTCATTGATACCAGCGTCCAACCAGCTGAGTGAACTAGTCCTGACTCTCCACTTCAAGCGATTATTTCACATCTGAATGTTTTAAGTGAGATACTAGGGATAGGAAAAAAAATGTTTTTCCTCTCCAATTTGTGAATTGATGTCCGTTTTATTGAGTCAGTGTCCTTGTTGTAACAGGAGGTCACCACTGAGAACTGCTGAACATTCAGAGTTTTAAAGCCATTGTAATCCATGGTACCCATCCATCCTGACAGCAAGACTACGTTTCATTACTGTGTAATCTGCTTGTCATCTTCACAGGCAAGACTCAACAGGCAGCAGAAGCAACCAGCAAAGTCAGTCTTGGGTGGAGCGCAATCCCTGGAAGGGAAATGAGAATTGGGAATTGGGTGGAGAAAGTGGCTTTTTAAAAAAATTTTTTCTGATGAACATTTTCTTCCTTTCTTTTTTCCTCTTTTCTTTCTTTTTTTTTTTTTTTTGTCTTTAAAAGTTTTTTTTTTGTTGTTGTTGTTAACCTAGAAAGTGCCTTGTAATGGTCCTACCTCAAGGGAAAGCAGTGTCTTTTGGCCTGACAGAGATATTAATCCTCTAATCAGGATAATGCCATTGACCCTAAATATGCTTAACAAACAACTTACAAAGAGGCATTCTTTTCCTAAGTGTCTAGTTAAGAATTCTTTTAGGAGTGGATGTTTTGGTCTAGAGGTTAAGGTGTCCCATATCAACAGGCCTGGGTTTGATGATTCTTCCTGCTCCCAACTCTAGCTTCCTGCTAAAAAGCATACCCTGAGAGGCAGCAGGTGATCCTCAAGTACTTGGGTCCCTGCAACTCGTGTGGGAGGCCGACCTTGAATTCCTGGTTCCTGGCTTCAGCCTTGGCCCTGCTCTGGCTATTGCAAGCCTTTGGGGAGTCCATTAGTAAATGGCTCTCTCTTTCTCCCTCTCAAACAATATATTTTAGAAAGCTGTTTTTAAAAAGAACATGGTTGAGGGCCGGCGCCGTGGCTCACTTGGTTAATCTTCCACCTGTGGTGCCGGCATCCCCTATGAGCACAGGGTTCTAATCCCGGTTGCTCCTCCTCCAGTCCAGCTCTCTGCTGTGGCCTGGGAAGGCAGTGGAGGATGGCCCAAGTGCTTGGGCTCCTGTACCCGCGTGGGAGACCAGGAGGAAGCACCTGGCTCCTGGCTTCGGATCAGCATAGCTCTGGCCGTGGCAGCCATTTTGGGGGTGAACCAATGGAAGAAAGACATTTCTCTCTGTCTCTCTCACTAACTCTGTCAAAAAAAAAAAAAAAAACATGGTTGAGCTTGGACATGGACTTCCTGAGCACACATTCTGGTTTGTTTGTTTGTTTGTTTTTTCCTCACAGCTCCTGGGAGGAAGGAGAGGGGAAAAGAGAACTAGCATTCTTCGAGAGCCTCTTTGGGGCCCAGACAGTACCAGGTATCTCCCCTGACTTCCTATTTATATAGGTGAAGAAATGCTGAGAGAAGTTAGGGTGTCTGTGGGTGGGCAGGGTTGGGTACACTAGGCAGGCTAGACAGTCTGGTTCATGCCAAGATTTCCAGAAATGCACTGAGGAACTGGTCCCAGTAGGAGGAGAGAAATGAAGGGATCATTGTTGCATGCCTGCAGAGGAGAGTGAAGAGGAGTGAGAGACTTGTGGTGTCACTTTGTGCAGGCACATCTAATCAGCTATGTCTTTTGCTTTAAGATTTATTTATTTGAAAAGCAAAGTGAGAGAGAGAGACAGAGAGAGATTCCATCTACTGGCTTCCTCCCCAAATGGTTGCAATGGCCTGGGCTAGGCCAGGTTGAAACCATGAGCCAAGAACACCATACTGGTTTCCCATGTGGGTGGCAGATACCCAAGTACTTGGGCTATCTGCTGCTTTCTCAGCTGCTTTAACAGGGAGCTCAGTGGAAGTGGAGCAGCCAGGACTTGAACCAGTACTCTGATATGGGATGCTGGCATTGTAGGCGGCAGCTTAACCCACTGCATCACAATGCTGGCCTCTCACAATCATGTCTTACACAACTTACACAACACATAGTACAATGCCAGGAATGTGGTAGGGCTTGAAGGAGGTTTTTTTGGTTATTAATTATTTCATACTAGCATCATTCGAAAACATGTTTGATTCCAGGTGTCACCACTATTGTAAATAGATGCTAGACACCATGCTCATGCTTTTAAAAATTTCAATAAATACCCTTGCTGAGCTATAAGCTTAAAAGTGACATGAACAAATACTGAATTGTGAGCTTTCATTGTAACTCCAATGCAAGATCTATTATTATTATTACTATTATTTGACAGGCAGAGTGGACAGTGAGAGACAGAGAGAAAGGTCTTCCTTTGCCGTTGGTTCACCCTCCAATGGTCACCACGGCCAGTATGCTGCAGCTGGCGCACCGTGCTGATCCGATGGCAGGAGCCAGGTACTTATCCTGGTCTCCTATGGGGTGCAGGGCCCAAGCACTTGGGCCATGCTCCGCTGCACTCCCTGGCCACAGCAGAGAGCTGGCCTGGAAGAGGGGCAACGGGGACAGAATCCGGCGCCCCGACAGGGACTAGAACCCGGTGTGCCAGCGCTGCAAGGCAGAGGATTAGCCTAGTGAGCCGCGGCGCCGGCCAAGATCTATTATTAATATCACAGTAACAGCCCAGAATTCAGTTAATCTCTTAATTAAAGGGCAGTAGGCATTAAAGACAAGCTGCCCTACATGAGGTTGGCTGTCAGGTGCTGAAACACCCTTCTCCACACGCTGTAGAGCCTCTCAGTGGCGTCCTCTGATTAGCTGCAGGGGCCCTGCAAGCCCGTGATGAAAGGACCAATGCCTTTGGTACCACTCCGAGGACAAGGCGAAGTGGGACAATGTACTGCACGTGGGAAACTTGGACAGCACTGCCAGATAGCAGCCGAGCACCTGACACACATCCCCGCCTCAGCATCCAAACGTCTAACCTGCCTTCCCCAACGTAGTCAGATCATCCACACTTGGCTGTGTGCTCTTCCCCGCTCTTCTTTATAGAAGAGGTCTGGGGAAAGAAAGAGGTCTACTTGGCACAACTTTTTATGGAGTTTATAGTAAACTTATTGATCAAGTGCCCTGCAGGAAATTAAATATCAAAGTTTGAGTCTTGTTTCAATATACTTTAAAAGTTTATTTACTTAAAAAGCAGGAGACAGAGAAAGGAAGAGTTTTCATCCATGGTTCACTCTTCACATGTCCACAGCAGTCGGGGCTGGGCCAGGCCCACGTCAGGAGCCCTGACCTCCATCTAGATCAGGGTGTCAGGGACCCAAGCACTTGAGCCATCATCTGCTGCCTCCCAGCGTGCACATTAGCAGGAACCTGCATCAGAAGCAGAAGTGGGACTCAAACCCAGCCACTTATATGAAATGCAGGCATTCCAAGTTGTGGCTTAACCCGATGTGCCACAATACCCACCCTTTGTTTTAGTATTCTTTTATTTATTTATTTAAAAGATTTATTTATTTATTTGAAAGGCAGAGTTACAGAGAGAGGGATAGGCAGAAAGTCCTTCCATCTTCTGTTTCACTCCCCAGATGGCCCCAACAGCCTGAGCTGGGCCAGGCTGAAGCCAGGAGCCAGGAGCTTCATCTAGGTTTCTCATGTGGACAGCAGGGGCCCAAGTACTTGGGCCATCTTCCACTGCTTTTTCCAGGCCATTAGCAGGGAGCTGGATTGGAAGTAGAGCAAGTAGGACAGGAATTGGAGCCCTTATGGGATGCTGGTATAGCAGGGCGCAGCTTGACTTGCATTGCCACAATACCTGCCTGTTGTTGTAGTACTCTAATCACTCAACAAATTACCACAAACTCAGTGGCTCAAAACAACACCCAGATAGTGGCCCACAGTTGTGTCAGAGAGATTACTTGGTGGGCTTGACGGGGTCCTGTTCCAGTTGTGACAGGGCGAAAATCAAAGCCCCAGCCCGGCCAGGCGCCGACCTGGAGGTTTGGCCAGAGGCTCTTTGATTCTCCTCCTGGTGGCTGGCAGGATTCTGGTCCCAGTGGTCACAGATCCAGGTCCCACTTTCTCTCTGGCTGTCAGCCAGGGGCTTCTCTCTGCTCCCAGAGGCCACCTGTCTTCTCCTCTGGCCTTCTTTATCTTCAACCAGCAACTGTGCAGGTTCAAGTTCCTCAAATTTTGGGATTCCTTTGGCTTCTCCTAGTCAGAGCAAAGGGTCTGTGATGTAATGGGTTCATTAAGGAGATCAGGCCCATCTGGACAATGGCCCTTTTCTATATATAATGTGACGTGATCACAGGGGTGATTTCTCATACTCACTGGTTCCCACACTCAAAGAGGAAGAGAACCATGGGAGAGCAAGGTTCACTGAGGGCTTCTCAGAATTCTACTGACACCAAGCCTCAATGTCTATTTACTTTCAATGGATGACAAAGAAAACTGACCAGTCAGGCACACCTTGAAGGATAGCAGTTCAGTATTGACCTTTTGCTGAGGGTAAGAATAGTTAACACTGATGAGCGTGACAGTGTCAGAGTAAAATGCACGAAGACGCTGGGTGGGTCTCATTTTTTGTATTTGAATGTCTTTCTCTCTTAAAGCCAGGGTTAGAATTTTTAGAAAATTAAGGCAATGCAGTGGGTATTTGGTGCAACAGCTAAGGGCCACTAAGGATGTCCATGTCCTATATCAGAGTACGTGGGTTTGAGCCTCAGCTCCATTCCGAATTCCAGTTTCCTGCTAATGTATACCCCAGGGATACAGCAGGTGATGGCTCGAGTAGTCAAGTCCTTGCCACCCACACGGGAAACCTGAACAGAGTTCCAGGCTCCCCCACATTTGGGGGCGTGAACCAGTGTATGGGATGTCTCTCTGTCTCTCAAATAAAATGTTAATCTTTAAAAAAAGTTCAAATAAGTGTAGCGCAGTGGCTTGGGACATCTATATCTCAAATAGGAGTGCTAATTCAAGTCCTGGCTACTCCGCTTCAGATCCAGCTTCCTGCTAATGCATCCTTGGAGGCAGACATAATGGGTCAAGCACTTGGGTTCTGGCCGGCGCCGCGGCTCACTAGGCTAATCCTCCACCTAGCGGTGCCAGCACACCGGCTTCTAGTCCCGGTCGGGGCACTGGATTCTGTCCCGGTTGCCCCTCTTCCAGGCCAGCTCTCTGCTGTGGCCAGGGAGTGCAGTGGAGGATGGCCCAGGTGCTTGGGCCCTGCACCCCATGGGAGACGAGGAGAAGCACCTGGCTCCTGCCTTTGGATCAGCGCTGTGTGCCGGCCGCAGCACGCCAGCCACGGCGGCCATTGGAGGGTGAACCAATGGTAAAAAGGAAGACCTTTCTCTCTGTCTCTCTCACTGTCCACTCTGCCTGACAAAAAAAAAAAAAAAAAAAAAACTTGGGTTCTGACATCCTCATGGGAGACCCAGATGGAGTTCTGCGTTCCTGGCTTGTTGTGGGCATTTGGGGAATGACTGGTAGATGAATGGATGGTCGGTCTCTCTCTCTCTCCCCCTCTCTTTCCCCTCCCCCAACCCTTGTTATTTGGCCTTTCAAGTAGATAAAAATGAATAAAAAACATTTAAAAAATTTTATTTTACTTTTTAAAAACATAGTTAATGAATTTCTTTATCTGTAAGATTCCAGGTCCCTATAGCCTTGGGGGTTGGAGAAAGCCTAATTTTGCTGTTACAGAACACTCTTGTGTGTGCATTCACCCAGTGGAAGAGTCACTGGATGCAAAGCATTCTGCTAGGTGGTGGGGAGACAACAGTGATGGAGGCAGCTGCTGACCTCGCCAGGCTACTCAATGCCAAGATTGGGAGGAATCTAAAGTTGCAATGGACACCAAACCCGGACATTTTTCCCTAAGAAGAATGAGGATATCAAGAATGTCTTTCTGGGGCCGGTGCTGTGGCGTAGCAGGAAAAGCCGCCACCTGTGGTGCTGGTATCCCATATGGGCACCAGTTCGAGACCTGGCTGCTCCACTTTCGATCCAGCTCTCTGCTACAGCCTGGGAAAGCTGTAGAAGATGGCCCAAGTGCTTGGGCCCCTATACCCACTTGGGAGACCCAGAGGAAGCTCCTGGCTCCAGGCTTCAGAATGACACAGCTCCAGCTATTGCGACCATCTGGGGAGTGAACCAGCAGATGGAGGATGTCTGTCTGTCTGTCTGTCTGTGCCTCTCCTCTCTGTGTAACTCTGACTTCCAAGTAAAATAAATCTTAAAAAAAAAGTCTTTCTACAAGTTTTGAGATTTAAGCTGAGTCAGTCAAGGTTAGTAGGGATTCCTTAGACTAAGAGGTAGGGAGTGGGTGTGGGTACAAAGATGTCTGCAGTTTGAGTATCCTCAGCATGACATTTGGGTCAGTTTAGATCTCCATACCCCATGAACCAGGAGGCAGAAGAAAGATCGGAGATCACAGGAGATTATAGGGTGGTGGTGGCTAAGTGCACAGGCTCTGAGCCCCTGTCTTTTCTTTCTTTCTCCATTTTATTTTTCTGTGGCCAACATTGTGGCTCAGTGGGTTAAGCTGCTTCCTGCATGGCCAGCATTCCATATGACTTCCAGTTCGAGTCCCCGCTGCTCCACTTCTCATCCAGTTCCCTGCTAATGTGCCTGGCAAAGCAGCCACCTATATGGGAGACCCTGATGGAATTCCAGGCTTCTGACTTCACCCTTGCTGTTGCGGTCATTTGGGGAGTCAACCAGCAGAGGCAAGACCGATCTCTTTCTCTCTCCCTCTCCCTCTCTGTCTCTAACTTTGCCATTCAAAAATATAAATATTTTAAAATATTTTTCCTTATTTTAAATGCAGAGACACAGAGAAAGAGAATTCTTTCATCCACTGGATCGAAGCTATCTGATCTCATGTCTCCCGAAGTCCATGTCCTTTTACTTTTGCAGTTTCTGAGTTTGCATCGATTTACAGGTTGTGTTGAGGATTCAATGGACTTAACAGGAATATGTTTAGTTAGTATATAGAGGAAAGTGCTTGGCATGAAATTACTAACCAACTATTCCTGAAATACAGAAGGTAATTTTCTATGACTCAAATCTAATAGTGAATCATTTACAACAATTTGTTTTAATTAGATAAGGACCAGATAAATAGAGTTTATATTTTACCTATGACTAATAGGCCCTCATGAATGGGTTTCAAATAGGGCAGTGACATGATGATATATAGAAAATAGACTGAAAGGAAGAAGTAACTCGGCGGTTGGTTATGAAGCTGGTGCAGCAGTGAAAATGGGAAATAACAGTGGCTGTGAGGACAGAACTCAATAAATATCATCAAGACAGTATCAGAAGACTCAGTGAGGGCCAGTGCTGTAGCATAGTGGGCTAAGCCTCTACCTGCAATGCTAGCATCCCATATGGGCACCAGTTAGTGTCCTAGCTACTCTTCCTCTGATCCACAGCTCTCTGCTGTGGCCTGGGAAAGCAGCAGAAGATGGCCCAAGAGCTCGGGCCCCTGCACCCGCATAGGAGACCCGGAAGAAGCTCCTGGCTCCAGATCGGCCAGCTTTGGTGGTTGTGGCCATCTGGGGAGTGAATCAATGGATGGAAGACCTTTTTCTCTGTCTGTAATTCTACCTGTCAAATAGATAAGTCTTTAAAAATGGGGAGAGAGAGAGAGAGAGAGAGAGAGAGAGAGAGAGAGAGAAAGCAGAAGATTCAGTGGATTGTTGGGTGTATTGATCAGATGTAAGTAGATGCCAATTCTGCTGCTTCTCTCTTTTTTTTAAAAAACTTATTTATTTGAAAGTCAGAGTTACACAGAGAGAGGAGAGGCATAGAGACAGAGAGACAGAGAGACAGAGTTATCTTGCATCCGCTGGTTCACTCCCCAATTGGCTGCAACAGCCAGAGCTGTGCTGGTCCGAAGCCAGGAGCTTCTTCTGGGTCTCCCACATGGGTGCAGAGGTCCAAGAACTTAGGCCATCTTCTACTGCTTTCTCAGGCCATAGCAGAGAGCTGGATTGGAAGTGGAGCATCTGGGACTCGAACCAGCACCCATATGGGATGGTGGCACAGCAGGTGGCGGCTTTACCCGCTATGCCACAGCGCTGGACCCTTATTATTATCATCTAAAGGGATAGTTACCAAGAGAGAGAAGAGACACACACACATATGTAAAGAGAGAAAGCGAGAGAGAGAGAGAGAGAGAGAGAGAGAGAAATCTTTCATCTGCCTGTTTATTCTCCAAAAGACTGAAATGACCAGGGCTGGCTCAGGCTGAAGGCAGGAGCCTGGCACTCCATCTAGGTCTCCCATGGTGGGGGGCGGGGGCCAACATACTTACACAATCCAAGTTCCATCAGATGTGGAGCAACTAGGATGTGAACCAGTGCCCATATAGGATGATAGCGCTGCAGATGTCAGCCTAACCTGATGTTCCACAAAGCTGACCACTCTGCCTCACTAATTTTTTTTTTAAGTCCCACCTTTCAGGCAGCTGATGCCTGTTTTTTTTTTTTTTTTTAAATTATTATTATTTATTTGAAAGAGAGTTACAGAGAGAGGTAGAGACACAGAGAGAGGTCTTCCAACCTCTGATTCACTCCCCAGATGGCTACAATGGCCGGAGCTGTGCCAATGTGAAGTCAGGAGCCAGGAGCTTCTTCTGGGTCTCCCACATGGGTGCAGGGGCCCAAGGGCTTGGGCCATCTTCCACTGCTATCCCAGGCCATAGCAGAGAGCTGGATCAGAAGAGGATCAGGCGGAACTAGAACTGGCGCCCATATGGGATGCTGGTGCTTCAGGCCAGGGAGTTAACTCGCTACGCTACAGCGCCAGCCCCCTGCCTCACCAATTTTTAAAAATTCATGGAAACATTTTGGTGTAAAAAAATGTTTCAAATCCATGCATAGTCTTTGGATAATCCACATTTCCCATCAACTTTTTGAAGGCCGTTCATATATCCTATTGGCTCTCTGGAAAACCTAAAACAGTGGATATTTATGTATCCAACTCATATCAAAATGCCAATAATAAAAATAAAAACACATACATAGCTGTTTCTTAGAATCCTCTGCAATCATATTCCCCTTACTTCAAACTATTGTCTTGATTTTGGTATTGCTCATTTCCCACGCCTTTATATTTACATGTATCCACCTATGCATGTAGTTGAGTATTTGAATGCATCCATATGAGCTCCCTACTCCCACCCCAATTTCCTGTGTGTCTGACGTGTTCATGTGGAATCACGTCATCACAGCTCATTTATTACAAATGCAGCAGAATCTTTTCCTTGTGTGAACACACACATGGCACAGCTACCTATTCAAAAGGCGAATCTACTCACGTCCGCCTCCCTCAAGCACCTCAGCAGTTCCCACCACTCAGATGATCAAGAGGACGATCCAGGCCCGGCTTCCTTTCCGGCTCCTTCTACCACCAAAACCTCAGCTACAGTCCTCTGATCCTGGGGGCCAGCGCTGTGGGGCAGCGGGTTAGAGCCCTGGCCTGAGCATTGGCATCCCATATGGGCACCAGGTCTAGTCCCTACTGCTCCTCTTCTGATCCAGCTCTCTGCTATGGCCTGGGAAAGCAGTGGAAGGTGGCCCAAGTCCTTGGGCCCCTGCATCCGCATGGGAGACCCGGAGGAAGCTCCTGTCTTTCTGGGGAGTGAACCAGTGATTGGAAGACCTCTCTCTCTCCATCTCTACCTCTCTTCTTAACTCTGTCTTTCAAATAAATAAAATAAACCTTTTGCCGGCGCCGCAGCTCACTAGGCTAATCCTCCGCCTTGCGGCGCCGGCACACCGGGTTCTAGTCCCAGTCAGGGCGCTGGATTTTGTCCCGGTTGCCCCTCTTCCAGGCCAGCTCTCTGCCGTGGCCCGGGAGTGCAGTGGAGGATGGCCCAAGTGCTTGGGCCCTGCACCCCATGGGAGACCAGGAGAACCACCTGGCTCCTGCCATCAGATCAGCGCGGTGCGCCGGCCGCAGCTCACTGGCCGCGGCGGCCATTGGCGGGTGAACCAACGGCAAAGGAAGACCTTTCTCTCTGTCTCTCTCTCTCACTGTCTACTCTGCCTGTCAAATAAATAAATAAAATAAAAAAATAAAAATAAATCTTTTAAAAAAAAAGTCCTCTCATCCTTTTCCTATTTTCTTCTAGTTTTTATTTAGAGGCAGAGCAACACATACACAGAAACAGAGACAGAGAACTCTCATTTGCCACTTCATCCCCCAAATGCACACAATAGCCTGGAAGGCCGGCGCTGGGAACTCAACCCGGGTCTCCCATGTGGATGGCAGGCACTCAGTTACGTGAGCCATTACCTGCTGCCTCCGAGGGTCTGCACTACTGGGAAGCTGGAATCAGGGGCCCAGAGCTGAGTATAAAGAGCAGGCACTCCAACGTGTGTTTAACACATCCTGAGGCCAACTGCCTACCTTCTCTCTTGTTAATCAACTCCTGGTCTTTCTTCTGATCTCAGGCCAAGTTTACTTTCTTGGGAAGTCTTCCCTGGCATCTGGATTGCACCCACTTGCGCAGTCCTCCTACGCTTTCCTAACACAGCACTTTTTCCTTTAGAGCACTTGCCAGTACAGATCACCAGGTGATGTAATCAATGTTAGTTTGAAGAGGCAGACACCCTGTCTCTTTTGTTCATGATTGCACCTGCAGAGCCTTGCAGTGCACCTGGCACTTAGTAGGTGCTCAGCAAAAATTGGCTAAATTAATGACAAATAGGTATGGGGAGTCTTTTCCTGTCCGGCAGCAGTTTTATATTTAATTGTTTATTTTTACTTAATTAGAACTTGTCAAAAATACATATTCTAGATCTAATTTTGGATCATGATGGTAGCTGGGACAGGATTTACCCTCTGGCTGTAAACCACTAGAAACCTGGTATATGAAACAACTGTTGGGGGCTGGCACTGTGGCTTAGCAGGTAAAGCCACCACCTGCAATGCTGGCATCCATATGGACTCAGGTTCGAGTCCCGCCTGCTCTACTTCTGATCCAGCTCTCTGCTATGGCCTGGGAAAGCAGTAGCAGATGGCCCAAGTGCTTGGGCCCCTGTACCCACTTGGGAGACCCAGAGGAAGCTCCTTGCTCCTGGCTTTGGTTTGGCACAGCTCCAGCCATTACGGCTATCTGGGGAATGAATCAGCGGATGAAGACCTCTCTCTCTCTGCTTCTCCTCTGTGTAACCCTGACTTTCAAGTAAATAAATGAATATTAAAAAAAAAAAAAGATAGAACTGTTTTCCGATATTGGGCAAGAAGCTGTGCAGGTAGCTGAGCTCCGAGAGCAGGAGGTGAGCTCAGCTTTACCCCAAGGGTACTTTTCTGGTCAGTGGTGCAAGGAGAGGGATAATAAACACAAATCCAAAAGAGGAAAAGAGGTAAAGAACCAAAGAACAGATGGGACAATAGAAAAGAAACAGCACAACTCTAAAGGTAATTATCTTAGAGAACATACCAATTAAGATAGAGATTGTCGGATTGGATTAAAGAAGCAATGCCTCTAGGGTGGGCCTCTGATTGCCACCCCCGATCCTTGTCCAAGTGCCTGGGATCAACTTCCGCCTTTGCTTCCCATCCAGCTCCCTGCTAGTGAGCCTGAGAAGCAGCCTGTGATGGCTCAAGTGCTTGGGCCCATGATACCTACATGAGAGACCTGGATGGAATTCCTGGCTCCTGGCTCTGGCGTGGCCCGTCCCAGCTGTTGCGGCCATTTGGAAAGTGAACCAAGAAATGAAAAATCTCTCTCTCTCTTAAGGATTTATTTATTTGAAAGGCAGAGTTACTTAGAGGGTGAGTGAGAGAGAGGTCTTCCATCTGTTGCTTCCTTTCCCAAATGGCTGCACCAGCTGTGGCTAAGCCAGGCTGAAGCCAGGTGCCTGGAGCTTCATCTCCCGCGTAGGCACCAGGGCCCAAGCACTTGGGTCATCTTCCACTGCTTTCCCAAGTGCTTTATCAGGGAGCTGGATGGGAAGTGGAGCAGCTGGGACTTGAACTGGCACCGATATGGGATGCCAGTGTTGCAGACAGCAGCTTAACCCACTATGCCGCAGTACTGGCCCCAAAAATCTTTCTGTCACTCTGTTTCAAATAAGTAAGTACATCTTTTCAGAAAAGGGTGACATTTCATAATGACAAAAATGTCAAGCCATTCAGAATAAACAGAAAACCTATACACGCATGGGACTAATATCAAAGTTTCGAACTACATTAAACAAAACCTTGCAGCACTTCACAAAGAAATAGACAAGTGCACATTCACGATTTGAGTCAGAGTTGTTCAATACTCCTTTTTCAGTAGTTGATAGAAGACAACAGAAAATCTGTAGGGATACAACAAATGTGAAACAACAGTATCTTTTCAAGAACAATCTGAACATGTATCAAGCTAGATCCTGGGCCACAAGCTAAGTCTCACTAAGTTTAAAGTGACTGAAAATTCATAGAATGTTTTTTATTTTTTACTACTACAACTTGAAAATTAACTACAAAAGTTATCTGGAAAGTATCTCAAGTATCTGCACATGAACGCAGGTCCTCAGACCTCATGGGTCAAAGAAACTACAAAGGAAATTAGAAAATATTTTTAAAGGAATGAATGAAACACAGTCTATCAAATCTAATTGATGAAGTGCATAAACCTACAGCTAAAGTGATCAAGAAAGAAGGTGATACACAAATTATCCCTATCAGGAATAAAAGCAGAGACATCTCTGCAGACAGTAAGTGCTAGTAAAGGACTCATATGAGCAGCCTTATGCCAATCAATGTGTTAGCATAAATGAAGTGGGCCAATTCCTTGAAGGACATACGTTATAAAAAAAAAAAAAAACTCAAGAAGAATTATAATATTGCTATATGCCAAATCTACTAATCAACTTCAATTTATATTTAAATTTCTTTCAGACAACTCCAGGTTCATGGGACTTAAAAAAACATTTATGAAAGCAACAATATACAATTTCAGGAGACAGAGGAGCAAAGAACTTCTCCAAAAAAAAAAAAAAAAAAAAAAGTTTAAAGATTTATTTGGGGCCAGAATTGTGGCATAGCAGGGAAA
Source organism: Oryctolagus cuniculus (assembly GCF_964237555.1). Lineage (NCBI taxonomy): Eukaryota > Metazoa > Chordata > Mammalia > Lagomorpha > Leporidae > Oryctolagus > Oryctolagus cuniculus. The sequence continues at coordinate 117,046,148 of NC_091440.1, read as the reverse complement.
GCCACTACCTGTGATGCCAGCATCCTATATTGGGGCACAGGTTCAAGTCCCAGATGCTCCCAGCTCCTGGCTTTGAATTGGCCCGGCTCCAGCTGTTGCGGCCATTTAGGGAGTGAACCAGTGAATGGAAGACCTTCTTCTCTCTGTTTCTCCCTCACTCTGCCTTTCAAACAAATCAATATTTTTTAAAAAAGATTTATTTATTTGAAAGGCAGAGTTACAGAGAGGCAGAGAGAGAGAGAGGTTTTCCATCCGCTGGTTCACTCCCCAGATGGCCGCAATGGCCGGAGCTGCACTGATCCAAAGCCAGGAGCAAGGAGCTTCTTCCTGGTATCCCACACAGTTGCAGGGCCCAAGGACTTGGGCCATCTTCTACTGCTTTCCCAGGCCATATTAAAGAGCTGGATTGGAAGTGAAGCAGCTGGGCCTTGAACTGGCGTCTATATGGGATGACAGACTGCAGGTGGTGGCTTTACCTGCTATGCCACAGTGCAGGCCCCCCAAACAAATAAATATTTATTTATTTGTAAGAGTTAAAGAGACAGAGGGAGAGACAGAGAGAGAGCTCCTCTATCTGTTGGTTAACTCCCCATATGGCTACGACAGCCAGGGTGGGGCCATGCTGAAGCCAGGAGCCAGGAGCTTCATCTACATCTCTCAGGTGGGTGCAGGGGCCCAAGGACTTGGGCCATTACTCACTGCTTTCCCAAGTGCATTAGCAGGGGGCTGGAATGGAAATGGATCAGCCGGGACTTGAACCAGTGTCCATATGGGATGCTGGTGTCACAGGTTGCACCTTACTCACTATGCCACAACCTTGGCTCCCCAGATCATTTTATATGGTTGTTTTCAGTCAATACCAAAACCAGGTAAAATAATTTTAAGAAAGCTGCCAATTAATATATGTCTTGAAGGATAAACACAAAAATCATTAACAAAATACTAGGAAATTGAATCATGTAATAGAAAGGCAAGGGAATGTATAGAAAGGCAAGTGGGAATGTAAAGTGGCCCAACCACTTTGGAAAACACTTTAGCAGTGTCTTGAAAAGTTAGACGTAGCACTTAACCATATGACCCATGCTTCTGTGTATTTAGTGCCCTGAAATAAAAGCAAATGTTCACACAAAGACTTCTTTTATATAAATGTACATAGCAACTTTATTTGTAATAGCCAATACAATTTTGGAAATAAAGAACAAAGTTGGGGGACTTAGACCACCTGCTTTCAAGACATCCGACAGTAATAAAGACAATGCCCTACTGGTGAAAGAACAGATGCACAGACCAATGGAACAGAATGGAGCCCAGAAGCAGACGCAGCTATATATGATCAGCAGGCTATTCAATGGCAAAAGAAACCTTTTTAACAACAGGTGAACCACTGGATCTCTGAATGGAAAAGAAGTGAACATTGATCCTCATCTTGCAATATTCACAAACATTCACTCAAAATGCATCATACATATTATGTAAAAGATAGGAATATTAGGTCTTGAAAAAATATTGGAGAAAAACCATTGCAACCTTGGGATAGGCAAAAATTCTTCAGGATGTAAAACACATCCTTCACATAAGAAAAAAACCTCACTGTTATTATTGACAGGTTAAGCAAACTAAAGCACAAGCCACAGAATCAGAGAAAACATTTAGAACACATATATTTATTAAAAGGCTTGTGTACAGCCTCTGTCAACTCAATGTGAAACAACCCCATTAAAATTATACAAAACATTTTAACAACTGTTTCACACAAAATAATTATATGAATGCCAATGTGTAGAAATATGCTTAACATCATTATGCATCAGCAAAAGTTTATTATTTTATTTGAGAGAGAGAGATCTTTCATCTAATGGTTCACTCCCCAAATGCCCTCAATCTCGGTCGTCCACACTGGGAGCAGGGACCCAAGTACTCGAGCCATCATATGCTTCCTCCCTAAGTACACATTAGCAGGAAGTGAAGTATTAAGTACTCTGATATGTGATGTGGGCTTCCCAAGTGGCAAAGTAACTACCTTGCGAATGCCTGCCCTGAAGAAGAGCAATTGAAATGCACAGGGAGATAGATACCACTAGATCCTATTAGAACGGCTAACATGTAAAAGATTGATAACACCAGGTGTTGGCTACTATGTGGAGCAACTATAACTCCTATGGTGCTTGTGGGAATATACAGTGGTCCAAATACTTTGAAAACAATTTGGCAGTTTTTTAAAAATTGTGACTTACACTTCACCATATGATGCAAAGATTCTACTTCTTTGATTTAGTTCACTGAAGTGAAAACGTGTCCATACAAAGGCTTTCTTTCTTTTTTCTTTTTTCTTTTTTTTTTTTTTTTGACAGGCAGAGTCTGACAGTGAGAAAGAGACAGAAAGCTCTTATTTCCGTTGGTTTACCACCCAAATGGCTGCCAAGGGCGGCGCGCTGCGCTGATCTGAAGCCAGGAGCCAGGTGCTTCCTCCTGGTCTCCCATGCGGGTGCAGGGCCCAAGGACCTGGGCCATCCTCCACTGCCTTCCTGGGCCACAGCAGAGAGCTGGACTGGAAGAGGAGCAACCGGGACAGAACCGGCGCCCCAACTGGGGCTAGAACTCTGGGGTGCCGGCGTCGCAGGCGGAGGATTGGCCAAGTGAGCTGCGTCGCCAGCCAAAGGCTTTTTTAAATACAAATATACACAGAAATTTTATTTATAATAGTCAAAAACTAGAAGTAACCTCAAGGTGGATGGATATGCAAATTTTGTTTTATCCTCCAATAGAATGTTACTTAGCATCAAGAATATGCAGCACTGGCACTGTGGAATAGTGGGTAAAGCTGCTGCCTGTAGTGCTGGTGTCCCATGTGGGCACTGATTTGAGTCCCAGCTGCTCCACTTCCAAATCAGCTCTCTGCTGTGGCCTGGGAAAGCAGTAGAAGTTGGCCCAAGTGCTTGGACCCCTGCACCCACATGGGAGACCTGGAAGAAGCTCCTGGCTCCTAGTTTCGGATCGGCCCAACTCTGGCTGTTGCGGCCATCTGCGGAGTGAACCAGCAGATGAAAGAACCCCCCCCCCCTGCCTCTCTGTAACTCTAAAAAAAAAGATACCCATAGGCAGCTCCTGGCTCCTGGGTTCGGATCAGCACAGCTCAGGCTGTTGTGTCCTTCTGGGGAATGAACCAGCGTATGGAAGACCTCTCTCTGTCTCTCCCTCTCTCTGTCAGTAATTCTACCTCTCAAATAATTTTTTTTTTTGACAGGCAGAGTGGACAGTGAGAGAGACAGAGAGACAGAGAGAGAGGTCTTCCTTTGCTGTTGGTTCACCCTCCAATGGCTGCCACAGCTGCTGCGGCTGGCACACCGCGCTGAGCCAAAGCCAGGAGCCAGGTGCTTCTCCTGGTCTCACATGAGGGTGCAGGGCCCAAGGACCCGGGCCATCCTCCACTGCACTCCCGGGCCATAGCAGAGAGCTGGCCTGGAAGAGGGGCAACCAGGACAGAATCCGGCACCCCGACCGGAACTAGAACCCGGTGTGCTGGCACCGCAAGGTGGAGGATTAGCCTATTGAGCTGCGGCGCCGTCAAATAAATAAATCTTAAAAAAAACAAACAAACAAACAAACAAAAAAAAAAACCCTAAAACCTGATAAAGTGGAGCCAGTCTATAAGGTCAGAAAGGGCACTGTGGTTGCCCGACGCTGGGGCTGCCAGAGGTGGCAGCTCAGGGCATGAGAAGGATGCTGGGGTTGTTTGTGGCTTTTCTATAGGCTTGGTTTTGAACCAGTCTTAAAAGCTTTATGGCTAAGATTTAAAGGTCACTGGGGGCATGAATCTCTATCAGATGGAAATGGTCCCCACCTTACTTGTAGCAGGGGTTACATGGATATAAATTGTTTGCCACAAAAATCATAGAACCATACCTTTTAAATGACTGCATTTCATGAAAATTATAGACCATAGTTTATTCTACAAATTCGAAGAAAATAAAGATGTTCAGCTTCCTGGGAGGTACCACACACTTACTACATCAGAACCTTGGGATGGTGGGGCTCAGGGATTTATATTAAATGATCTCCAAATGATTCTGTTTATCAGGTTTAAAACATGCAGATAATTTAGGCAACATGGATAGTCAGATACATTTTAAAATTTGATTTTAGGAGCTGGCATTTCTGTGATTAAGCTACTACTGGCAGTGCTGGCAATCCCTACTGGAGCTGATTGGGGCCTGGCAGCTCTGCTTCCAAAGCAGCTTTCTGCTGATGAGCCTGAGAAGGCAGCAGGTAACAGCCATACTTGGGCCCCTGCCACCTATGTGGGAAACCTGGATGGAGTTCCTGGTTCCTGGCTTTGGCCTGGACCAGCCCCAGCCATTGCAGCCATCTGGGGAGTGAACCAGCAGATGGAAGATAGATCTCTCTCTCTCTCCCCGCTCCTTCCCCCAACCCTGTCTCCTTCTCTCTGTTACTCTGCCTTTTTAAAATATATTTATTTATTTTATTTGAAAGGCAGAGTTATAGAAAGGTAGAGGGAGGGAGAGAGGGAGAGAGGGAGGGAGGGAGCAAGAGGGGGAGGGGGGGGAGAGAGAGAGAGAGAGAGAGAGAGAGAGAGAGAGAGGTCTTCCATCTGCTGGTTCACTCCCCAGATGGCCGTAATGGCTGCAATTGCACTGATCTGAAGCCAGGAGCTTCTTCTAGGTCTCCCAAGTAGGTGCAAGAGCCCAAGGACTTGGGGCATCTTCTACTGCTTTCCACAGCAGAGAGCTGGATAGAAAGTGGAATAGCCAGGACTTGAACCAGTGCCCCTATGGGATGCCAGCACTGCAGGCAATGGCTTTACCCGCTACGCCACAGCACCGGCCCCTACTCTGCCTTTCAGAAATAGAAATAATACACCTTTAGAAAGTTGATTGGAAACAGTACATTCCTTGGGTTTCTCACACGTTTTACGAAGCGGCCCTTCTATCTTAGGTTCACCTGGATCCATCTTGCAGTCTTCGCTCCCCCTGCCCTCAATTCTCAGGCTTCCATCCTTTTTATTGTTTCCAGATTTCTACTTTCCTTATTTCCTCCTGCTTTTTTATTTCGTTAACTTTTGTAAAAAGAGATAAAGGGAGCAGAGCATATACATTGTTTCAAAGTCTATGTGCTGACTCTGCATTTTGTTCACCCACAGTCATTTTAAGAAAACTAATCATTGTCTCTTTGAAAGCAATCAGCCCTCCCTTGAGCTTTCCAGAACATTCTGGCCCAGAGAGCGTGGAGGATCAAAACACAGCGTCCTTCCCAGCGCTCCCTCCCATGAGTGCAGGCAAGATTTATGCTATTCTGTTATTACTTTTTGGGGCCAGTTTTGATTTTTTAAAACGGAACTCTGTAAATTGTCTACTACAGTGTCTTAAAGTATGAGCCATTCCATCAAGGAAACAAATCGCATGACTGGAAACTCAGAGGAGAGCCCAGGTTTTATGTTTCCATGCCAGAGATTCCCTCCGAGGCGATACACACACAGTAAGGAGCAAAGGCTACCAGCCCAGCTCACCCGCCGCTTCTGACCTCGCTCCGCTACATGGCGCTTCTCCCTCGCGGTGTGCCGATCCGTCTTCCGGGTGAAGCAGGTTCTTCATGACTTTTAGCTGAGCCCAATCCTGAAATTGTGATCACCTGGCTTTACCAGCTGGGGATGTGCTGTAATTAGTCCTCTTAGAGATACGTGGTGAGTGGGGGTGGTGGGACGGCGTTGTTGAGCCACCACCTGCAGCACTGGTATCCCATAGGGGCACTGGTTTGAGTCCCAGGATCCAATCCAGCTCCCTGCTAATGTGTTTGGGAAAGCAGCAGCAGATGGCCCAAGTGCTTGGGCTCCTGTGCCCACGTAGGAGACACAGATGGAGTTCCAGGCTTCTGAGTTCAGCCTGGCCCAGCCCTGGCTGTTGTGGTTATTTGGGGAGTAAATCAGCAGATGGAAAATCTCTCTTTCTCTGCTCTCCCCCACCTTTTTTCTGTTTAGTTACTTTAATCAGCACTTTCTTCTCATCCACATCAGATGTCTGTAGATTTTGGAAGTGGTGACAGGTACATAGTTAACCAAAGTGTAGAGCTTGTTTGGTGAATGTTCTTCCTCATGGTTTTTGCACAATCTCCCATGGATGTGGTATGGGATGGCCCAGACAGCTTTGCTGAACCTGCCATCAAGGCTCGCATCTGGAGCCACCATCTCCTTCGTGGAAAGCTTCTGGATTTCCCTGAGTGCCTGAGGGGCAGGCCGCTTGAAGCCCACTCTGTGGATGCACTTGCACTGATGTTGGATCCTCGGTCACCACTTTGTTGATGGTGGAACTGGCCTTCTTCTTGCCACCCTTCTTTGCAGGAGCCAGCCTGCAGGACCTGAGTTGGGAGCTCTGCCTTGCAAATAAGTAAATAAATCTTTTAAAAATGATAATACGAGTGGGGCGCATTGGTTACCATACTGGAGTAACTGGATTGGAGTCCTGGCTCTGCTTCCGATTTCAGCTTCCTGCTAATGTGCACCCCGGGAGGCAGCACTTGGGTCTCTGCCACCCACATGAGACCAGGGTTGAGTTTCAGGCTCTCAGGCCTGACACAGCCCTGGTTGCTATGAAAATTTGGGGAGTGAACTAGCACATGATAGATCTCCCTCTCTCTGACTTACAAATAAAATATAAAAATAATACAAAATCAAGTGAAATGTAACAGATTGCAAATAACCATATTTTCCAAATTATTTGTGGTTTATTCTTTATACCTGGCTTTGAATCAATGTGGAAAGTTCAGGTTAAGGTTCAGAGGGCATTTTGAGGCAGTGGGCTTCGTTAGGTTGATTTCAACTAGCTGACTAGTTTACCTCTTATCCAGGTCCAATGCAAACTTAAACATGGGAATTACTTCCTTCCTTTCATTCTCTAAGGTCAGATTACTTGTCAAAAATAAATATAAGAATGTAGAAATGCTTAAAGAAGATCTAGAATTAATGCCATCATGTGACTCCTGATTTTTCTGTGAATGTTAGTACACATGTGTAGTTTTAACAAAATGGGATTCTATGGAAGACAGTGGTTTTTTTAAAATCTTTTTGTGAAATATACAGTGGACAGCTTTTTCATGGATTAGCCACACCACAATAAGTGACAGCACACACAGATGTTCTCTAATTTAAACAACCGATACCCTACAGGTGGACATTTAGATGTGGGGTATTTTTTTCAGGTGCAGCTCACTCAACATCAACCCCAACTGCCTTCTTGTGGCCTTCTTCTATCTTAGGAGCTGCGAAAATAAATACTTGCTTCCTCTGACACCCTGACAGCTAGAGGTGCCTGTGTCAGTTGGCTCTGGCCAATGATGCTTTGAGGATATAGGAGAAAAAAAAACCAAAATAGTTGTTACTCAATACTACACAGTACCTCTGGTCACCAAAACGTGTGCATTTCTCTCCTCCAGTCCACTATGCAGATGAGCAGATTCTCCAGTGGACACCAGCCAAAGGTCCCCCCATTCCATTCAGTTCTGAGTCTATCTGGAGATCATAGAAGTTCCCACAGGTTGAGGGCTGAGTCCAGGGCTGCCTTCACTTCAGATGTCAATTAAAGTCCAGGTCACCTGTGCTTCTCATCGGCCAGACACTAGGGTCACTGCAACCCCTCCTTGGGTGCCATTGTTTAGGATGGCTGGCAGGACTCATGGGTGCTGATTTATTAGGAAGGGCTTTATGAAGCCTTTATGAAGGAGAGGAAGAGATGTAGAGGGGGAGATTCCATGCCCTCTCTGGCACCACTCTCCAGGATACTCCCCAGGGTCGGCTATCTGCAAGCTCGTCTGAACCCTGTTCTTTGGGACTTTTAAGGAGGCTTCCTTATGTAGGCACGATGGAGCACATCGCTGGCCATCAGTGATCAACTCAATCTTAAGCCCCCTCCCTTCCCAATGGGAGTGAGGGTTCCAACCCCCAATCACATGTCACCCAGCCCCCATCCAGAGGCCACCGTCATTGCCAAAGCTTACAAAAGGCACTCATTACTCTGGAGGCTCTAAGGTCTGTGCGAGCCACAGAAAATGGGATGGAACCAAATACCCATTGCACAGTCTCACAGAGACGTAAGTGGAAGCAGCTAATATCTCCTGGGCACCTTGCACAGGTGGCACTTCCTGAGGTGCCGCTGTAACTGCTAACAGCAGAGCAAGGAGCTGGGGGTCTTTCTTGCCCACTCATGGCATCTCCAAGTCTCCAGCAAGCCCTGGACTCCCGGCTGATGGGCTTCTTACAGCACGGGATAAACAGACCCCATGTTTAAGCCATAAATAAAACTACACAATGCCTCTAGGCACTCAGCAGATTTTTGAGATAAATTCCCGGAAGTAGAATTGTTGGGTGGAAGATAACACATTTTTCAGGCTTTTGAAAGGTTCTATCAGCATCCACTCCCACCCAGTCCACGGGAATGCATGCTTGCTTTTCTTACTCTTTTTCCATCTCATGGGTGAAAAAGGAGAGCTCTCATTGCTCTCATTTTAGTTTGCGTATGTCTCACCACTGTGGATAGGGAGCATCTGTTCCTGGGCTTAGCAAATGTTTTCCTTCTTTTGACAACTTCAAGTCTGGGACTTTGGAAGCAGTAGCTTCTCTCATCTTGGCACGTGGATGGTGGGGGAGGGGGAGATGTGGCGAGAAGCCATTGGCTTGAAGTGGCCCTGGCTCTCCTTTAGGCTCCTGTCACTTTCCAGGAGGGTGCTACAGGCATGAGCTCTGCCTCAGGACTGGACTTTGGCCTGCATCCAGATGCCTCCACAACCCCACGATGCTTGACAGGGATCAAGGTGAGCTATATTGCTAAAAAAAAAAAAAAAAAAAAAAGGCTGGAGATCCTGCAGATCCTGCAGCTTAAGGCCTACGTGGACCAAGTTTCTGAGCAACTTCGGTTGCTACTTTAAAGGCAGTGGATGAGTCATCATTTGCATATGCAGAGTAGAATCAGAGACTAGAAGGCAGAGAACAGGGATTTCTCATAAGCAACACAAGGGTCTCCATATAAACCAGCCATTTCCAACAGTACTGATTACTGCAATAGATAACAAGGACTTTCTGCTACTCCATCTTGATGTGGAGTAACATGTCTCTATTTACCCATTTCAAACTGTTTTGGGAATCACCCAGGTCTAAAAAAAGAAAAAGTTTTTGGAAACAAAGGCTGGATTGATTGTAAGGCTACACACACCTGGGGAGGGAGGCAGGGCCAAACGTGTGTGCCGAAGACGACACGAGAAAGAGAACAGAGTCCAAGGGGCCCGGGCTTTGTAGGCCTTTGCAGGTAGACACTACCCTTCTAGATCCCTTCCCAGTAAGGAGTCACAGCAGAGGGGCACGGTGCTCACACGGCGGCTTTCAGCTTCCGCAGCAGAAGAGCCACAGTGTGAGCAGCCTCTTGCTTGCGAAGACGGGCTCAGGTCCACTCTTTGCCCCTCCAGAGCTCCCATTTTTTGACGGTGCCTGGTCACTTGTATGGAGTACATGAGTGATGGGGTGATTCCAAATTACTAACATTTTTATTTGCTTATTTTCATTTTTATTTGAAAGGCAGAGACACAGAGAGATCGCCCATCAATTGTTCACTTCCCTAAAGTCAGCAATAGCCAGGGCTGGGTTGGACCAAAGCCAGAAGCCTGGAAGTCAATCTGTGTCGCCCATGAGGGTGGCAGGGACCCAAGCACTTGAGCCAGCACATGCTACCTCTCAGGGTACCCGTTATCAGGAAGCTGGATGTGGCAGAGGAGCTGGGACTTGAACCAGGATGTCCAATATGGGATGCAGGTGTCCTAAGAAACAACTTTGTTTGTCTTTAAAGATTAATTAATTTATTTGAAAGGCAGATTTCCAGAGAGAGGGTGAGACAGAGAGAGACATTCCATCTGCTGGTTCACTCCCCAGATGGCTGCAACAGCTGGGGTTGGGCTAGGTTGAGGCTGGGCGCTTCACCTGGGTCTCCCATTTGAGTGGCAGGGGCCCAAGCATCTTGTGCTGCTTTCCCCAGGCCATTAGCAGGGAGCTGAACTGGAAGTAGAGAAGCCAGGACTCGAACTGGCACCCATATGGGACACCAGCATCGCTGGCAGCACTTTACCTGCTAAGCCACAATGCCGCCTCCCTGAGCAACATCCTAACTATTGTGTCAAATGCCTGCGCCAAGTGTTTATATCTCAGCAATTTTACATAACCAAACTGAGGACCCTAAATAATCTGTTTATGTAGGGTTATTTCTATTGGTAGTAGAAAAGTTGAGAATGTTTAAAAGTTTACTTACTCATCTAACGTAACAAAAATAATCCCACTATATGTGTTAACATAAATAACACAATTTTATTTTTTAAAATATTTATTTATTTATTTGAAAGGCAGAGTTATAGAGAGACAGAGGCAGAGGGAGAGGTCTTTCAACCGCTGGTTCACTTCCCAAATGGCCGCAACAGCTGGAGCAGGGCTGATCTCAAGCCAGGAGCCAGGAGCCAGGAGCCAGGAGCCAGGAGCCAGGAGCCAGGAGCTTCTTCTGGGTCTCTCACGTGGGTGCAGGGGCCCAAGCACTGGGCCAAGCACATGTTTTGTTGCTTTCCCAGGCCATTAGCAGTGAGCTATGTTGGGGAGGAGGGGTGGAGCAGCCAGGACTCAAACTGGAGCCCATTTGGGATGCCAGTGTCTGTGACAGCTTTACCTACTACACCACTGTGTTGGCCCCCACCATAGGTGGTTAATGTTGCCAAATTTTTAGTTTCTCTGCCATATGCTAAATCTGTACAAACCTTTGATACAGATGGCAATCAATAAACTTAATCTGGGACAGTTTTTTCCATAGCAGTACCTGGAAACATCTCATGGATGTGTGGGCAAGGAAGGCCTTACTAGATCAGTATGGGGACGCGAACCTTCCCCCTGAACTTGAGCCCAAGGACGTGGGCCATCCTCCACTGCTTTCCCAGGCCATAGCAGAGAGCTGGATCGGAAGTGGAGCAGCTGGGTCTTGAACCAGCGCCCATACAGATGCTGGTACTGCAGGCAGCTGCCTCACCACAGTGCCACAGTGCTGGCCCCTACTATTTCCTTCGAGAATACTTTTATGCGATATTTTAAATGAAGGTCAAATGAATAAACCTTTCTCTGCAGATACAGAGTTTGACAGTCTCCTTAGATCTGAACCTGTTTTCATTCCCTCCCATAATACAGATTGTATCTGCTTGCGTTTCATTTTGTGATTCTGTTGGGAGCGGTTAGACGTTCTTATACATCTGCATTTTAAATCTAAATCCTCTTTAATATAGCATATGGGAGAAAACTGACTTGTGCCAACTTAGTTTAGCTATTTTAAACAGGAATCTCCAAGCATCAAATTTCCTCGTGCTCTGGGAACAATGTATAGTGTGAACAAAAGGTTACGGAGGAAAGGAAATGTAATTGATTCTGAAGAGCGTGAAGGGCTGCAAAGAACGCCTTGTCAGAGAGGGGGCTCTCTGAGGTTCCCGCGGACGGTGGCTTCTAGCCAGCCACGTTGCAGCAGAACTCTCCAGTCCAATCTCCAAGCAAAGCAGGGCTGCAGATGCCTGAAGCTGCTTTCTAAGGATGTAAACAAATACAAACATGGTAGAGGAACTCACGAAACTCACTTTGCCCCGTGCTGATGAGCTGGCTGACTTAGAGGGAAAGTGGGACAAACTCTGCTCTAGTGCAAATCCATTTTTCTTGCTGGCCTCAAGTCCCTCGTGTTGGACACGAGAGGGTTAGACAGACAAGGCCCTTTCTTGATGCTGTCTGGGATTATAAGATCCACAGGCGACTTGCTCTTAAGCCTCCCGAGTCTCAGAGAACAGAAACTCTAACACAACTGATTTAAGAACATCAACATTTATTTAACATGATAAAAAAGAAATGAGATATGAACATTTGCATTTAAACAATAGTAAGTAGCCTTTAATACATTACATGTGCTCATTGTATATATATACACAATGAACATAATTACATTTGTACACAAACTAAGTACTGGATTTGAAAACCTGCTTATTGCTGTACACACTATTCCAATGAAGTAGAGACCCAGTACTTCAAATTACCTACACTTTTTTTTTTTTTAAGAAAAGGTAAGCGATAACATTTGTGTTTAAGCTGACGAGAGTGTGGCAGTAACTGGACATTGCAATCTGACCGAGGAAGAATTATAGTGGAGAATGGGACATTGTCACTTAACAGTAATAAAATGGCACATTTTAAATATATATATATGTATATATATAAAATTTTTACAAATCAAGTGTGGAACAAAGCACTGCAGTAGCCAAAATGAGAAGGAATAAAGAAAAAAAAAGCAAAACAAGTTTCATTGGAAATAAGAAGATACTGATGTAATGAAAAGCAAAAGGAAGTATGAATTCACCTAGACTTAAGAAACATCAAACCCTGGAAATCAGCAGCTAACTAAGCTCTGGCTGTGGACCGCACACTGAGAAGCACCTTTACGGATGTGCTCTGAAACATAGCAGCAAGCTGGTGTCCGAGTAATAACCTTGAGATTACGGAGTGTACATATGGACCGTTAAAGCTGTTTTGGAATAAACATTTTCCAGAAGTGATAAAATGATGCTCCGTGGCCAAAAGCATCAGAACTATGAATTTCATAGATTTAAAATATACTGTACAGCCTCTTCTTACATTGCTGAAGGTCCAGGTCTGCAGCTCTGAATGGCTTCAGCAGGAGTCGGTGTAGCTGGAAAGGGAGAGGGGAAATTACTTTGACACCTGCAAAGTGCATGAATGACCCCTTCCCAAAGGGAATAACAAAGACCAACAATGGAACTGACAGGCACAGCCATGCAAAGCTAAAAACCCAACACAATTAAAGGACCCCTCCACCCAACTTCCATGAGCTTAATTTACAAAGCCCCAACAAGTACTGCAATTAAATAGCAAATGGGAATTAAAAAAAAGTACCCACACCTGGGGCAGACTCCAAAGATCAACAAAAAATAACACAAGATGTGCCTAATGTGACTAAGACACGTAAAAATAAATCTGCCCACACAGCAGTGTCATCTGTAAAACTCTCTTAGGTTCTGCCAAAACTCCTAATTCAGACCGATGACACATGCACAGTGGGAAGATACCGACAGTACACGTTTGCGTGCCACTAGCTGTCTGTGGTGGCTGCGCGCCGTGAGGCTGGAAAACATCCTGCACAAACGGTGCCTCATTACAGTGCCTGCCACTGCTGGTCCTCGCAGTGAGAGTAAGTCAGTAAGAAGCTGAGAGTCCTGGAAATGTGCTTGAGGATGCACTCGGAGAATCCTCTACTATCAGAACGGGCCGTGCACAATGAGTTATAACCTGCTTAACAGGCCAAAAATAATGTGACTGGCTCTTTTTTTAAATTTTTTTTTTTGACAGGCAGAGTGGACAGTGAGAGAGAGAGACAGAGAGAAAGGACTTGTTGGTTCACCCTCCAATGGCTGCTGCGGCCAGCGCACCACGCTGATCCCAAGCCAGGAGCCAAGTGCTTCTCCTGGTCTCCTATGAGAGTGCAGGGCTCAAGTACTTGGGCCATCCTCCACTGCACTCCCGGGCCACAGCAGAGAGCTGGACTGGAAGAGGAGCGACCGGGACTAGAACCCGGTGTGCCGGAGCCACAGGTGGAGGATTAGCCTAGTGAGCCGCGCGCGGCACCGGCTCCGTGACTGGCTCTTGCCACGCATTTTTCTATTAAGGCAGAGGCCCTCTATCAACTCTTCACACGGGAGAAATCAAACAAGTCTGATGTTTAGTCTTTTCTAAGTCTGGGGTCATTCTGTCACCAGTAGCAACTGTCTCTTCTAAACCTGTTGAATTAAAGGTTTACATACAAGAGTGTCAGAGGGAAGACACGGATAAGACCACAACCAATTGGTTGTAACTCCAGCAAGTGCTCCAGTCCTGCACAGACACTAACTGACAAGCGAAAAAAGCCTATTCTCAAGATTCCAGGTGGACAGCATCGCAAAGATACTAACATGACAAGACAACATAGAGAAAAAAGACACAGATTACAGCTGCTATAAAAACGGGTGGCTCAGGTATGTGTTGTGGCCCAGCGGGTGAAGCTGCCGATTATGAAGCCAGCATCTCACTCTGGAGTGCTGGTTCAAGTCCTGGCTGCTTTGCTCCCCATCCAGCTCCTTGTTAGCATGACTGGGAAGGCAGCATTAGATGGTCCAAGTACCTGGGACCCTGCCACCCATGTAGGAGACCCAAATGGGGTTTCAGGCTCTTGGCTTTGGCCTAGCCCATCCCGGGTCATTGTGGCCATTTGGGGAGTACACTAACAGATGAAAGACCTGTCATCTTTCCCTTTTCTGTCATTCTGTCTTTCACATAAACAAATCTTTTAAAAAAATGTGAGTGGAAGTAGATTCTAGAAAATAAGCAATACTGGACAGACGTAGTTGAGTTAGGATTTATACTCATTTCTTCTGAGAATCTACAAATCGAAGAAGTCGTCAGCAGGGGCTGGTGTTGTGGAACAGCAGGTTAAGCCAGCATCCCATATGGGTACTGTTTTGAGTTCCAGCTGCTCCACTTCCAATGTAGTTCCCTGCTAATGCGCCTGGGAAAGCAGCAGCAGATGGCCAGATGCTGGAGCCCCTGCACCCACGTGGGAGACTAGGAAGAAGCTCCTAGCTTGGCCTGGCCCAGCCCTAGCTGCTACAGGCATCTGGGAAGTGAACCAGTGCGTGGAAGAGGTCTCTCTTTCTCTGTTCCTCTCTCTCGCTGTAGAACTCTGCTTTTCAAATAAACAAATATATATATATATACACATATATATATGTGTGTGTGTATATATATATATATAAAAGATGTCAATAATAATGCTCAGAACAAAAAGATGTCAATGATCCATTCCCTTGGCTGTACCCTAAACATTTCTTTGTCCTTTAAAATAATGAGGGAATTCCCAATGAGTCAGACATGTCAAGGGAAAACCTTACATAATGGATATGTAATGACTTCAACAGTGGCCCCAGATCTGACTACAGGAATGAACACTTAAGTAGGAGCCCTGCTGCCAAACGCTGGAGGCTTTGAATCGGCACAGGCCGCGCCCTCCAAGGCCTGCAGCGTTTACGGATGATGGAATCAGAGACGGAAAACTGCCGTCATGGAGCGCAGCACTGGAAGGGGCGAGCTGGAGATCTGCTCTGCTACCTTCGGTCCCTGGCACAGTCCCTGGCACAGCTGTTCCACCGACCCTCCCTGGGGTCAGTCCAGAATGAACCGTGGCTCGGACTTAACCAACCAACCGATGAATAAAATTCAACAAAAACCATGTGACAGGCAAGCAGAGAGGCAGAGGGAAAACGACGTACTTCCGAGACTACACACACATGAAATGCGACCCTTCCGGGAGCTGCGGCTGAGCGGACGGCACCGGGGACGCCGAGGACTCCGGGGACAGGGAGGGACTTTTCACTGAAACACACCAAGGAAACGTGGGGAGAGAAACATCTGTAAGACACATCTGCAAAGTAGACCTGGAGCTCCTCGCCCGCAATTAGCACTCGTCCCACAAAGGGAAGGAGATGCTGGCTGGCTTTGGCTTGTGTTGTGATTTTGTGATCTGGCAGGTGACAGTTGAGCATGAAATGCCTTTGAAGGCTTAGTGAAACAGTGCAGGTGGCTGGAAGACGAGACGCTGCCACGCAGCTCTCGGACTTCCGGGTGGTCACCAAACCTGGCCCGTGAGAACGCCTGTGCTCCCTGCCATGTGAGTGACTGGGACAAGGGAGAAGACGTCGTTCAGCATCGCTGCGAGAGAACACGACTCACAGAAACCTGCAGGTGCTGCATACAGCAGAGGCCCTGTCCAGAAGTCTGTGCCCTTTTGAGGAGCGTCCTGGGGCGGCTGTGTGGTGCTGAAGTTAAGGTGCCTCTCAGCCAAGTACCCTGTAGCAGAGGGCCTGGGTTTAAGCCCTGGCTCTGCTCTTTCCCAGCTTCCTGCTAATGTGCACCCTGGGAGGCCTCTTAAGTACTTGGGTCCCTGCAGCCTACGAGGGAGACACGGATTGAATCCTGGGCCCTGCCCTCAGCCTGGCCCAGCCCTGGCTCTTGCAAGCATTTGTGGAGTAAGCCAGCACATGCAAGAGCTCTCTCTCGCTTTCTCCTGGTCTTTCAAATACGATAAACAAATACGTGAGAATTTACAGAAAAAGAATAATAGTCCTGAATAACTGAACTTCATTATTCCTACCCTTCTGCAAAAAGGGTGGTCGTGGGGTTTATGAGTGGGTTTCTGCTGATGAGTGACAACAAGCAAAGCTGACAATATACATACACTAGTGGTATGATACGGTCATTCCTGGCCTTCCCAAATCCTCAAGATGCCAAGAAATCTGAGAACTGAGTACAAAAATATTAGTTTATTTTATTTATGTGAAAAGCACAGAAACAAAGAAAGAGAGAGAGAGAGAGAGAGAGAAAGAGTGGGTTTTTATTTGCTGGTTCACTTCCAAATGCCTATATCAGCCAGGGCTGGGCGAGGTTGAAGCTAGGAGCCTCAAACTCCATCTGGGTCTCCCACATGGACAGCAAGGACAGATGTATTTGAGCCATTACCTGCTGCCTCCCTGGTTGCCCATTAGCACGAAGCTGGAATTGACCTGGGACTGAAATCCAGGCACTCTGACCTGGGATGTAATGTTCCAAGAAGTGTTGCAACTGCTGCGCCAAATGCCTGTCCCAACAACTTATGTTATCACACGCTAAGGATAACGACTTTGTATATCAAAGAAAGGCCCGGATGTGGATTACCGTGGGGAAGAATAAACAAGTCCATTTTACTACTTGCTTAGATACTGAACTCTCTGTAGTTCTCAAAGTGGCAGGTTTGTGAGTATTCCGGGAAAACACCCTGAGAACACGAAGTTTTCCAATACTGCAGCACCTTTTTAACAGAAGTTGATCGAGTGATTTGGGCCTCAAAAACCAAAGCCAAAGCCAACGAGCTGATCCCCAAACAAGAGGAGGCCTTGATGCGGGGGCTGCGCTGCCCTCTTCCAGCCAAGGGCACCCTGCAGGTGCATGTGGGAAGGCACCACGGCGAGCCTGCAGTCAGGTGCCTCCGGGGCTGCCTCCTTCACAGGGGGAGCGAGTGCAGCCGTGAAGCGGAAGCACCAGCGGGGGCGTCTACCTGCCGCTGCCGGGCTTCCTCGTGAAACCTCCGGCGTCGGCTCGCAGGGAGTCAGGGCTTCCTCCTGTTCCTGAAGACTGTCCTTGGCGGCTTCTTCAGGATGCTCTTCTGGTTTATGATTTGTGACTGCTGTCTCATCTTGAGGGCTAATAAAAGCAGATTAGCATTTTATAATTTGTTATAGAATTAATTTTTTGCTCTGAAAAATTTTAAACATACAGAAAAGCCACCACCTGTATTTAACAACTGCTGACATTATGCTTGTAATTGGCCTCATTTTTTTTCTCTTTCTTATGGAAATTCCAAGCATAAAATGATTAGAGCAAATAATATGTGAAGTGCATATACTCAGCTTCAGCAGCTGCCCACACATGGCCAGTCTTGTACAGTCCCCCAGGCTCCAATTCCCAAACTATTTAAAAACAGATTCTAGACATGACATTTATCATTAAATATTCCAGCATATATATATTTTTAAAAAGTTCATTTATTTTATTTGAAAGGCAGAGTTACAGAGAAGCAGAGGTAGAGAAAGACAGAGAAAGAGAGACAGAGAGAGAAAGAGAGGGAGGCAGAGAGACAGAGAGAGAGATCTTCCATCCACTGGTTCACTCCCCAAATGGCTGAACAGGTGGAGCTGGGCCCATCCGAAGCCGGGAGCCTGGAACTTCTCCTTGGTCTCCCATGTGGTTGCAGGGGCCCAAGGACTTGGGCCATCCTCTACTGCTTTCCCAGGCCATCAGCAGAGAGCTGGATTGGAAGTGGAGCAGCTGGGACTCAAACCAGTGTCCATATGGGATGTCAGCACTGCAGGCGGCAGCCCCACCTGCTTTGCCACAGCACTGGCCCCTTTAGAATGTATTTTTTAATACCCTAATGCCACCACATATCCAATAAGAGCTCAAATTTTCCTGATGGGGCAGGTGTTAGGCCTAGTGATTAGGACAGCTTTGTCCCATGTTGGAGTCCCTGTCTTTGACATCTGCCTCTGTCCCCGACTCCAGTTTCCTGCTAATGCAGCCCCTGGGGGGCGGTGCTGTTGGCTCAAGTGACTGCTTACTGCCACCCGCGTGGGAGAGCTGCACTCAGTTCCTCGCTCCCAGCTTCAGCCTCAGCCCAGCCCTGCCACTGTGTGCATCTGGGGAGTGAACCAAGATTTGGGAGTACATGTTCTTTCTCCTTCTCAATAAATAAGATTAAAAAGAGAAAAAAACCATTATGCCTAATTAAAAAAAACTTTTTCCACTTGATAACGTTATTTTAGAATTGTCTGAATCAGGTTCCAGATGAAACCCATTCACTGGATAACCTGACAAGTCTCTTCTAGTCTAACTTAATCTGAAGCAAACTGCCCTGCATCTCTAATTCTTTGCCATTTAACTGTGAAAGAACCTCGCTTCTCGTCCTAGATAGTTCTAGATTTTGATGACAGCATCCCTCAGATCTTTATAAGCTGATGTAATTTTGAGTGTGACCATATTTAGGTCCTGGGGAAGCAAGTAATACTTCCTTACTTCCTTAGGCAGCTGCCACACACTTCCTTGGTTACACCTGGTTTCTTTTTGTGATGTTAAAAATGATCAGTGAGTTCAGGGGTTATCTGCTCCATCTATTCATTACAAGGTTCCCTGTCGGATTTTCAGCTGACAGCTCCAGCAGCCATCAAGAAGTACTGTTCTAATCTATTATTTCATCAGGGTTAGGAAAGCAAGGGTATTCTAAGTCTCTCATACCTTATTGCATCAAATCCTTCTAAGAGGAAAAATATTTCCTCTCACTATTTGGTTACAGTTTGCTTGGGTTTTATAACATACTTGTTTCTTTCCCTTTACGTACCAAGATCTGTAATTACATGTTGATTCTTTTTATTTTTAATGATTCATTCATTCATTTACTTATTTGAAAGGCAGAGATGCAAAGAGAGAGAGAGAGAGAGAGAGAGAGAGAGATATCTTTCACCTCCTGTTCACTCCTCAAATGCAATGCCCACAACAGCCAAGGCTGGGCCAGGCCCAGGAGCCTGGAATTCCATCAGGGTCTCCCAACTGGGTGGCAGGGGCCCAAGTACTTGAATATCTACTACTCTCCCAGGTGCATTAGCAGGAAGCTGGACTGGATGCAGAACAGCTGGGACTTGAACCGGCACCACAATATGGGACGCCAGTGTTGGAAGCAGCAGTTTAACACACTACATCACAATGCCAGCCCCAGAGCTGGTATCCATCTATCTCGCAGAGAGACACAGAAACAGACCTCCCATCTTCCCTCTCTGTCTCTCTCCATTTGAGAGGCAGAGAGATAGAGCTATCATCTACTGATTCATTCCCCAAATGCCTGCAATGGCCTAAACTGGGCTGGGCCAAGGGTGGGAGCAAGGAACTCAATCAGTTCTCCCACTTGAGTGGCAGGAGCCCAGTTTCTTGAGCTATCACCACTGCTTCCCACGTCTGTATTAGCAAGAGGCTGCAGTCAGCAGCTGGAGCTGGGAGTCACACCCAGGCATTCAAATGTGCGATGCAGGTGTCTTAAGAGCTAGGCTACATGCCTGCCATAGAACTGGTAAGTTTTTATCGAGGGTGAGATGGAGGATTTACACTAAGAAGGCTTGTTTCAAACACAGGTAAGGGGCTGGTGTTGTAGCCCAGTGGATTAAGCCACTGTCCGTGACGATGGCATCCCATATCAGAGTTCCATGTTGGAGTCCCTGCTGATCTGCTTCTGAGCCGGCTCTCTGCTAATGTGGCTGGGAAAGCAGCAGCGGACGGCCCCTGCCACACACGTGGGAGACCAGGATGGAATTCCTGGCTCCTGTTGCAGTCATCTGGGGAGTGAACCAGTAGATGGAAGATCTCTCTCTCTGTCATTATGCCTTTTAAATAAGTAAATAAGAATCTTTTTTTTAAAAAAAATATATATATAGCTAAAAATAAACGCAGTCATCCTATTTGGGCACTCAGCTCTGACGACTGCCGGCTCCTGGCTGCCGACTGTGGTCACAGCCGTGTTGCGGTGCGTGCTGGGCTGCAGCGGATGGGCCCTCCAGCTTTTTGCAGGTGTATTTACTGAATTCTTCGTAAGTGCTAAGCACAGTGGTAAGTGCTGTACATGTATTTTCTTACTATGTGATCCTTACAGCACTTCTAGGGGATCAACCAGGTCATCCCCGCTTTCACACAGGTGAG
The DNA here is from genome assembly GCF_964237555.1 of Oryctolagus cuniculus. Classification (NCBI taxonomy): domain Eukaryota; kingdom Metazoa; phylum Chordata; class Mammalia; order Lagomorpha; family Leporidae; genus Oryctolagus; species Oryctolagus cuniculus. The sequence continues at coordinate 117,025,771 of NC_091440.1, read as the reverse complement.
CAAGTGTAGGAATTATCTTGGGAAGGTCAAATGCGTGGGACTGTGACCATGCGGGTCACCCTGTTTCGGCAGTTACACAGCTCTGTGCATGAATCTTGTTTTTCTTAATTATTACCTGCATGTAGCTTCCTCAGCCATCTCCTTTTTGTCTCTCTCTTTATCCACCACTTCCTCAGAGTTTACTCCATTGGGCTCAGGCTTGAAAAGCATCTCGTAGAAAACAGTTTCGGTTCTTTTCAGCTACAGGGTAAGAAGAAAAATTTTCTTTTCAAAGTATTCTTGCCATGTTTACTATTTATTAGTAAATCTAAAATAAAATTCCAAATAAAGTGTTTATTAAAATTATATACTGTCAAAGTTTACTGATTAAAAAAAAATTAGATTCAAGCACATACATTTGCAATATTAACATTCTTCACTACTAGGAAGTAAAAAGTCGTTTGTCCAAAGAGATGATGCACATTGTGAAGACTTAACTGTTGGGATATAATATTCTTTAATTTAGTTAATAATTTATTCCAGTCTGAATGGATCATGTTTTACATTTCTAATTAATGCAGATTTTTATATGGCTGAATACATCAATCTAATTAAAGGAAATCTATCACTTCACTTGAAACAATGGCCTCTATAATTGACATACATGTCTTAATTTCAGCTTTATCACCTAATCTAATCTTAAGAAATCTACCCGTTTGAAATGCTTGTCTTCAATAATCTACCTCTTTGCTGAAGGCTGTGTCTTGGCGTTCAGCTTCTTTTAGTCGAACGATGTCGTCCACAGGAGTTTCATGGTTGGGTTTCTCATCACTGTCTCCACTGGCAGGGTCTGGCTCCTTTATATTATCATCCCTCCTGCGAGTCTGCGCAAAAGAGAACATTTCAGATTCAGGCTGTGCAGATATGTGTATTTCTCTTAAGACAATCAACAGAGGAACTCTTATATGTGTATACAAACATTTTGTTATCTACACACATGTGTGTATATATTTACACACACAATTAAATATGGCAGTATTCCACACATTTTCCTCACTGTTCTCTTATAACCCATCCATTTTTTAATTTGTAGAATAAAACAGTATTCAACTGCTGCTCTGTTTAATCTCCAACAGCAATGCCTGTTCCTGATTAGACGGAACCGGAATGTCTATTAGAGAGGGAAGCACTCTCGGTTGATGCAGCTGCTTATGTCAACACTGATTACCTCTCAGATCCTACCACCAGGGAACAGTTGTCGACTAACAGGGACAGGCTGGACAGAAGCTACTCAGGAATTCTGCTAGCCTGGCATCTCTGCTCCTATTTATGAAGAGGGAAACAAAGAGAAATGGAGTGATGTCACTTTACCAGCCTGCGGCTGGCAAGTGGTGGACAGCGGACAGGGATTCTCACTAGAAGCTCTTCTGGGTTATGGTCTGGGTCATGCTAAGTTTGGACACAGAGAAATATGCATTTTATTATGAAGGGAATTGGCGACTATCTTGGTAACCTGGATGGCATTGCACATTGTCTCTGAGAAGAAGCCACATTATACTCAAGCAAATTAAGTGTGCCACCGGTACAAAGGCCCCCAACAAGAACTTCAGTTCTGGTATCTTAGTCCAGGGCTACTTCCATTTCACTAAACTAAATAACCATCCACACTGTTCATCAGTCATACGATGTATGATTCTAAAAATCAAGTGGCATTCAACTTGTGCACAAGAATGACCTAAAGCAATCGCTATACCTGGGTAACCCTAAATGGATTATCCCTTAGACTTGAAGGGCTCTGTAAGGGTGACTGGTCTGAAGCACCAAGGACACTGAATCCTTTTTTCTTCTCCCGCAGGCATGCTTGCTGATGTCTCCTTATTCTTTCCATCTGCTCTTCCACGGTCATCCGAGGTCGAGTACTTTCAGCCAGACAGAGCTGTTCCACTGCACTTCTTGGTCTTTCCTTGAAATTAAAAATAAACATATCATTAAATACAGAATACCTCCTGAAAAGTGTAAGGCAATGCTTTCCATTGCTTTGTTTTCAAAATAAAAAGTGGAGGCTTTGAATTTAGCTGATATGAGAAAGGCAATTTGTGCTACTCTGTCCGTAACTGGTGACTGGTGATGCCTGGGCAATGACAGAAAGAGAAGGGGGGAAGATCCAGGGAAGACGGGGAGAGGAGGAACACAGAGAGGGCTCTCCCTTGGTAAAGAAAGAAAACATAAAGGGAATGGGGGCTCTGGAGAAAGCCGACCCCCGGGCCCTGCATTAGGAAACTGCATAAAACTAAGAGCAGGCTAATGGGGGGCCCAGTGTCTAAATATCAAATACTGCTTATTTTAATAAAATATATTAACACTTAAAATTAATTTTGAGGAGCAGAGAGACAGGGACAGCACTGAGCTGAGCTGAGCTGGAAACCAGGGGAACTCAACCTAGGTCTCACTCAGTTGAGAGGAGAGGAGCCCACTCAGTTGAGCCATCAACAGTGCCTCCCCTTGTTCCCAATGTCAGGACGCTAGAGCCAGTAGTGGAGCTGGCTATCGAATCCATGTACTACGAGATGGGGTATGGGTATCTTAACTGCTCAGTCAAATGCCCACCTGCACCCCAAATATATATATATATGTATGCGTATATATATATATATACACACACACACATATATATACATGTGTATGCATAAATATACACATACACGAAACATTTATTTATTTTTATCTATATGAAAGACATAACGACAGAGAGAGAGAAAGGAAGAGAGGGACAGAGATGTCGTATTTGCCTCTTCACTCCCCAAATGTCTGCAAAAGCTAGAACTGGGCCAGGCTGAAGAGAGGAGCCTGGAACTCAATCTGGGCCTCCCACATGGGTGGCAGAGGCCCAGGCACTTTAACTGTCATCTGCTGCCTCCTAGGATGCATTAGTAGGACACTGGACCAGAAGCAAACAGTCAGGACTTGAACCAGCATTCCAACATGGGACGTGGTTGTCCCACGAGGCAGCTTAATCTATTGTCCCAAAATGTCTCCCTCAAAAAAAATTTTTTTAAGTCACATATTTACTGTGAGAAGACTAGTAGGAGAAACTCTCTCAGACATTTTATGATCCATAATAAAACTATGGAATTTATTTTTTATAAATCAGACATCGTATTTGAATTTAAAAAAAAAAGAGTTATTTTTATTAATCTGAAAGACAGAGTTAGAGAGTGATGGAGAGAAACAGGGAGAGAAATCTTCCATCCACTGGTGCATTCCCCAGATGGCCAGGGCTGGGTCAGGCTGCAGCTAGGAGCCAAGAACTCCATCCATGTCTCCCAAGGGGCCCAAGCACTGTTGCTTTCTCCAGGTACATTAGCCGGGACCTGGGCTCAAAGAAGGGACTCAAACCAGTGCCCATATGGGATGCCAGTGTTTCAGGTTGTGGCTTAACTGCCTGAAAACTTTTGTATGAGTACTGTATGTGTGTGTGTATATATATCTGGCTCATTTTCAGAGTGTTATCAATGTGTTTTCCCTCTGTCTCTTCCCTTTCTCTGTCACTCTACTTCTTATTTGGTTTTTATAAATATTTATTTTATTCATTTGAAAGGTCGAGTGACGGGGGAGAGGGGAGATCTTCCTTATGCTGGTTCACTCCCCAGATGGCCACCAGGGGTGGGCCAGGCTGAAGTCAGGAGCCTGGAGCCCCATCTGGGTCTCCTACGTGGGTGGCAGGGACTAAGCACTTGGACCATCTTCTGCTGCTTTCCCAGGTGCACTAGCAGAGAGTTGGATAGGAAGTGGTGCAGCCAGGACGCCAACTGGTCCCACATGGAATGCCGGTGCTGCAGGCAGCAGTTTTACCTGCTACAGCACAATGCTGGCCTCCACTCTGCCTTTTAAATAAATGAAGAAGCTAGAAATGAATCCACTAATATCTTTGTTTGGTCTCAACACGCACTATTTTTAGTTCTTTTTCTATTGATTTGTTTCCTTAGCATGACAATTTCCAGAGAAAACATCTCAATTTGTAAAAATTATCTTTGAACAAACAACAGTGCCACAAAAGCATGATCACTAATGTCAATCCTGATGCACAGCTATTCATTATTTTTCTTTCAGTGTCATCATTTCTATAGGTGTTTGTAATTTTTTACTAATCGAAAACATTACATTTCTTATAAATTTCTTATAGTCTTTTTGGACATATTCTTTGCACTTGTATTTTCAAGAATAATGATGCGGCGGGGAGGGGGGGGGGCTGGCATTGTGACACAGCAGGTTAAGCTGCTGCTTGTGACCTGGTATCCCATACTGGAGCGCAGGTCTGAGTCTTAGCTGTTCTGTTTCCTACCCAGCGCCCTGCTAGTGCATCTGGGAAAGCAGTGGAGGATGGCCCAAGTATTGGGTCCCTGCCACCAACCTGGGAGACCCAGATGGAGTTCCTGACTCCTGGTTTCACCTGGCCCTTCCCTCCCCTGCTATTGTGGCCATGTAGGGAGTAAAGCAGTGGGTAGAAGACGTCTTGTTTCTCTCTCTTTCTGCCTATCAGACAAACAAATAAATAAACCTTCAAAATAATAATGATACATCTTATCCTTTGTAGTGCTTTGCAATCTCTTTCCATAGCTTAAAATTATCTCGGGGCCAGTGCTGTGGTATAGCGGATAAAGCTGCTGCCTGCAGTGTCGGCATTCCTGTATGGGCGCCGGTTCGAGTCCCAGCTGCTCCACTTCAGAGCCAGCTCTCTGCTATGGCCTGGGAAAGCAGCAGAAGATGGCCCAAGTGCTTGGACCCCTGCACCCATGTGGGAGACCTGGAAGAAGCTCCTGGCTCTTGGCTTTGGATTGGCACAGCTCTGGCTGTTGGGGCCAACTGGGGAGTGAACCAGTGGATGGAAGACCTCTTTCTCTCTCTCTCTCTCCCTCCCTCCCTTTCTCTCTGCCTCCCCTCCTCTCTCTGTAACTCTTTCAACTAACTAACTAAATAAATCTTTAAAAAAAATAATTGCACGCCGGCGCCACAGCTCACTAGGCTAATCCTCCACCTACCGGCGCTGGCACACTGGGTTCTAGTCCCGGTCGGGGCGCCGGATTCTGTCCCGGTTGCCCCTCTTCCAGGCCAGCTCTCTGCTGTGGCCCGGGAAGGCAGTGGAGGATGGCCCAAGTGCTTGGGCCCTGCACCCCATGGGAGACCAGGAGAAGCACCTGGCTCCTGGCTCCTGCCATCGGATCGGCACGGTGCGCTGGCCACAGTGTGCCGGCCGCGGCGGCCATTGGAGGGTGAACCAACGGCAAAGGAAGACCTTTCTCTCTGTCTCTCTCTCTCACTGTCCACTCTGCCTGTCAAAAAAAAAAAAAAAAAAAATAATAATAATTGCATGCGAGATAAGTAGAGCATTTGTAAAGATGAAAAGTGAAAAGTTCGTTTGCAGTCCAAATTCCTGAAGAATACTTAGAAGACAGGGCATTAGGGAGCTCCAGCATCTTCCCAAGAACAAGGCTAGACTGGTTTAGAGTCAGTTTCAAGTAACTGTATCTCAGATGAAAATGTGAAAAACAGGATTTTTTTTTTTCCCAGTCGCGCTGCAGGTCCCTCAGTTACCAGACAACTGGCAAACTTCACAGATGGCACAGCTGAAGGCCCTGTGGCCTTAGGCCAGCCAGGGAACACACCAGCTTTTGGGCGGCCAAAGGAAATGTCTGTCACTGTCATTGATGAAATCCTTAGTGATGTCCAGGAATGTGTTAGGGGGAAGCTGTCAGAGAACATGTTCCACAGACGGCAGACTGGACTAACACCCCGTGCCAAGGCTGAGCTAAAGAAACTTAGACCTTAGGGCAGAGCTTTGGCGTAGCAGGTTAAATATGGGTGCTGGTTTGAGTTCCAGATGTTCCACTTCCAATCCAGCTTCCTCCTAATGGCCTGGGAAAGCAGTGGGAAATGGCCCAAATATTTGAGGCCCTGCCACCCACAAGAGAGACCCGGCTGAAGCCCCGGGTTCCAGGCTTTGGCCTGGCCATCCCTGGAGCCCATCTGGGGAGTGAACCAGCAGATGGAAGATGTTTCTCTTTCTTTCCCTCTCTCTCTAACTCTGAATTTAAAATAAACAAATAAATGCTTAAAAAAAGAAAAGGAAACAAACATGAGATATGGACTAGGCTTGTCATCTGAGGGGCTGATTCTCTAAATGTAATAAAAAAATTAAGATTACTGTTTTTTTGAGTATGCAAAAAGAATTCTGCTAAAACACTAAAAATACAAACATGTAAGAAAGCAATAAATGGGTTGCAAGTCCTTCTAGATAAGTACCGTTCTCAGATCCAGCATCTTCTTCGTTTTCCTTAAGGTTACATAGGAAGCTATTGTTGACGATTCGGGTGTTGGAGATTTTGTTCTTGGAGGAACGACCCCAACAGGAAAGTGGGAACCTGAAAATCAAAACAGCAGTAAGCTGCACAAAACATCTTTCACACAACACTGCTTTCTCCGGACAAGCTGAGTTTCTCAGGCTTTTAAGATTAGAAAGGAAATTGATTATTTGAAATGAGGCAGTCACTGATACTACCGGTTAAATGTGAGGTTAAATTAAGAAATACTCATGGCATTTTTTTTTTTTTTTTTTGACAGGCAGAGTGGACAGTGAGAGAGAGAGACAGAGAGAAAGGTCTTCCTTTGCTGTTGGTTCACCCTCCAATGGCCGCCACGGCCGGCGCGCTGCTGCAGGCGCACCTCGCTGATCCGATGGCAGGAGCCAGGTGCTTTTCCTGGTCTCCCATGGGGTGCAGGGCCCAAGCACTTGGGCCATCCTCCACTGCCTTCCCGGGCCACAGCAGAGAGCTGGCCTGGAAGAGGGGCAACCGGGACAGAATCCGGCGCCCCGACCGGGACTAGAACCCGGTGTGCCGGCGCCGCAGGGCGGAGGATTAGCCTAGTGAGCCGCGGTGCCGGCCAAAATTAAGAAATACAGTTCTAGAGATTAACAGATGACATGAAGAGGTACCAGCCACATACAGAAGGCCCCCTTTGCTGCAGTGGCCCGACTCCACCTCCACCCTAACTTGTTAGTCTGAACCCCTCGCACACGACTAACCACCAGAGTGGCAGCCCGCAAGAATTAAGCCATTTACCTGAATGTCCTTACGTCTCTCTCATCTTTTTCTTTTAAAGGCATATTTTATTTATTTGAAAGGCAGAGTCTCAACCAAGTATCTACTAACAAGGTTAACAATAGGTAACCATTTTCACTTTCTCTTTTTGGATTTTTCAAAACTTCTACAATGAACACATGATGCTTTCACAATTAGAAAACAACAAATAACCACCCACACAAAACATTAACACGGTAACAACAAAAACTAACAGCACATTAACATAACATGCCTGCGTTTACACCACGGCCATCTGTGTAAGCAGGATATATGCTATTGTCTGCAAACTGTCTTACAAAAGTAAAACACCAAGTTAGCAAAAATCTCAATGGTTTTGTTTAAAAAAAAAAATCACTCTTTGGGCCCAGTAAGGTTATAAAGAAAGAGTCTCTTCAAGGTTAGTTACTGGTGTTCACCTTTAAGAATCCTACTTTAAATCATGTTATACAAAATAAACGACACCATTTAATAAATGACACTTATTTAGAAGAAAGCCTATAATTACAAGAAACACACAAAACTGTAAGACTTTAAAAAGAGGTAAGACTTCCAGGAAGAAATCAGCACATACTGGAGAACACATTTCAAATGACTCTTTATGAGTAAATACTTGCATTGGTGGAACAAATGAAGGCTTATCTATTCATTTCTCAAGTCAATTAAATTCCTGTTTAAGAGTTAAAGTCATTTACAAAATCATGTATTAAGCACTTTCTAAGTATTGTAAACCTGACCAATCTCATTTATTCCATAGACAACACAGGGCATAGGAACCAGAATAAAGAATAACAGATGTAAAATCAAAGAACAGAACACAAGCCTTATCTATTACATGCTTCAAAAACTTCCTCTTAGAGAGGAGGCTACAGGCGGCCAGTGATGTGGCTCAGCGGGTTAAGTTGCCGCCTGTAACCCCAGCATCCTGTATGGGTGCCAGTTCAAGTCCAAGCTGCTTCACTTCCAATCCAGGTCGCCACTAATGCACCCGAGGAAAGCAGAGGATGATGGCTCAAAGACTTGGATCCCTGCATCAATGTTAGGAGACCTGGATGGAATCCCACTCTCCTGGCTTCAGACTGGCCCAGCCCCAGCAGCTGCAGCCATTTGGAGAATGAACCAGCAGAGAGAAAATCTCTGTCTGTATCTCCCTCTCTCTGTAACTCTGCCTTTCAAATAAATAAATAAACCTTAAAAAGAGCCGCTACGACTTAAGCGCTCATGGGAATTAAAATTCTGCTGTGAGTGTGGTCCATGACAATGTTCTCAATATCCTATCTGATGGTGGCATTCCCTACTCAACTCTGATAGACCAGCAATACTGCCAGGCCACAAAGTCCCAATTTTTAAATGCTGGCAACCAATTTACTTTTGTGTGTGTAAAGTATTATGAATCTATCTAGTTTATAAAAATTAGTGCAAAAATCTTAAATAACTAATGATTAAACAGAACCTAGTAGCTAGTCCATAAAAGGCAAAACACAAATATACCATGGTTGGAGTTTATGCTAAGATTGCAAATGAATGACTTGATTTTAGAAAAGTACTAATTATAGCTCACCATTTTAGTATATAAAAAGAGAAAAACTACCATCATTAGGAAAGGTATCTCATAAAATTTAGTATTACTGAATTTCTTTTCACAAAAAATATACTTTATTAACATAGAAAATAACTGATACTTCTGATGTAGGCAAAGAGGTAGCTAGCAAGGAGGCTCTCAGACCTCCAGCCCTTCCCTGTAGCCATGCCAGCTCCAATCAGCTCCCTGCACCCACTCTCCTTGCAGCAGAAAACCACCCATGGCTGCTAGCTGTGTTCCCGTGATGACTTAGCCAATTGTAATTATTATCATGATAGTTACCATGGCTGACATTCCCACTCCCATCATGCACCTGACACCATGACACTTCTGAGATTTCCAAAAAGGGGCAAGGAAATGGGCAGTACTCAAACCCCACTCCAGACACCAGCCCCTATGCCTCCAGGTCACTTAGAGGGACAATGGCTAACCATGCTGGGTGCAGCTCACTCTCCAGTGTGCCCACACTCCTTCGTGAGTGTGCACTTTTGCTTTTTTTTTTTTTTTTTGACAGGCAGAGTGGACAGTGAGAGAGAGAGACAGAGAGAAAGGTCTTCCTTTGCCGTTGGATCACCCTCCAATGACCGCCGCGGCTGGCGCGCTGCGGCCGGTGTACTGCGCTGATCCGATGGCAGGAGCCAGGTACTTCTCCTGGTCTCCTATGGGGTGCAGGGCCCAAGCACTTGGGCCATCCTCCACTGCACTCCCTGGCCACAGCAGAGAGCTGGCCTGGAAGAGGGGCAACCGGGACAGAACCCGGCGCCCCGACTGGGACTAGAACCCCGTGTGCTGGCGCTGCAAGGCGGAGGATTAGCCTAGTGAGCCGCGGCGCCAGCCCACTTTTGCTTTGTATCAAATAAATTTTGGTTCTTTGTGAACCTTTAACCATATCTTGTCCTCAAATTTTTTCTTGTCTTAAAGAGACAAGAATCTGGACCCAGGCATCATATATCTTGTTCCACCCACCTCATAACACTTCCATAAGATGACAATATGTAGGTATCCCAAACCTAAGCCACTAATATAATCAATGGGAAAAATTTAAAGCCATTCCCACTAAGGTTAGCAAGAGAAATAGGATGTTTACTGTGTCCTTCGTTCCTTGTTTTTGTAATTAAAAATTATTTTTATTTTATTTGAAGGACAGATACAAAGATCTTTCATCTGTTGATTTATTACCCAAGTGCCTACAATAGCCAGGACTAAGAAAGGCTTGAAGTCAAGAGCCTGAAACTTAATCCAGCTCTCCCATGTGGGTGGTAGGAACTAAGGTAGTTGAATTGTCACCTGTTGCCTCCCAGGGTGCACAATAGCAGGAAACTGGAATTGGAAGCAGAGCCAAGACTCGAACTAGGCAATCTCATATAGGATGTGTGTATTCCAAACAGCACTTAACCACTACACCAAACACCTGCCCCTACTTTTTATATATATATATGTGTGTGTGTATATATATATATATATATGCTTGGAAGAGCGAAAGGGGGAGAGGGAGGAGAGAGGAGGGGAGGCGAGGCGAGGTGAGGTGGCTGCTGTCCACAGCAGCCAGAGCTGGGCCAGGCTGAAGCCAGGACCCAGGAACTCCATCTCTGACTGCCACATGGGCAGCAGTGATCCAGGCACTTGGGCTGTCGACTCCTGCCTCCTATGCACAGTAGCTGGAAGCTAGATTGGAAATGGAGGTGAGGCCGGCGCCGCAGCTCAGTAGGCTAATCCTCCACCTGTGGCGCCGGCACACCGGGATGGTTGGGGCTCCGGATTCTGTCCTGGTTGCCCCTCTTCCAGGCCAGCTCTCTGCTGTGGCCAGGGAGTGCAGTGGAGGATGGCCCAAGTGCTTGGGCCCTGCACCCCATAGGAGACCAGGAGAAGTACCTGGCTCCTGCCATCGGATCAGCGCCGTGCACCGGCCGCGGCGGCCACTGGAGGGTGAACCAACGGCAAAGGAAGACCTTTCTCTCTGTCTCTCTCTCTCACAGTCCACTCTGCTTGTCAAAAAAAAAAAAAAAAAAAAAAAAAAAGGAAATGAAGGTGAGACTCCATCTCACAGGCTCTCCAATACGGGATGCAGGCATCTCAAGAACAATGCCCACCCCCTTATTTCCAAATACTACCAGGGAACTATTAGCCAGACTTAATTTTAGCCATTCTGTGCAAGTTCGGTGGTATCACACTGTGGTTTTCACTTGAATTTCCTGAGGAATAAAAAATCATGTATTCGCCAACAGGAAGGGAACAAAGAGGTGGTGGCCTTTGTGTAATGCTCTGCCTCAAGTCTCCTCAAGAAGGCAGACAATTCAGTAACTTCCTTAGTACCCACCCTGTCACTTACCACCTACTACAGAACTCTTGCCTGGCTCATCTGCTCGAAACATAGCAGATACAAGAGAGTAAGTATAAAATATGTAAAACTAAATAGAATAATGGGATCAAATGAACAACTGTCCATGCCCTGTGGGTTAAATTCTCAGACAGGCAGTTACAGATTTTTGGTATTATAGTTACAACCCATCAATCAACCCACTATTGGTTGTTTGGAAATCGTGGGTGACCGTTCTGCCTAAACTGTGCTGCCTATGTTGCAATGTTCAGCCTGACTGTATCACTCAGTCTGACTCAGAGGCTGCTTATAATTCTACTCTGCCTTTCCTCGGTTTCCAGCACACCCCGGCTAACCATACTGATTGCAACTTCTGTTTTGTGTCATCCCTTGGTGTGCAGACCTAGAACATCAAGTCCTGCTGCAGTAAGTGTAGAGCAAAGTGCGAGGCCACATGAAGAGCTCACTGCAGTACGCTGGACTCAGGTGCTTGGCAGAATTTATGTGGTGTGACGGAGCTGGAAATGTTTTCCTTTCCCTTTTACTACATATAGCAGAACAATTTCCTGTTAACTAATATGGCGGTGACTTTCAGTTTTAGTTCAAGTCCCCTAGACAAATTCTTCATCTGAATATGTCTGAGAGGCAAACTGTTCAATTAATCTGAATAATGACCCATTTACTTAGTAAGTATCCAGTTTGAGAAGTATCATTGCGAGAGGCTGGCATTGTGGCACAGAGGATTGAGCCACCACTTGCAACACTGGCATATCATACTGTAGCGCGGGTTCGAGTCCTGGCTCCTCTGCTTTCTGCTAGTGCACCTGTGAACGCAGCAGAGGGTGGTTAAGTACTTGGGATCCTGCTGTCCAGCTGGCAGACCAGGATGGTTCCTGCCTCCTGGCTCCAGCCTGGCACAGACCTGATTGTGTCAGCCATGTGAGTGAAGCAGTGGATGGAAATGGAAATCTCTTTCTCTGTCACATTGCCTTTGAAATAAATAAACCTTTTTAAAGAAAGGAGTATCATGGTCTTCAATAGCTTTTCTTGACACTCCTAATCCTATTCCTTTTCTCCTTAGAGGCAGTAACTGCTGAATTACATGTTTATCTTTCCCTGACTTTTCTTCAGAGTTTTATGTTTGGGTTTAGAGAATGAAATCCCAAAATGAAGTCTACAGTCAGCCTCAGAAGCAAAGTGTCTGACCTTCTTCTGCCCTTCTCTCTCCCACCCCTCATTCTCTTCCAATGCAAGCCATAGAAATCAGAATTCCTCCTCCCCAAGGTGGGAGATAGAAACCAGAACCCCTTTTACCCAAACCAAGCATTAAAATCTAAAAATATGATCTATGTTTCCACTACATTTCTGTGAGAGTAAGAAATTCAACCTCATTTGATTTCAGGTCCTAAGGCGCCCCCCCCCCTTCCAGAAAGGCTCTTGCCCCCCACCTGGCAGGAAGCAATGCTACAGACAGGCCAGGGAGAAGCTAGACAGACAGGCATTGCTGGCCTGCCGCTTCGGGCTGCCACTGCTAGATCGCACCGTTTTTGTCTGCTCATGTGTCTACACAGAAGTCCAGGCTTCAGTGACTCTAAGCTGAAGCGTTCACCTGCTTCTTTGCGTCTTCAGTTTGAGAGCTTCTGTGTCATACACAACCCTGACCACAGAACTGTTAATGCTGTCCTCTCTCATGAACGTGTCTTTTGTTACAGAGGTGTCGCCCGTGATCTACCATCAGGAGCAGCAGGAAAGGGTTAACCTCCTTTCTGCCTCCACAGTAGTATCTGAATTCCTAGAACATTCACTACTTGAGTTTTACCTTTTTTTTTTTGACAGGCAGAGTGGACAGTAGTGAGAGAGAGAGAGAGACAGAGAGAAAGGTCTTCCTTTGCCGTTGGTTCACCCTCCAATGGCCGCCGCGGCCGGCGCGCTGTGGCTGGCGCACCGCGCTGATCCGATGGCAGGAGCCAGGAGCCAGGTGCTTTTCCTGGTCTCCCATGGGGTGCAGGGCCCAAGCACCTGGGCCATCCTCCACTGCACTCTCTGGCCACAGCAGAGGGCTGGCCTGGAAGAGGGGTAACCGGGACAGAATCCGGTGCCCCAACCGGGACTAGAACCCGGTGTGCCGGCGCCGCTAGGCGGAGGATTAGCCTAGTGAGCCGCGGCGCCGGCCGAGTTTTACCTTTCTAGCCTTTACATACACAGATACTGAACTCACATATTGTATCATGTGTCCTTCTATAACTTAATATCTTCATTTAATAGAAGGTTCAGTTTTAGTCACATTTTGGATGTTTTAATAAATAACAATAGCTGTGTTTTTAGTTTTAACTCAGGTGAAGCATTTAGTTCAATGACATTTGTTACAATTACTGACACATTTAGATTTCTTTTTACAAATTTATTTTTTGTGCTTCATTTTCTCTTTCTACTTCTTTCTTAATATTATTTATTTACTTGAAAGGCAGAGTTACAGAGAGGCAGAGGCAGAGAGAGAGAGAGAGAGAAAGAGAAAAAGAAAGAGAGTAAGGTCTTCCATCTGCTGGTTTACTCCCCAAAGGGCCGCAACAGCTGGAGCTGGACCAATTCAAAGCCAGGAGCCAAGAGCTCCTTCCTGGTCTTCCATGCAGGTATAGGAGCCCAAGGACCTGGACCATCTTCCACTGCTTTCCCAAGCCGTAGCAGAGAGTCGGATCGGAAGTGGAACAGCCAGGACTCTAACCGGAGCCCATATGGGATGCCGGCGCTGCAGGCGGCAGCTTTACCCACTATGCTGCAGAGCCAGCCTCCCATCTGCTTTTTCAAAAAATTTTTTTTTCTCTTTCTTTTCCATTACTGCACCTTCCTTCTGTTTGACTCCCTACCAGTTTGGAAATGACACAGTATACTCCTTTATCATATACCCTAGCATGTACACTTAAACCACTAAAGTCTAAAGTCAGTCAAAATCATTACTATCTTCTGGAATAAAATAAAGACTTTAGAACGTGTTATTAACAATAAACCTCTTTATTTGTATGTTACTGTCATCAAATGTTTTTGTTCTCTACATTTTGACTGTTATTAGAAAGAGTTATACATAGAGAAGGAGAGAGAATCTTCCATCTGCTGATTCACCCCCTGGATGACCTAAATGGCCAGGGATGGGCCAGGGATGCCAGGGACCAGGAGCTCCATATAAGTCTCCCACATGGGGGGCAGGGCCCAAACACTTAGGCCATCTTCTGTTCCTTTTCCCAGGCCGTTAGCAGAGAGTCAGATCCTAAATGGAGTAGCTGGGACAGAGACTGGTGCCCATATGGGATGCTGGGGTTGCACGTGGTGGCTTTACCTGCTATGATACAATGCTGGCCCCTCTACATTTTTAAATCCCCAAATATTTATATTTATGTTATATACAGTCGGTGTTTAGAGCTGCCTACATTTATGACTTAGTTTGATTCTTTCAAGCTCAGACTTTCCATATATGACCAACTTCCTGCCCCCTGAAGTACGGTACAGCCGTCCCAATGAGTCAGGAAAAGGCAAGCGTTCTGTCTTTGTCTTCACTGTCCCACCTAGTTTTGTTGAGAAAATGTATACTGAAATGCACAGACACTAAGTGTGGAAAGGATGACGTTCTGACAAATCTGTACATCCTCTCTGATCCTATCAATCAACGTCAAGACCATTTCCAACACCCAGAAAGATCCCTCTGTCAATCACCCCCTTCCACCCCAAGTAAATGCGTTCCTGCTGTCACCAAATTACTCTTGCCTGTTCCCAAACTTCACATAAAGAGAACCATACTCTATATGTCTCTCTGCCGCACTGGGCTTCTTTTTTTTTTTTTTTCTTTTTATTTTTGACAGGCAGAGTGGACAGTGAGAGAGAGAGACAGAGAGAGAAAGGTCTTCCTTTGCCGTTGGTTCACCCTCCAATGGCTGCCGCTGCAGCCGGCGCACCGCGCTGATCCGATGGCAGGAGCCAGGATCCAGATGCTTTTCCTGGTCTCCCATGGGGTGCAGGGCCCAAGCACCTGGGCCATCCTCCACTGCACTCCTTGGCCATAGCAGAGAGCTGGCCTGGAAGAGGGGCAACCGGGACAGAATCCGGCGCCCCGACCGGGACTAGAACCCGGTGTGCCGGCACTGCAAGGTGGAGGATTAGCCTATTGAGCCACGGCGCCGGCCGCACTGGGCTTCTTTAACTCATTATACTTTTCCTTTTTTTTTACATTCATACATGCAGTAGAGATTCATACATGTTTAGCTCTATGCATAATTTAAAAAAACTGCCAAGTATTCCATTGTATAAATGCTACAAATGTGGCTGGCTTCTGATGTAGGTTAGGTTGCTGCCTGCAATGCAGGCATCCCATACTGGAGAGCTGGTCGCTCTGCTTCTGATCCAGTTCCTTGTTAATGTGGCAGAAAAGGCAGCAGAAGGTGGCTCAAGTGCTTGGGCACCTGCCACCCACGTGGGAGACCTAGAAAAAGTTCCTGGCTCCTGGCTTCGGCCTGGCCCCGTCCTGATTGATATGGCCATATGGGAAGTGAATCAGCAGATGGGAGATGTCTGTCTCTCCTTGTCTCTGTCTCTCCCTGTCTTTCTTTAGCTCTGCCTTTCACATACATACAAAAATAAATAATTCTTTAAAAAAAAACACTGCAATTTGTTGATCAGCTCTCTGGCAGATGGAAATACAGGTTGTTACTGGTTTTTGTCTACTATATATTACAGATGTTATAAAAACTCATGCATAAATCTTCTTAAGAAATCACAAGGGAGCCTCAAAAAGGTCACAGAAAATAGAATTAAAAAAATAAGTTTACTTTGGTGCCAAAATTTTGTAATCCATTTATATAAGGATGTTTTCATTTTTCTTAGGTAAATATACAGGAGAAGAACGGCTCGACTGTATGATACTTGCATGTTAACTTTGTAAGAAAATGCGACTGTTCCATTTCATACCGCCACCAGGAATGTGTGAGTTCCAATTACTCCACATCCTTAATAACACTGGCTAGCACCTAAGTTGAACCATTCCTGAGGGTGTGCATAATGGTTTTAATCCATGTCAAATTTGCATTTGATTTACAATTAGTTGATTCTAAACATTTTCATAAAATTACCAGCCATTAGTTCATCTTATTTGTCACATGTCCAAGTATTTTTTTTAAAAGATTTATTTATTTGAGAGGCAGAGAGATAGGGAGGGAGAGAGAGCAGTAGCCAAGTCTTCTGCCTGCTGTCTATGAGGCTGGTTGTCTTTATGAATTAATATATATAATGATTCAGATACAAATACATTTTCTCCCAATATGGTAGGTAGACGTTTCATATTTTGATCAAATCCAACCACTCAGTTTCCACTGAGTGGAGCTCTTTGAGGTTCCTATTTGAAGTCCCCCCCCCCCCTTTTTTTTAAGATTTATTTTACTTACTTGAAAGGCAGAGATACAGAGAGAAGTGGAGAGAGAAGTCTTCCATACACTGATCCATTGGTTCATTCCTCAAATAGCCTGGGGCCAGGCCAAAGCCAGAAGCCAAGAGCTTCTTCCGGGTCTCCCATGTGGGGTACGAGGGCACAAGCACTTGGACGATACTCTACTGCTTTCCCAGGCAGCTGAGACTCAAACTGGCACCCAAATGGGATTCCGGCACTGCAGGAAGGGGCTTTAACCCACTGCACCACAGCACTGGCCCCTACTTGAAGTCTCTTATGAGATAAGACTCTTCATTTGTTCAGACTCTTGAGCTTTGTTTTTGCTACAGTTCGTTGTTTTTTTTTTTTTTTTTTTTTTTGACAGGCAGAGTGGACAGTGAGAGAGAGAGACAGAGAGAAAGGTCTTCCTTTGCCGTTGGTTCACCCTCCAATGGCCGCCGTGGCCGGCGCGCTGCGGCCGGCGCACCGCGCTGATCCGATGGCAGAAGCCAGGAGCCAGGTGCTTTTCCTGGTCTCCCATGGGGTGCAGGGCCCAAGCACCTGGGCCATCCTCCACTGCACTCCCTGGCCACAGGCAGAGGGCTGGCCTGGAAGAGGGGCAACCGGGACAGAATCCGGCGCCCCGACCGGGACTAGAACCCGGTGTGCCGGCGCCGCTAGGCGGAGGATTAGCCTATTGAGCCGCGGCGCCGGCCCTTTGCTACAGTTCGCTTTAATGGCTCACTTAACTTGTCCCTAATTTTTACTCTATGTATCCCTTTCTTTGCTTTTCCCAACTTGCTGATGCTTCTCAAAAATTGTGAAAAATGGGAGGAGGGGTTTGGATCTGTAAGTCAGTCCATATCAGAGTGCTTGGTTCGAGCCTCAGCTCTTCTGTTTGTAATCCAGCTGCCTCCTAATGTGTAGCTTGTGATGCCGCACACAATGGTGTAAGCACTTCAGGTACATGCCACCGGTGTGGTAGACCTGAACTAAGTCTGGGCTTGCAGCTCCAGGCACTTGGGGGGTGAACCAGAAGATCTCTTTCATCTCTCTGCTTTTCAAGTAAAATGGAAATAAATAAGTAAAAAATTTCAAAAAATTAAAGTGTGATTAGCCAGTATTTGTAATATCCTTTTGTTTTCATTTTTTGATTTATATACGGGAAGAAATTTCATGTATTCATACGTACAGTTTTAAGAACATAATGATACTTCCTACCCTACTCTACCTCCCTCCCTCCCTCATTGCCATCCTCCCTACTCTTTCCTTTCTTAATTTTCTTTTAATTTATGCAATGACATACTTTTTTTTATTTTAAAGGTTTATTTTTATTTACTTGAAAGTCAGAGTTACACAGAGAGTGGAGATGCAGAGAGAGAGAGGTCTTTCATCTGATGGTTCACTGCCCAAATGGCTGCAACAGCCAGAGCTGCGCCGAACCAGGAGCTTCCTCCGGGTCTCCCAAGCAGGTACAGGAGCCCAAGGACTTGGGTCATCTTCCACTGCTTTCCCAGGTCACAGCAGAGAGCTGGATTGGAAGTGGAGCAGCTGGGACTCGAACCAGCGCTCATATGGGATGCCGGAACTGCAGGCAGCAGCCTTACCTGCTATGCCACAGAGCCGGCCCCATGACATACTTTCAATATACCTTATAATCAGAAGCATAACCCTCTGCTAAATAAAGAATTCAACCAGAAGTAAGTAGAAAAACAACTATTCCTCAGGAATATAGACAAGGGTCATAAACAATAATCATTCTCAGGATGTTAATTTTTCTCATATAGATTATATTACTTTGTACCACAAATCAGGGAAAACATGATATCTGTCTTTGTGGGAATGGATTATTTCACTAAGCATAATGGTCTCCAATTGCATTCATTTTGTTATGAAAGACATGGTTTCATTCTTTGTAATCACTTTGTGTGGGAGGATTGGCCAGGCAGTTAGCTATATTTCCAAAAATTACTTTTGCCTGTAGTCCAATTCCTCCCATACATTTACAATAATATGCACCAATATGATAAGTGCTGAGACTATGACTGTTTAACTTTCATCTGTGTATGAAAAGGTAAGAAGATTTGCAATGGTAAGATTTGTATGAGGGACCAGCGCCATGGCTCTCTTGGTTAATCCTCTGCCTGCGGTGCCAACATCCCATATGGGCACCGGGTTCTAGTCCTGGTTGTTCCTCTTCCAGTCCAGCTCTCTGCTGTGGCCCGGGAAGGCAGTGGAGGATGGCACTAGTGCCTGGGCCCTGCACCAGCATGGGAGACCAGGAGGAAACACCTGGCTCCTGGCTTCGGATCGGCACAGCGCAGGCCGTGGTGGCCATTTTGGGGGGTGAACCAGCGGAAGGAAGGCCTTTCTTTCTGTCTCTCCCTCTCACTGTCTGTAACTCTACCTCTCAAATAAATAAATAAAATCTTTTTTTTAAAAAAAAGGTTTGTATGAGAGTAAGAAAGGTGTGTTCATACAAAGTTTTCAAACTGGCAGGATTTTCTAAAGGGAAAAAAAATAAATAAAAAACAAAACCCCCTAACCCCAAATTCGTAAACCAAAAAAACTGGCATCAGATGACCTAGAAACATTCTAATTATGGAAAAAGTTATCTGAACATTGCAACTTGTGTGGTTTTCAAGCTTTTACTTTGTGATACTTCAGTAGGTTATACAAAGGCGGCCATGGGCCAGTGTTGCACAGTTGCACAGAGTTGCCACCGCTCACAATGCCACACTGGAGTGCCAGTTCAGGTCTTAGCGTCTCAGCTTCTAACCCAGTTTTCTGCTAATGCACCTGGGAAGGCAAAGGAGGATGGCCCAAGAGCTTGCCATCCAAACGTGGGAGACCCAGATAGAGTTCCTGGCTCCTGCCTTTGGCCTGGCTCAGCAAATGTAAGATATCTCTCTTTCTAAGGTGATGCTTTGCCTTCCAAATAAATAAATTTTTAAAAATTTTTATTTATTTTTTATTTTTTTGACAGGCAGAGTGGACAGTGAGAGAGAGAGACAGAGAGAAAGGTCTTCTTTTGCCGTTGGTTCACCCTCCAATGGCCGCTGCGGCCAGCACACCGTGCCCATCTGAAGGCAGGAGCCAGGTGCTTCTCCTGGTCTCCCATGGGGTGCAGGGCCCAAGCACTTGGGCCATCCTCCACTGCACTCCCTGGCCACAGCAGAGAGCTGGACTGGAAGAGGGGCAACTGGGACAGAATCTGGTGCCCTGACCGGGACTAGAACCCGGTGTGCCGGCGCTGCAAGGCGGAGGATTAGCCTAGTGAGCCGCGGCGCCGGCCCCAAATAAATAAATTTTAAAAGATTATCAGTCTGGTAGTTACGATCAGCATTTATTTTTTCAAAAATTTTTAAACTTTGCTGTATTTATTTTATCCATTTATAAACACACACACACACACGTTTTATTGATGAACCGTTTATAGTTACAGCCACTTTTTTCCTGTTTCAGAATTCACACACTACATTGGCAGACAATGGCATCGTGATCACACTATCATCTGATATCTAGTGCAGGTTTAAATTTACCTAATAGTCTAAGAATCCCTTCAGAGCTTTTTCTTTTAAACCATGGTCTCACCAGGTTTCAAGTCTTGTGTTTTATCTGGTCTTTTTCATCTTTTTAGTCTAAACCAGTTCTCCCCACCTACCTTTTTCTTTATGACACTGGCTTCTTGGAAAATGAGCAGCAATTTAAAGAAAAAGAAATTAGAGTGTACATAGTTAAGACAAAGTATTGTTTTGAAATGTATTTTACATAAATTGTGTGAAACTATTTCAACTACTTATGTGTAATTTTGAAATAGGGAAAAAAGACTCCTTAAGTAAATGGAAAGCTGAACAAAAATTTGGCACAAACTAGTTTCTCAGTAAAACCCGTCTTAGTCTTTATTTATCCCACTCTGGATGACTATTCCAGACACATTAATGTATTTAAAATGGGGGTGCCATCCAATGCCTTGCTAAGTCAACACGTAAGGTTTCTGGGCCACTCTGTTTTCCTAATATCTGAAAATGTCTTAATTCAGAAACTCATCAGACCAAAGCTTTCAGACAAAGGGCTTGCAACCTTGTACACCATGAATCAACACTGTAAGTTGAACTTACTGCTAAAATGTTGGGGAAAAGACAAAATGAACAACTGAGAGGTAAAACTATTCCAGATGCTGACCTTTAACAACTGGAGTTTCCATCTCTGAGACAGGTTCTGACTTTTCTTCTCCATTAGACTCATCAACTTCTGCCACTGTGGTTAGCTCTGGCTCACTCTTGTACAGTCTATAGTCTGGACCCTTGAAAGGAAGACAGGCAATTACAAAACAAAACAAAAACCCCCAAACCTTACCAGTCTATCCTAAAACGTCTACCTCAAATCAAACCCCTGTCAGCTCTCTTGGATACATAACTAACTAATTCATCTGTGACAACTAAACAGGAAATAAGCAATCTGAAAGATCTGTAAGTGAAACTTTTTGTTTTATAAATTCAGAGCCGTCCCTCCTAGGGGCAGTCACCTTTTTACCATGGTGTAACTGAGGTATACAAACACTCCCCTTAGAAGGCCGTCTGAGTACGTGAAACACATATTGCCCTAAACTCCTGGCAGAGAACATTTTATTGCTCTCAAGATCAGCTCTACTTCTTTAAAAATTCTCTTCTTTTGTTTGCTGTGTCTTTAATTCATTTGCCAATTCCAAGCCTTTTATTTCCAGTTTCCAAACGAAACATCTTTCCTAGGACATGGCCACATCTGTACTTCAGTTTTTCTAGGTTTTCTTGGAGTCAGTGCTCATGTCTTAGCCCTTTTACCTTCCTAGTAACAACTCCTTTAGTTCTAATCTAAAATGCAATTTGGCCTCCAGCATCCTCAAACAGTGTATTTAAAATCAGGTTCCTTTAACATGTGCAAAGTAACCACTTTATGAAAATATGAAAAAATTCTAAATAAAATGATGAAAACATTAAAAAATGACAATGATAAAACAAGAATAGGGAAAAAAATTGAAAAAGTAAAAACAAAGAAAAAAAAGCACTGGTGATTTTCAGAAGCTTGAATGTAAAATAAATTAATTTTCAAAAATGAGAGGGTAGATACGACTGAGTATTCTGTGGCTATTCCAGCCACTTACACAGTGAGATCCATTTCTTGGATATCCTTGAACTTGATGAATCTTCTTCTCTTCAGGTAGATGCACTGGGCCCCTGCTATAACAGAGCAAGGAGCTGCTATCACTGGGCAGAGGGGGGATTATGGGAGGCTGCTCTGTAAAGTCATAGGACCGAGGAAGTGGAGGACGAGGTGGGACTACTTCCTCTTCCTAAAGATTGTAGAATAGTCACCTTATTTAGATAAGCAGATTGAATTAAGCATATCGAAATTCTTTGCAATGGTATATTAACTTAAATTCACTTTAAGATACTTAAAGGGATACTGTCAAGCCAAGTCTCATGCTGAAAAGTGAAAGTAAAAACTTCTATGCCAGCCAATATAGCTAGATTTTAAATATAGCTCTATTTTTTTCCAAAACACAGGTTAGCTTTACATGAAGCTCAACATGGGAACAGATTACTATTTGAAGCTAAGAGCTCCCTTTCATTTTAAAAATAGAAGAATTAAAAAAATTTACTATTATTTTTTCAATTTTTGAGAGAGAGAAAAAAAATTTATTTTTCTTTGATTGACTTTTATACAAATTCAAGACCACAAATTCCTCTAATTAGGTTGACAGTATCTCTTTGTAGTGGCAGATTCTTTACACTATGTACAACATACTGCTAACTTATTGATCATCTCACAAGTTTTTACAAAGCAGAAGAAAGAATGATGAATATTCAAATTACTTTGATTAGAAAAAGTACAACAATGTTAGCATTCTAACACAGATGAAAAGTAGTGAGTTAAATTCTCGTGCATCACGAAAGGGAAGAAAACCACGTTAGAGCACCAAATGACTGAACCAATGGAATTTCAAGATTAAAACAGTAACTCTTCAACATATTTAAAAACATTTTTTGCCACAAAAATGGATACGACTTAATTACAGTTAGAGAAACAATCCAGGCTTACCTCATTTTTGTACTTAACTGTTGAGAAAGGTTTTGATCCTGCCATACCTATTTAAAAAATATTAGAAAACATAACTATTTATATAAAACAAATTTCTCAAACTACAGAAAGAATCATTTATTTTAAACGAATCCTTCAGTTTCTAATCCTTCATTTATGAATGGTTTTGGAATTTGAAACTAATTACATTTAAAAATACAAATTAAGATATTTAGTTTGAACAGAATATGGGGAAATGGGTTTTTTCAATCACTATTGTGCTAAATCTAATCTACTCCTGTAGGTGAGCAGTCTGGCCTTACTTTTGGAAAACGTGTGCTCATTTCTCACTTCTTGGAGTCTATGAGATTCACAAATGTGTGTCCAGCTGTATGTGCAATAACATCCACTACAGCACAGCCCATCACAACACTAACAACCTACCTACATGTCCATCGGCACAGACATGGATAAATCACAATTCATCTACTCAAGGGAATCCTGGGTAGCCATTATTGTACTACACTGGAGAATAACACACATTGTGGAAAAACAGGTTTTTGTTGGGGGGAAAGGGAATCCCTAAAGCCAAAACATTGAGTGTGTTCAGAGTTACACACACAGAACAATGATTAATTTTGCGTGGGTATGGCTGGCACATTCCACTTGGATGTACTACTGTGGTCAGTGATCAGAGGATAAAAGGCAAAGCGCGTTTACCTGTTTCTGCAGCACCTCTCTGCTGCTTGTGTTTACTTAACCCCTCCATGACATCCTGAATTCTCCAAAGTTCTTTCTGAATCTGTGCACGTTGAATTCCCGCTGATTCAGTCTACCAGTAAAAATGGACAGATCTCATATAGGAAAGTATCTTTAAAGTTCTAAATTCCATTAAGTATGTATTTTAAAAATTAGAATTGCATCGGATAGAATTTTAAGAATACTTAATATGATTTCTGTGACTCTATTTTACGACTCCAGTGGCAAGGACAAAAGATAAAGTGATGGGGCTGGCACTGTGGCATGAGTAAAGCTGCCACCTGAGACGGCGGCATCCCATATGGGCGCTGGTTCGAGTCCTGGCTGCTACACTTCCTATCTAGCTCCCTGCTAACATGCCTGGTAAAGCAGCAGAAGATGGCCCAAGTGTTTGAGCCCCTGCACCCACATGGGAGACTTGGAAGAAGCTCCTGGCTCCTGGCTTCAGCCTAGCCCAGCCCTGGTTGTTGTGGCCATTTGAGGAGTAAACCAGTAGATGGAAGACTTTCTCTGTCTCTGTCTCTCCCTCTAACTCTGTCTTTCAAATAAATAAATAAATAAATCTTAAAAAAAAAAAAAGATAAAGTAGAGAAAGAATTTAACTTTTCAGATTTAAAAGTACTATTTTAACACTTTGAAAAAAGTTTTGCCTTATGTTATTTATGACCCCAGGAGGACACACACAGTAGAAGAAATTAAAAATGAAAAACAAAAATCTCACCCCCCACCCCAAAACTGTAACAGCAACAACTTCCTTAGGAGGAAAACAAAGCAACAGAAAGGTATAATATTTTGGTAAAGCACACACAGGACACAGTACTACCCACTACCTATGGTTTTTTTTTTTTAAAGATTTATTTATTTATTTGAAAGTTAAAGTTACACAGTGAGAGATGGAGAGGCAGAGAGGGCGGGGGGGAGGGAGAGGTCTTCATCCGCTGGGTCACTCCCCAATTGGCTGTAATGGCCAGAGCTGTGCTCATCCAAAGCCAGGAGCCAGGAGCCTCCTCTGGGACTTCTCACATGGGTGCAGGGACCCAAGGACTTGGACCATCTTCTACTGCTTTTCCCAAGTCATAGCAGAGAGCTGGATGGGAAGTGGTGCATCTGGGACTCGAACCAGCACCCATATGGGATGCCAGCACTGAATTCGGCAGCTTTACCTGCTACACCACAGCGCTGGCCCCTACCCATGGTTTTAAGAATCCACTGGGGACCTTGGAATGCATCTCCTGTGGATAACCAAGTACTACTAGTAGTTTCCTAAGTTATATGTCATGGAGGAAAAAAAAAAAAGAAAAAGAAAAAAAAAAAACGGAGGAAAGAAGGGAGGAAGAAAGTAAAGAAGGAAAAAGGATAACTAACAAAATATATCCAGATGAATTTTGATTGATAGGATTAAATAAATGCATTTGAACAGCAAACTTTCAGTGGTGGAATTTATTACTGCCACTTTTATTTTGTTATATCCACTTTCTTACTTTTAATATCCTATACCATATCTTCAATCTAAATAACCCTAATTGATTATTTGGGTTTCCTCTAAGACTATTAAACTGTGTTGCTATTCTTGGTAAAGTACTGAATGATCTAGAAAAACATTTTCTTTCATTGTCTCTTTTTGATGACTGTAGATACTAGAATATAATATTTCATAAGTATGCCAAAAAGTCATCTGAGAGGCAGAAATAAGTTTCTAACTCAAAGTCCAGAAGCTTAAGAACTATGAACTAATGCTGCTTCAGAAAGGCATTACAGGGGCCGGCACTGTGGCGCAGCAGGTAAAGCCTCTGCCTTCTGGTTTGAGTACCGGCTGTTCCACTTCTGATCCAGCTCCCTCTAATGTGCCTGAGAAAGCAGCAGAAGACAGCCCAAGTCTTTGCGCCCCTGCACCCACAGGAGAGACCTGGTAGAAGCTCCAAGATCCTGGCTTCAGATCAGCCCAGTTCCAGTCATTATGGCCATTTGGGGAGTGAACCAGTGGATGGAAGACCTCTCTCTGCCTCTGCCTCTCTGTAACTTTGCCTTTCAAATAAATACATAAATCTTAAAAAGAGAGAGAGAGAGAGAGAGAGAGAGAGAGAGAGAGAGAGAGAGAGAAAAGTATTGCATATCCTTTAGTCATCCACTTTTCCAAGCCACAGGCTGGAAGTATCACAACAGAAGTTCAAAATATTTCAAAAATATCCACACACTGTGTGGAATTCTCACACAATGTCCAAACACACTGAGAGCCCAGGGATGTGATTAGTGGAATATAGGAAGGGAAGATCAACCACAAAAATCAGTGACTTACAACTCTGTATAGAATATGTAGGGGCTGGCACTTTGGCATAGAAGGTTAAAGCCTCTGCCTGCAGTGTCAGCATCCCATATGGGCGCTGGTTCTAGTCCCGGCTGCTTTACTTCTGATCCAGCTCCCTGTTAATGAACCTGAGAAAGCAGCAGAAGATGGCCCAACTGCTTGGGCCCCTGCATCCATTTAGGAGACATGGAGCTCCTGGCTTTGGCCTGGAACAATCCTGGCCCTGTGGCCACTTGGGCAGTAAACCAGCGGATGGAAGATAAATTTCTCTTTTGTTTTGTCAGCTTCTAGCTCTCCTTCTTTGTAACCCTAACTTTCAAATAAATAAATACATATTTGAAAAATATTGAAAGTCCATTAAAGAAAAGAATATGCATTACTTTTGTAATAATTAAACATATATTACTGGTGATCTGAAGAAAACCTCAAGCATTTGTTAGTAATCTGAGTTCTTTCTATAAGTAACTATTCATGTTCTTTGTCCATTTTTTAATGGATTTTTTTCTCCAAACCAAAAAGATAAAGTTCCTTTTGAATCTAAATAGTAAGTAAACTCTTGCTGAATTTTAGAAGTCAAAGGTATCTTTTCCCAGTGTTTGATCTTTCTATTTATCAGAGTTACACAGAGAGAGAGGGAGAGACAGAGAGGTCTTCCATCTGTTTGTTTATCCCCCAAATGGCTGCAACAGCCGGAGCTGGGCCGATCCAAAGCCAGGAGCCAGGAACTTCTTCCAGGTCTCTCACGCAGATGCAGGGGCACATCATGCAGGTCCTCTTCCATTGCTTTCCCAGGCCATCAGCCGGAAGCTGGATTGGAAGTGGAGCATCTGGGACTCTAACTGGTGCCCACATAGGATGCTGGCACCTCAGGTGGGGGATTAACCTTCTACACAATAGCGCCAGCCCCTCACTGTTTTATTTTTTAGCTTCACCTATGTTGCCTTCACTAAGGGGAACTCTTTTAAATTTAATAAAGCCAAATCTAGTTCAAAACTCTGTTCCTTGTGGACAGTTTTGTGGTCTTGTTTGAGAAATCAATCAATACATTTCCTGTTCTTAGCATTAATAAAAAAAGTTTAGGTGCCAAATATACCTAAAGTTCATTTCTGTATGCAGCATGTGGAAGGATTTCAAAACAGAAAACCTGTATGCCAACATCATCTTTAGTAATCTGTCTTTCCCCAGCTTGCTAACAGTGTTACTGCTAACAAAGAAGTTCTCAGATATCCATAGTCTATTTTGTTCCATTAGTCTACATTTTTTCTGTACCATGTTTAATACTGTGGTTTTCCATTATGTCTACTTGTTTACTTATTTAACACACACTCACGTGGTATCTTTTCTATAGCTTGTGCTACTCTAAGTATTTCAAAAATATCAACACATTTCATCCTCAATATTGTTATTACTATGAGGGGTAGGTATTATTAACATTTTCATTTGATAGTTGTGGAAATGGAGACAGAGACTTACTACGCAACTGATTAAAGTTTGCATGTGCAATGCTCATTCTTGGAGGCCTTCTAGTTTTTTATTTTCTCAAAAAAAGTCAATTATTTTGATCTTTATTATACTTTAAAAATATTATAATTATCAATAAAAATTTCTTTGGAAAATTAGTTGGAATTGACTTGTATTTGTAAGAATTTTCATTGTTATGATGTTAAATCAGGCCATCCATAAACATGGTATACCACAATTATACCTCTCTGTTCAGGTTTTTTCTTACATCCTATAAAGTTAATACATTTTGATGATAAATATTTTTTGTTACATTAAATCAGGATTAACAAACTGCTCTGGCCTGCAGTTTCTTTTCGTATGGCCTGTGAGCTAAAAATGAATTTTACATTTAAATTTCATATTTGGGGGGTTCAGTATTGTGGTGCAGCATGTTAAGCCACTGCTTGCAATGACAACATCCCATATCAGAGTGCTGGTTTGTATCCTGGTTACTCTGCTTCTGATCGAGCTCCCTGCTAATGTGCCTGAGAAAGCAGTGAAAGATGGCCCGCATATTGGGCCTCTGCCAACCACGTGGGAGACCTGGATGGAGTTCTGGCCTCCTGGCTTTGGTGTAGACCAGCTCTGGTTGTTGCACTCATTTGGGGTGTGAACCGGTGGATGGAAGATATCTCTTTACCTCTCTCAAATAAATAAATAAATTTTTAGTGAATTTCATGTTAGTGGTTATAACCCTCTTTCCCTCCAAATGAAACAATATATGAGAGTATATGCCTGCAATGCCTAAAATATTTAATATCTAGCCTTACACATAAAAAGTTTGCTAATAGATACTGGGGTTATATCTTAGATATCTAGAGTATTTTTCCTCGTGTATTCAGTATCTTATTTTTGTAGTTGACTATTGATAGTATAACTTCAGTGTGCAACAGAGGAGTAACAACCACATTTGGCTCTTTAAATTTAGATAACTAAAAATGGATAAAACTACAAGTTCAATTCCACAGTTACAATAGCAACATTTTACATGCTCAACAACTACATGTGGCCAGTGGTTACTGTGCTGGACAACACAGGCAGAGAACAGTTGATTTTCTATGAGTCAACCTTACTCACCTTTAATTTATCATATTAATTAGTCTGTTGAGTCCAGTGGGCTTCTGATGCAGATGATAACATTTACACAGGGTCACAAGCACAAAAGGACTTTTATATTTCCTTAAACATATGTTAACTCCATTACTCACAGGCACAGTTTGAGACAGGTATTATTACTTCTATTTTATAGATAAGAAAACAAATCCCTGGAACTTGATCTGAATCTGCTTGTTTACAAACTGGATTATTTATAGCAAAGGGTGAGGTATCTTCCTCCATTTTAATAATGTGTCAGTCAAGATAGTAGGTTAGATATAGTTTGACAAAAAAGACATTTAATATAGAATGTATCAGGATACTTTCATAAAAAGATAAAATATCCATTATTTGATAAATTCACATAATTCACTGCTTTAATATCAAGTGATACATATGGTCTTGTGAAAAGCGAATGAAGTCACATTTAAGAAAGTACTGGGAGAACTGAGATTGTGAGCTGGGAACACAGAACAACACTCCAGAGAGAATAAAGAATTTTTAAATAAGAAGGAATGGTTTATTTTATGAGACAATAAGTTTCCTGTCACTGAAAGTATTCAACTCCATTTTTCAGGTAGCCAATAATGTAAAAATTGTTATATGCATGAAATTTAACAAGGGAGAAGGTACAGTACCAGGTAAAACAAAGTAAAAGTGCTACATTTTTGTACCTGAACTTCACCAAGGCGATCCAGCTGTTCTTGCATCTGGTTCCTGGTAACAGTTACGTCATACTCTAATTTATCATATTCACGCCATGCTCGCTCTAGTTCCTAAAATCAAAGAGTATAATTACTTTCCAGTATTGTGCTTATGGTGCTATCACAACAATTATAACTTTTCTAGATTTCAGTAAGTCATGTGTTTATACTGAGCAAAATTAAAACTTTCATAAATAATTTTACTATACTTTTCCCCCCTCTCTTTTGTACTCAATTCAACTAGAAATTACTAAGAAACTTAGTTGTTTATTACTGTTATATTGTATTCAAATTTACTAAAACCTACAACAAAACCTATCACAATTATTATTATTAATTTGTGACAACACATTATTTGAATTGACCCCATTGCTGAAAAAGTATTACTGTGAAGATAATTTCCTGAAATGCTGGAGAGGTATAAAGCAAGCACTTTTCTATATGCCCTGATTGAAAGTTTTCCATGAATAAAAATAAAATATACTTTATATTCTACCATATTGGACTTTCAACAACACCAGAAGCTTGATATAACTTTATTTAGAATTTACAGTAATATAACAAAACAAACAAATTTAGCTAACTATATGAAGAACTCAATGAACCTTAAAGACTCAATAAAAACACTATCCAAATGAACTTTTTTTCATAAAAATAAAAATCACCCCCAAATGAAAAATCACGTTTTTGATGTTTACTATTAAAAAGTCTGCCATCTCTTAAATGTAGGAATGATTCTACAGGTGTTCAAAAATACTTTATTCTATCACCTTGTTCAGGTTGCTACTCTACGGGGGCATAGTTACTCTTCAGACGTTTCAGGCATTAGTAGGTTAACACACTGATGGATCAGAGGCAGGGAATATATTTGAACACCCTTTCCTCACGTGAATCTAGCGTGTTGGTAAACATAATACAACCAACAAAGACTTACTGCATACTGTTGTTATTAAATGAGATAGTAATTTTTGTTTAAGCCTCTTTGCTGTCAGTGAAACACCCTTGGGAAATGTCAGTTTAACAAAGCACCCCGTGTGGCAGAAAGGTTACTTGAAATCACAGTGCAGTTGTTCAGGGTCACCGTTTGCCATAGCAGTTAAGAAGCTATCTGAGACCTCAGCCTTCCCTATCAGAGTGCCTTGCTTTGAGTTTTGGCTCTGATTTGGATTCCAGCTTCCTACTAATGTGCATAATGGGTGGTAACGGCCCAGGTACTTGGGTAACCTGCCACCTACATGAGAGACCCATACTGAGTTCTGGGCTCTTGGTTTTGACCCTGTCCAGCCCCTGGCTGTTGTGGTGGGAATTTGGGAGAGTGAACTAGCAGAGGGAAGAGCTCTGTCTCTCAAATAAAGATAGAACACACACACACACACACACACACATACACAACTAACAGCTTTTTAAAGCTGTATGGAGCTGGCACTGCAGTATAGTGGGTAAAGCTGCCGCCTGCAGTTCTGGCATCCCATAAGTGCGCGGGTTTAAGTTCTGGCTGCTCCCCTTCCAATCCAACTCTCTTCTATGGCCTGGGAAAGCACTAGAAGATGGCTATTCCCAGGCAGGAAGCTGCATCAGAAGTGGAGCAGTCGGGACTTGAACTGGTGTCCATATGGGATGCCAATGCCATAGGTAGAGGCTTAATCTACTATGCCACAGTGCCAGGCCTACATGAATTTTATTTTTTTTTAAAGATTTATTTTATTTATTTGAAAGACAGAGTTACAGAGAGAGGTATAGACAGAGAGAGAGGTCTTCCATCTGCTGGTTCACTCCCCAGATGGCCGCAACAGCTGGAGCTAAGCCGATCCAAAGCCAGGAGCAGGAGCTTCTTCTGGGTCTCCCATGTGGGTTCAGGGGCCCAAGGACTTGGGGCAAGCTTTACTGCTTTCCCAGGCCACAGCAGAGGATTGGATCAGAAGAGGAGCACCTGGGACTAGAATCGGCACCCATATGGGATGTCGGTGCTTCAGGCCAGGGCTTTAACGTGCTGTGGCACAGTGCTGGCCCCATGAATTATATTTTAAAAAGGCAAACTGATAGTAGACTAAAGAATTTTTACCCTCATCTATATTACGTAAATTTTAGTCTCTTAAGTTTAGCAAACTGTTTTTAACTGAATAAATATGAAAATTGATCTCCTTTAATAAAAATCGCTTCAAGAAATCTTCTAACTTATATACATCACAAAAACAAAAAATTTAAACAGTGGGCCTTTGATGGCTTCAGGAAAGGTGAGATGAAGGGAACAGACTCAATGGTAGCCCCATGGCTAAGGAAGATGGCACTGCCAGGCTACCAGCTAACCTCCCTTGTAGAACAGCCAACATCAAGGTGGTCCCGGCTGGACTGGGGAAGCACCCACATACACAGGCATTGCAGGATGGTGGAAATTCTGGTCCTTCTTAGAGAAACATGTGAAACAGAGACTGACAGCAAGAGGCAAGCAGCGTTTCAGGAGTAAAGAAACAAGTACACTTTCAGTTTTCTTCACCTGCAAAGTCCTGCTACCGAATCCTTCATTTGATCTCATTCCCATAATTCCACTGGGCCTACCTTTTCTGCGTTTACCTCAGCTCCTCTCACATGACTATTGGGTGGGCAGTAACACAAGTCAGCAGGGGAAGGCATGATAAGGGGCAGCAGTGGCAAAACATCAATTTCCTCCCAATATCTGCCCGAGTGTTTCACTACAGAGCTTAATACATTATATGAGTACGATATTAAAAATTTTTAACTATGACCATACACACACACACACACACACACACACACACATATTGTCAAGAAGATATCATAGTAGATGTACACTAAGGCAATTAAAAAAATTGTATCAGCTCAGGGTAGGCGTATGACCTAATGGTTAAGATTTCCACTAACAAAGTGCCTGGGTTCAATTTGTGCCTCCAGCTCCTGACTCTAGCTTCGGGCTAATGTAGACCCTGGGAGTCAGACACAAGGCTAAAGTAATTGGGTTCCTACCACCTATATGGGAGACCTGGGCTGAGTTGTCTCTCTCTCTTTGCTTCTTAAAATAATAAAACAAAAAGGGGTAGAAACTTTCAAATATACAATTTTCTTAAAATTACAGGTACCACTTAAGAAACAGCTTAAAAGGAAGATAATTAAGAGAATGAATTAACTCTTTCATTATGCAACCATTACGGATGAACCATATAAACTGAAGAAAACCAGGCAAACAGCATGTATTTCATGATTACACTTGAGTATAAAGTTCAAAAACAGGCAAAGTTCATTGACAGTTTAAAAATCAGGGAGGGGTGTTTCTGGGAAGAGATCTGCTGGGTTGCTAGTTACTTGAGGTGGATGTTGTCCAGACACCTCATCTGTACATTTTTTTCAGAATATGTTATATTCCAATAAAGGCTAAAAAAGTGTGTGGGAGCAAAGGAAGGGGGATTACCATAGGAATGGCAGAAAGCTTTGAAGAACCTGACTTAGTCTAAGTTTAGTAAGAGTTGTACAAGTGAATTTCAGTACAGGTTACTATTTTCAATTGTACACTGATGTAAGAGTTGGCCACTGTAGGGGAAACAGCTTCAAGTAGGTCTACAAAATCAGATGCCATGAAATTGCAGATGATCAAAGAAAATCAATAAGGAATATTCAAATTATATAGCTATATAGTAGATACATATTATGATCTTTGTTAAAACAAAATGTACTCTCCAGCTCTCTGCTAATGCATCTGGAAAAGCAGTGGAAGATGGCTCAAGTGCTTGGGCCCCTGACACCCATGTGGGAGACCTGGAAGGAGCTCCTGGCTCCTGGCTTCAGGTCAGCCCAGCTCTGCCCGTTGCAGCCATTTGGGGAGTGAACCAGAGGATGGAAGACCTCTCTCTCTACGCCTCTCCCTCTCTCTCCATTACTTTGCCTCGCAAATAAAACAAAATAAATCTTTTCTTCATCACCTGCTGATTCCTAGGGTGTGCATTAGCAAGAAGCCGGATTGGAAGCCAGGTGCTCTGCAGGCTTGGCAAGCAGCAACTTTACTGCACCAAATGCCTGCCCTTTTTGCCTCTCACTTCAGTCACGTCTTCTTAATTTTAAATGATGCTATAAATTAATATCCACTACTAAATTTTGGACAATTATAGCACAAGTAATATTTAAGTTAAACTTACAACAGTGTTAATGTTTTGATCGCTACCACCAAGCACAGCAATCCTGCCTGGTGGACGTCTGAAGCTGTTGATTTCTTTTCTTTTATTTTTTTGACAGGCAGAGTTAGACAGTGAGAGAGACAGAGAGAAAGGTCTTCCTTCCATTGGTTCACCCCCCAAATGGCCGTTAGGGCCATCACTGCGCCAGTCCGAAGCCAGGAGCCAGGTGCCTCCTCCTGGTCTCCTATGCAGGTGCAGGGCCCAAGCACTTGGGCCATCCTCCACTGCCTTCCCGGGCCACAGCGGAGAGCCGGACTGGATTTCTAAGGTCAGCCACAGGGAAGGTGGTCTGTTTTTACTTTTTTTATGCTACCAAACAAGGAAGAGATTTCTTGGTACTTATTTTTAAAATGTCTCATGTGAAAAGTTATTTTTTTAAAGAGTATTGTCTTTTATGATTTTACTCTTGCTTGTCAAAATTACTTCTCAAAATCACTACTTCTTTAGTAAGCACATGACATACCTTACTATATATACTAATAAAAATGAAATTCAAACTGTATAAAGTGAGGATCAGCTAAACCAACCAGAATTATAAAGCTATCTGTTTTTTTAACACCAAACATCATACAATCTCATCTACAAATATTCTGGCACATATCTTTGAAGAAAATAAACCAAAATGAAACTCATCTAAAAAATGCTTAATATGTACTCCTCTATAAAAATATTTTAAATTATCTCGATTCTCCCACCCCTTCTCAACTCTTTGGCACTGGTTGGCTGAGTCTGGGTCCTTCGTTCTATAGAACTTCTCCTACTCTAGCTCTTGCTAACTGAACTCTGTGGTGTTGCTTGGCACGTGCTCTGTTTTCTGTATTTCCTCTAAGCTGATATTTAGATATTGAGGCTCACTGAGGTTTAGATTTGAGTTTCTGGTGAAAGACACCTCACTGGTGCTCCTGGGTACTTCCTAGTGCAGCACATTAGGAAGCTTACTTACAACATGTAGCTCTCTCCTTTTGGAGGATGTTGTATTGTCTTTTTTTTTTTTTTAACCTACAGTTTCTTTTTTAAATTAATTAATTAATTTGAAAGGCAGAGTTACAGAGAGGCAGAGAGAGAGAGAGAGGTCTTCCATCTGCTGGTTCACCCTCCAGGTGGCCGCAACGACCAGAGCTCAGCTGATCCGAAGCTAGGAGCCAGGAGCTTCCTCCGGGTCTCCCACACAGGTGTAGGGGCCCAAGGATTTGGGCCATCTGCCATTGCCTTCCCAGGCCTAGAGCAGAGAGCCAGATCAGAAGTGGAGCAGCCAGGACTCAAACCAGTGCACTGCAGTTGGCAGCCCCACCCTCTATGCCAGAGTGCCGGCCCAAGGATATTGTACTGTATTCATGAAATAACTATCATATTTAAAACCATTCTCTGGGGGCTGGCGCTGTGGCTCACATGGTTAATCCTCCGCCTGCGGCACCAACATCCCATTTGGAAGCTGGGTTCTAGTCCCGGTTGCCCCTCTTCCAGTCCGGCTCTCTGCTGTGGCCCGGGAAGGCAGTGGAGGATGGCCCAAGTGCTTGGGCCCTGCACCTGCATGGGAGACTAGGAAGAAGCACCTGGCTGCTGGCTTTGGATCGGCACAGTGGGCCGGCTGCAGCGGCCATTTAGGGGGTGAACCAATGGAAGGAAGACCTTTCTCTCTGTCTCTCTCTTTGTGATTCTACTTGTCAGATAGAATTAAAAAAAAAATTCTCTGCCTCTTAAATAAAAAGAAATAAATATACCGGCACCGCGGCTCACTAGGCTAATCCTCCACCTTGCGGTGCCAGCACACCGGGTTCTAGTCCCGGTCAGGGCGCTGGATTCTGTCCCGGTTGCCCCTCTTCCAGGCCAGCTCTCTGCTATGGCCAGGGAGTGCAGTGGAGGATGACCCAAGTGCTTTGGCCCTGTACCCCATGGGAGACCAGGATAAGTACCTGGCTCCTGCCATCGGATCAGCACGGTGCGCCGGCTGCGGCAGCCATTGGAGGGTGAACCAACCGCAAAAGGAAGACCTTTCTCTCTGTCTCTCTCACTGTCCACTCTGCCTGTCAAAACAAACAAACAAACAAAAAAAAAACCAAAAAACAAACCAAAACCATACTAAGATCTTTCAAAGAGTATTTCATACAGCTCATGGATGTTGACTGATATGTGAAAAGAGCAAAAACAAAACAAAAAACACACTTTGTTACTGTAACCAGGATTCTCAGTAGCTCTTTAAAACACTGAGAAGATATAAAGACATTTAATACGTGAGCGTCTCTCTAAGGCAGCTCCTTTGCTCTGCTTCCCCACCCTTAATTAGAATTTAGTTTTAATTCTAATATATTCATTGTGGTTTAAAATCTTGGTTTACTCATGACCTTTCTATCCGGAATCCCATCTGGAACATAAATAAGTTTAACAGAAGTCACCAGATACCACTTATTACTGGTTTAGTCCTAGACAATTTCTCTGTATCTTAGTTTCTCATTTTTGATATAGTATCTGTGTCAAGAGGTTATTAATGGGGTGGGTGTTTGTTGCAGGGTTTAAGATACTACGTGGGATGCCCTCCCTTCTTATTGGAGTGTCTGGTTTGAGTCTAGACTCCTGTGCTTTCAATCCGGCTTCCTGCTACCTCACATTCTGGGAGACAGCTCAAGTACTTGGACCTGCACGAGCCACAGGGGTTCCCGGCTCCTGGCTTTGACCTAGCCCAGCTCTACTACTTCATATACTGGTACTGTTTTGCAGTGAGTACCACATAAGCTGTGTACCAGCATGAACTCACGATGACTGGGGGCCTTCTGATTAAGACTGCTGAGTAAGAGCATATAGTTTGGACTCTAAATTCTGGAAAGTCCAAGTTATGTGACTCCATAGTCCGTGAAAGAGAGCAGAAAGTACAGATATCCTAGAATTTAAAGGTTCTTTTTAATTTTTTTTTTAAGATTGATTTTATTTATTTGAAAGAGCTACACAGAGAGGTAGAGACAGAGAGAGAGGTCTTCCATCTGCTGGTTCACTCCCCAGATGGCTGCAATGGCCAGAGCTGTGCCGATCCACAGCTGGGAACCAGGTGCTTCTTCCGGGTCTCCCATGTGGGTGCAGGAGCCGAAGGACTTGGGCCATCTTCTACTGCTCTCCCAGGCCTTAGCAGAGAGCTGGATCGGAAGAGGAGCAGCCAGGACTAGAACTGGCGCCCATATGGGATGCCAGGCAAGGGTTTTAACCCCCTGCGCCACAGTGCCAGAGCCTAAAGGTTCTTGATTTAGATACTGACTCTGTTCTTTATTATTAAGGTCACCTTGGGAAATCACTTAGCCTCCATGAATTTCATTTTCTTCATCTGCATGGCAGAAGTAATAAAAACAGTAATAAAATGGAAGTGATAATTATTTTTATGTTGCTCAGTATTTCCTTAAATTTCAAAACAGAATATCTGTGAAAAACAGTTCTCTGAGCTGTTGTTTCCACATCTAAGATGCATGCATGACAGCAGTGTTATCTGGCTCCTTGAGTTGCTGGGAAGAACAAAAGCTGCACTTGTGAGCTGATAAGGCGAAGAAAAGTTTCTCTTCCATGTAGAGACCAGGCTTAACAGCAAACCCCCAAGAGAGGTGACCACAGCAGCTGTTTGGAGAACTGCACGCCACATCCCTTTTGCTCACCTGAGTTCAAGGATGTGTGGCCTGGTTCCTTGCATGACTGCGTTCCAAGACAAGTGACCCTGGTTAGCTGAGGCAGTCTGGAGGTGCTGCTGAAGGAAGGGACCTGGGGCAACCTCCAGCAAAGGACAGCAGACACCCTGGCCTCAGGCCTCCAGTGGGAGATCCAAACATTCTGTTCATCTCCTCAGAGGCTCCCCACAGCAGGATCCTGCTCCGCAGTGCAACTGTTACCAGCTCTTCTTTCCTGTCTCATCCTCTCCATGTCTCATCTCTGCCCTCTGGAATCAGCTTCTAAATAAGCTATCCAAACCCAGGCCCTAATCTCAAGTTCTGCTTTTTGGGAGGGAATGCAATCTAAGACAGGGCACAATGGAGGCAAGAAGAGCACGCAAAGGCACAGTGTGCTTACAGCCTGTGCCATGGACCAGGCTTAAGGAAGAGATGCGGGGCCAGCACCGTGGCGCAGTAGGTTAATCCTCCTCTGTTCTAGTCCTGCTGCTCCACTTCTGATCCAGCTCTCTGCTGTGGCCTGGGAAAGCAGTAGAGGATGGCCCAAGTGCTTGGGACCCTGCACCCGAATGGGAGACCTGGAAGAAGCTCTAGGCTCCTGGCTTCAGATTGGCACAGCTCCGGCTGTTGTGGCCCTTTGGGGAGTGAACCAGCGGGCGGAAGACCTTTCTCTCTGTTTCTCCCTCTAACTGTAACTACCTCTCAAATAAATAAATAAATAAATCTTAAAAGAAAACAATCACCCAGGGAATACTGCTTTACTGTTGGCCATGAGCTAATCCTAGTCTCACGTATCTACCTGGCCCTTCAGATGAAGATGCTGTCAGAATCGAAGCTTTCATCTGTGGAGGCACTTGTTTTACACCTCCACACCTGGGGCTCAGGTTTGACTCAGTGCCATGAACTGATGGGGGAAAGAATCAGAGGAATCCTTCAACATTCTGCCAGCGGAAATGTCACTCCAATCTAAATCGACTGGACAGTCACTGACTGCCACCTATGCCCAGTATGAAGTTGTGCACATATGAACATTGGTAGTCTGAAGCTGTTAAGTATAAATAAGTTTATAACAAGGCACAAATAATAGAGTTTGTACTCTATGGTGTAAGACATGTCTTAGAAAAAAATATTCAGAGTGTTTCCTACAGCCATTGATAGATGCTGAAGGCAAAGAAAAAGACCT
Organism: Oryctolagus cuniculus; assembly: GCF_964237555.1. Lineage (NCBI taxonomy): Eukaryota > Metazoa > Chordata > Mammalia > Lagomorpha > Leporidae > Oryctolagus > Oryctolagus cuniculus. Next base: position 116,987,916 of record NC_091440.1, on the reverse strand, counting down.
CAGGAAAGTGATTATGTAGGGTATCAAGCAGGAAAGGGGATATTCAAACAAGATTAATTTCCATTAAGGGATTTTCAGCAAATTTCTCATCAGGGCTGGAGTTCACTTAGGAATGGAGCACTAGATTCTAACATGACTGATGAGATTGAAATCATTAAAACCTCTTGTGAAGTGAAGGAACTCCCTCCCTCCCTCCCTCTCAGATTTATTTATTTATTTGTTTGAAAGAGTTACACAGAGAAAGAAGGAGAGGCAGGGAGAGAGGGAGACAGAGAGAGAGGTCTTCCATAAGCTGGTTCACTCCCCAACTGACCACAACAGTCGAAGCTGAGCCGATTTGAAGACAGGAGCCAGGAGCTTCCTCTGGGTTTCCCATGTGGGTGCAGGGGCCCAAAGACTCGGGCCATCTTCCACTGCTTTCCCAGGCCACAGCAGAGCTGGATCGGAAGTGGAGCAGCCAGGGCTCAAACCGGCGCCCATATGATATACCAGCATTGCAGGCAGGGGCTTTACCCACTACGCCACACGCCACCCCCTCCTTTTTTTTAAAAGATTTATTTGTTCATTTGAAAGAATTACAGAGAAGGAGAAAAGGAATTTTCTAAATTGTAATTTCAAGAACAGAGACAAAATCACTAAATATCAGAGTGGCCCACCATTGTGATTGGAATCGGCTGTCACTGGGCCACTGAGCTTTCCATTTTTAGCTTGGTACTCAGCGGGCAGCTCGGGTAGCTCTACTCCTCCACACATGTCCCGACACCCCCATCTCTGTACTGGGGCTCTGCGGGTGACCCTCCACTACCCCTTTCTTCTCACCCAGGTCTTACTCGTCACCAATTCATCTGCCCAGGGTCTACCTCCTTGCAGTCAATATTTCAGGGGCAAGTGTATTCTTTGAGACTTACTCATTTTATAAAAACCCCTGTAGATTTAAGTCTTTGGGACTATGGTATATTGTTCATTAGCTTTGCAACCTTGGGTTAAGTTATATGGCTTGATCATTCATTGAACTTTAAATGCGCATCCTCACAGCGCTGATACAAAGCTAAAGCAACAAAGATGAAGGAGACATGGTTTCTGATCCCAAAGAGCTCACAATGGGAAGGGCATTAGAAATTTAAAAAGTCTATAAACATCACAGTATAATTGAGAGAGTGGAATGGGATAATGGAACTCAACTTAAAGTTTAGAAGGGAAACCATGTTAATATTCTGGTCTCTCCCAGCTTGGAAAGTGCCCTCTCAGTTCAAAGGGTAAGTGGCTCCCTAAACAGCCTCTTAGAGGCACAGGCAGGGGTGTGCTAGTCACATTCCATGACAGTGCCTTCTACTAGGGTCTCTCTTTCCAAAGGCAGCTTAGGCAGGTGCTCTGACCACAAATGGAGCTGATCACATCAGAGCATTTCCAAAGCAGACTGTTTGAACATAAAACTCAACCAGGAAACTCTGTAAGACTTTCAGATTTGGTAATCCCAACAGACACAAAATTACACGACTGTGGGTTAAAAAGTTCTGCTAATTTTATTTCTTCCTCAAACCTATCACATAAACTTAGATCATAATGCTGGTATGAAATGTTAACTGTGATGGTGTCATACTTCAAAGCCTTTCATAGGTGCCTTTTATTGAAATGATTGGTCAGATAAGTCCAATCATCACTTTCCCAAAATCATTCTAAATGCCCTAAAATCCATGAAATATTTATTTTACTAATGCAATCAGCTTCAACATATTTAAGAATTTTACTTGTATAATACATAAGAACAGGACTACTTATTATCATTGTAAAATACCCATTTCACAAATACGATGCCTACTAATTACAGAAATAAAGATCACCCTTTTTATTCTGACATTGTTAAAGACAAGTGTACTACTAATAATGTAACATTTCTTATAATCATAAGGAACAATCCCCAAAACAGTACAACTAAATAGCCAACAGAAAAGGAAGAAGAACTGCAGAACATTTCAGTGACTTTACAAGGGGAAAAAATCTACTTACAGCAGTGGCCCGAGAGAGTTCCCGACACGTGCTAAGCAGTCCGTTTTGCAAATCGTCTCTCTGTAACACCACCGTCTGAATGGCTGCTGGGTTATCTGAATTCATTTCTATCTCTTGGCTGGCTGATAGCAAAGCTTGCTCAAGCGTGTACTATTATAATGAAAAGAGTGATACTTAATGTTTTGCATCATCGAATTAATTCTTTTTACTTGAGTTGTCAGTGTCTTGATAATCATCATATAAAGTAACATCCATTGCAGATAATAAACATAATTGTCCTACTTTCTCCTTGTGGAGCTGCTGGAGTTTCTCTTCCAGAGCATGGACCACTTTATCTTGTTCACACAATCGGCTTAACTTGGCCTAGGTTACAAGAAAAGATGTCTTTTGTTAGCAATTTTTTTTTTTTTACAGGCAGAGTGGACAGTGAGAGAGAGAGACAGAGAGAAAGGTCTTCCTTTTGCCGTTGGTTCACCCTCCAATGGCCGCCGCGGCCAGCGCGCTGCGGCCGGCGCACCGCGCTGATCCGATGGCAGGAGCCAGGTACTTATCCTGGTCTCCCATGGGGTGCAGGGCCCAAGCACTTGGGCCATCCTCCACTGCACTCCCTGGCCACAGCAGAGAGCTGGCCTGGAAGAGGGGCGCTGGGACTGAACCGGCGCCCCGATCGGGACTAGAACCCGGTGTGCCGGCGCCACAAGGCGGAGGATTAGCCTGTTGAGCCACGGCGCCGGCCCTGTTTTTTTAATTTTAAAAAATTTTTCCTATATCTGGAAGAAGGTTTATCATCTAAACCTGACATGAAATATCTAACTGTGTCAATCTCTAGTTTAATCACTACAGTCAAAATTAAAACACAGTTTCAAAGGAACATTTACACGGTATGTATGCAGAATAAAGTGAAAAAGCATTTCAAACATACAAGGGGTCTTCAAAAAGTCCATGAAAAATGCATATTATGAAAAACCTATGTACAGATTCAAAAAAGTTTTTTTTTTATTAAAAAAATTTTTTTTTGACAGGCAGAGTTAGACAGTGAGAGAGAGAGAGAGAGAAAGGTCTTCCTTCCGTTGGTTCACCCCGCAAATGGCCGCTGTGGCCAGCGCACTGTGCCGATCCAAAGCCAGGAGCCAGGTGCCTCCTCCCGGTCTCCCATGCAGGTACAGACCCAAGCACTTGGGCCATCCTCCACTGCCTTCCTGGGCCACAGCAGAGAGCTGGATTGGAAGAGGAGCAACCGGGACAGAACCAGCACCCCAATCGGGACCAGAATCCGGAGTGCCAGCACCACAGGCAGAGGATTAGTCTAGTGAGCCGCGGCACTGGCCTCAAAAAACTTTTTGTACACAAATAAGTTTATCTTTTAATTCCATTTTCCAGGAACTTTTGAAGTGCCTTTGTAGTAATCAAGTGGTTTATTCAATTAACATTTTAATGTGGTTAAAACTTTCCCCCTACAATCTGTTGGACAGGTTAAGTGACGCATGCGGTCCTTAATTAAAAAAACCAGCTGAATCGTTCTATTTAGAATTACACTCTTAGAGGCTGACATTGTGGCACAGTTAAGCTGTTGCCTCAAATGCTGGGATGACATATGGGCACTGGTTCCAGTCTTGGCTGCTCTACTTCCAGTCCAGCTCGGTGCTTATGGCCTGGGGAAAGCAGTGGAAAATGATCCAAGTGTTTAAAGTATTTGGGCCCCTGTACCCATGTGGGAGACCAGGATGGAGTTCCTGGCTCCTGGTGTTGGCCTGGCCCAGCCCCGGGCCATTGTAACCATTTGGGGAGTGAACCAGAGGGTGGAAGACTTTTCTCTTTCTCTCTCTGTAACTCTGCCTTTCAAATAAATAAGTAACTCTAATTTTTTTTATTTAAAAAAAATATACTCCTTGATTTTTAGAATATATAAACAAAAGATGGTTACCAGGGGTGGACATTTGGTATGCAGTTAAGATGCCACTTCAGGTGCCCACATTCAGTATGAGAATGTCTGGGTTTAAGTTCTGGCTCTGCTTCCAATTCTAGCTTCCTGTTGATGTGCACCCCAGGAAGCAGCAGGTGATGGTCCCTGCCATGGGAGACCCTAACTGTGTTCTGAGCTTCTAGCTTGTCCTGGCCCCTGGGGGCATTTGGGGAGTGCACCAGCAGATATAAGATTCCTGTCTTTCAACTAAATTACACAGATAATATTTTAGAAACTGTTTTAACAAAATGTTTCTAATAGTGTTGATATAAATATTGCTAACAGAAAAATCACTTTGAACAGTTTTCATGTTTTAAATTCTCAGTGCTACTCTAATTTTTAAATTATAAAAATGTGAGAAGACATTCTAATAAAATTTTAAGGGTTCTTCTAATTCCTCAAAACAAAACCCCTGGAAAAATTGGAAATGCTTGTAACTTTATGGTATAATGACAAGTAAGCAGGAAATGTGACTTTACTTCCTTTGCCATTTATCTACTAAAATAACTATTTTATCTTTGCCAGGCAGCAAGACTCAAACTGTAAGTTAAAGTGCTGAAATGAGATGCAGGCACAACTCAGTGGCATAAAAGCAGGGGAAATGAGGGATCGATGCCTGGCAAATCAGCAATCTAAAGTTGATTTAAAAACAACTAAATTTAATTTAAAAGGAAGCAATGACAGAATTTCTAGAGGCTGACAATTTTCAACAAGACACAGTAATTTTTTGATCACCAATTCTCCATAACTATTTTTAACATCAGAAAGTTTTTCACTCTTACTTAAGTGATGTTTAATATGTTCCGCTGCTAACTGGGGTGGGAGGTAGATGGAGGTAGTAGGGAGTGAAGGGTTGAGAGCAATAATCTAATAACAAAAGAAGGGAAAATGTTAATTTTAATGTCATTTTGGAGGGTGTGGGAAGAAGTTTTTTTAGGGGTGAGGATCATACTTAGTTCCACTGCTTTGGCAGAGAAAGTGACAATAGTATTTTTTTTTAAATCTTTGACAAATGATTATTTATTTTCATTTACTTGAAAGGCAGAGCAACACAGAGAGACAGAGAAATAGCTGGAGATCTCCCATTCACTGGTTCACTCCTCAAATGCTTCCAACAGCCAGGTTTGGGCCACGCTGGTGCCCAGGAAACTGGAACTTCATCTAGGTCTCCCACTTGATAGTAGAGGTCCAGCCTGAGAACTTCAGCCGTCACCCTCTGCCTCCCAGGTGCATTAGCAGAAAGCTGGATTGGAAGTAGAGCAGCTGGGACGCAAACTGGCACTCTGATATGGGACAAGGGCATCCCAAGAGGCGGCTTAACCTGCTGCACCACAACACCCACCCCAAGCATTTCTAATACTTATCATACTAATACTTACATCAATATCTACTTCTTCGGGTCTATATTTGTATAACGTGCCTCTACATTCATCTTGTGACAGCTATAAGGAAAAATGCCATATGGCAATTTTAAAGATTGTATTAAAAAAATACACATGACAGTCCACAGTTAAGACTTTAAATTTATACTAAGTATGTAACAATTCTTACACATTCAGAAATTTAATTCAAACACAGATCATTATAACTGTAGAAAATTATTTAACAATGATACAATATGCAAGATACAGAAGAACAATGTTAAGCTGGCCAAACACAATCAATACGGCACCTTACATTCTCCATTTTGAAGACACACATTATTTTAATGAAAAGCTGACAAATACATAATAGCAACTGTATCAAATCAAATACTGGAATCAAGCAGAGTTCCACAGTCAAAACCGCCCCTCACGGTGTACACATAATCACACGCTGTGTATGTGTACACTCAAATGCCAACACATCATCGTACAGCTTTACTAACAAAGCCTGAACGTACTGCATACATATACGTAGTATAGAAACACACATACACAATAGAGACTTATCTTGTTCTTCTGTCTTAAGAACTAAAAGATAATGGAGGAAAAGGATGGTTTAATTGCAAAGAGGAAAATAAAATGGCATCAAACCGAAAGCCTAGGTTACAAACTACGGACAGTCCAATTTCATATAGTGTTTGTATTGGCTGATGGCATTACTACCATCATATGGCAAGGAATTTTAACTTAGTGCATTTAAACATCCCTTTATTCAACTTTTCTAAATACCGTGCAGTCACAGAAACCCTCATTTCTGCCTGTGCTTACCAAAACTTCAACGGCTGTCCCAATCAGTCATACCACAGAATTTCACTATCTTTCTTCTCTGTAGATTTTCTATTGACAGCTACATACTAAAAAAAAAAACATACTAGGAGAAACTGAACTGAGGCTCACTGTATGCTTATCAAATGGCACACTGTTTCTCGAGGTGGGGATGGGAGTTCAATGTCCCAACCCTCCTCTAGTTTAGAAAATTAAATTTCACATACACATATATAAATATGTAAGAACAAATCATGACACCTGTATGTGTCCTCTCTGAAAAACTGCTTCTTAGTTATAGCTGTATAAGGGGGCATCATTTAAACAGCAGATAACTCTGCATCTAGCAAAGAGAAGGTTTAAAACATAAACACTCAACCACACAATAAATCTTGGATTTACGTGTTTCACTTCGGTTCATTATATTCACATACCTCATGCAAACGAATCTGTGATTATTAAAGGTATGCAGTGATTATTAAACCACAAAACTTTTATAGAAATGAGTATTACATGAAAAATGAATTTAATGGCAAAAGTCAGAATTCTTGAGCACTAGTTTATAGAAAGTGATCGACTGTTATTCTAAATGGAAGCACCTAGATACAATAAAATTATACTCCTACCAGAGAAAACTTATGAGAAACAAGCTTGATTCGGTACTTAACAAAAAGTAAGACAACATCAAGATGATATTTTTCATAGTAATAAAAAACTAAAGATGATAGACCTTAAGCTACTAAGATGTTCAAATACATTTTGCTTAATATTTAAAGTTAAATGCAAAACAGCTTTACTAAGTCATGGGATTTGAATCTAACTAGTGGACATTGCTACATGTAGACTAAAATATGAATTGTATCCTATACCCCAAGGGTCAGGAGAAAACAAAGACTGTATATCAAAATGGAAAAAGTCATGTGTAGCCAGCATTTTGTTATTTAGGGAATCTTACTATAGGTTGAATTCCACATCAGTTGGCTTATTATAAAAAAGGAAAATATCTAGTGTATAGTTTCAACTTTAGAGTTGAAACTTAGTCATATTACATATTCCATATATATCAGAATTATTTTTGTTATATCTATTTTAGTGCCTTGAAAATTTTCTTTAAACTTTTAACTAAATTATTCAATAAATATATTCATTATTCATTAGTTACAAATTAACCAAGTTCTTAATCAAATTGACCCTATATATTACTTTACATGTCAGAAAATAGGTATAAATTTATTTTTTAAAAAGCCTTGTAAATAGAATTTAAAGTTTGTTATTCTGTTCAATATGAAAATCATACTTAGAAAAATATAAATTTGGATAAGCATTCTGATTAAATCAATGTATATACATTCAAGATTTTGGTAATGTTTTTTATCACTGAAAAAAAATTCATCTGTAGCAAAAGAAATTTTGATTTGTATACACTTTCCTTTGATGTCCTTAGAAACACCAGAAGAGCAAATGAAAAAATTGTCTCTGTAGAAATTACATAAAGTTGAGCAGTACCCAAACCTCAACTGAAAGGTGTACGATATGGATTTTACTGTCTATGTAAGGAATTGCTGTGCTATATTTTGTTTAGAAAGCTGGAATGCTTTCATAAGATATCTAGCAATGTTTTTGTAAAAAACTGTCTTGGCATTAAGTTAAAACAAAATTATTTGTTGATTAAAATTCAACTTTCTTTCATAGCCCTTAGGTATGTGAACTATACTCATGTATATTTTAAGGCATAGGAATATACACACAAACTCCACAAAGGATTTTTGGGGAAATATTTTTCAATTTGATAAAATTGGATGCATCTGATGAAAGCTAAAAAAAGCTTTTCAGTCTTTGGGATTCATGGAAATGAGTCTGTATCTTTTAGAACAGTTATTCTTCAGGTACCTAATTTCACTGATACTAATCACGTTATGAAAACAATGGGATAAAACCGTAACAGTGAAAGGGTAGTGGAATGACTGATACATGCACAGGATATATTACTGGATGCACACTTACTCAGCATTTTTTTCAATTCAGTTTTAGGTCTTTTTATTTGACCAATTTAAAAAAATTGACCTTGAGTAAATTTCTCAGGTGTCCTTCTAGAAGCAAGTGCAGATGTGAAGGTGCATCTGAGCCAGGAACTGAGTCAGAAAAATGCTGTCCCATCTAAACATCAGGTAGCTATGGTCACAACATTAGAATGCAAACAGGGAAACTGTGGCAGTGCACGACACAAACTTTCATGAAGATGTTCTCTGCATAATAACAGAATAAGGGAAGCCTGGAGAAAAAAAGCAACATCTACTTTTAATTTGTGCAAATTTATACATGGAGCTCAAGAAAGCTATCTGGTGCTTTTCTCCACAAAAAATGCTCTGCAATAATTGAGTCCTTTACTGACTGATTAAAAAAGTAAGGCAGCCTGAAGACTCCTTGGCCTTTTCCACACTGAGGGTTAATATTGACTTCCTGCTAACTGGCTGCTTGGCCACACCCAGGCATAGCTGCCATCAGACCCTCAGATCTCCCTGTTGTGCAACTATAGTTTCCTTCTTTCAAGTATTAATATGCAGAAATATATTTCTACACATCTGCTGTTCTTTTAGTATTCAAGGCCAGTGATGCTACATATGTAAGGTCAGTCTTGGACACCTGCACACTGAAAAACTCCAATCAGAACATTTAGTGTAAATGAGTAACTTAAATCATCAGTGAGCTCTACATTATCAACCTTGAATGCTGACTATGATAAAAAAAAAATTGAGACTATCATTCTTATCTAAAATATGCTAAGGGCTGGCATTGTGGTGCTGTGGGTTAAGCTACCACTTGTGATGCTGGTATCCCATATGTTGGTTCTAGTCCTGGCTGCTCTATTTCCAATCTACATTCCTGCTATTGTACCTGGGAAGGCAGAGGAAGACAGCTCAAGTACTTGGATACCTTCCACTCATGTTGGAGACCAATATGGAGTTCCTGGCTCGTGGCTTTGGCTTAGCTCCGCCCTGGCTGTTGTGACCACTTGAGGAGTGAACCAGCAGATGGAAGACCTCTGTCTCTCTCTAGCTCTTTCAAATAAATAATTTTTTTTAAAAATGTGAAAATGAAAACATAGCCTATTACATTAAAACACCTTTGTTCTCATGTCAATTTAGCCGTATAAAATGCTAATGTTTTACTGACTGCTTTCTGGCACTGAAAATGGTATCAATTTTAGAGCGAATGTTAATGTTCTCAGAGTGGCACTTTGGAATGGAGTGTTATAGTTCTACAATATGGTGACTTTCAGAATAGAACTTTCTTTTGAAAAGTAAAGCTGTTTAACTTTAAATATTTAGTATCTTGTGTACTCTTAATTGCAAATTAAAGACTATTTGAAGCACATAATGTATTTTAAACATTTTGTAACCTGGGCTCAAAAATGAAAGAGGTGTTTCACCAACTCTTAGCAATTTCCCAGTAGCACGGCCCCAAGGTACAGACCCAAAACCACCAAACCAAAGGCCTTGAAAGCCAACGTGAGCTTAAGGTGCTTCCTTTTTTCTAGGTGCTTTTAGGTATTTTAATCAAAATCCGTATTCATTTTTCATGTTAGTTAACCTTCTTCTGCATGATTTTAAAATATTTGAACAGATCATAGGCCAGAGTAACCTGAGGGAGTTGAAGTGGAAAGAAGCTGACGTTGTGAAACACACAGCTAGGAACACCGAGACTATGGAAAACAACAAAGCTGGAGAGAAATGTGCATGACTTCTTTTGCAGATCTGCAGATTATCAAAGTTCCTAAATCAATGCCAGGCAACTCCATGACACGTAGTTTGAATTAGAGAAAAGGACAGGGCAAGGAAGGATTCTCCTGATCACCTTGCAGGAATGGTAACCACACGGGGAGAAGATGCTCCCAGTCTGTTAAAGAAATGGCTATGTTTAGATTTTACCCCATCTAGTACACAAACAAGATTTACATAACACCCATACAAATACAATCTATTCCTGAGACACAGAGGTGGGTATGGAGGACTGCCTCGAAAAGAAAATATTTTTACAAAGGGTTTTCCCTAAACATCAGTTGTAATGCTCTTGGAATTAATAAAAATACACGTTAATCTAGTGAAAAAATTTGCAAATGTACTGCAGACCTCCAAGTATGTAGCAATCAAATACTCTATACAAAAACTTCAGGAAAATGGCACACTTAATATTCAACGGCAACATGTTCAGCGAAGCCATGCTAAGAAGACTGCAGCATCTTGAAAAGCATGGATGAGTTGTGGGTTTCCAAAAAAACAGGAACAAAAAAACACAAACAAAAAATACAATGAGTAAAACACCGATGCTATGAGTAAATCTGAGGATAAACCAAAAGTATCACTGAGGGATTTTGCAGATGAGAAAGCAGTATCATTCACTGTCCAAGACCTTACTTGCTGGTACAGTTGTGGTCTTAGCGCCGAGTTCTCAATCATTGTGTGAACCATGGTGATAATAGGTTCATTTTCTTTCATCTATTTCAAATCAGGAGGAGCATACAGCAAACATCAGTTTACAGCATAGCTAGATTTGAAAGACGACACTGTAAATATAGCCTCTACTTTAATATCTTCCTGATAGTGCAGTTCACATTTTACCCCATGGATGCACAATTTAATTTATACAAACCATTTCAGACAAGCATTAAACGCTGTAAAATACTACCAAGGTTACCCAAAAGCTTATTAATGGCAATATTGCCACAACAAGGTTTCACATTATAATAATATTCAGTGAATAGCATAGTTCAACATTCGCTAGGATAAATGAGTAAGCATCACACTTCAAGGACAAACTCAAGAGTGACAACCTATGAACTTGGACGAAAATGACATCACTGAACTGATTACTTATTTAGTAATAAAGGTGAAATGATATTCAGTTCTTTACAAGATTAATCAGAAAAAAAATCTAGTTTTCTACAAACATCAAAATTTTAATATTCAACATACCCTGCCATTTAACCGCACATCTTATTGAAATTAGGCTTGATAGACACTTACACATACTCTTTTGATTTTCCTCACAGTTTAAGAGCATATGCAGATTTAGTCAAGGATGTTCCAACTAACCATGTTCAGCAAACACTCAGTGTATCTCCTAAGCTCCCACACAGGTAGGCTGAACCATGTTTCACATTTCCAGCTATGTTGCACTTAATTACTGCCTCTAGAAGAATTTGTTTTAGCCGGCTCTGTACTCAAAATACTCAAAAGATGATCACTATTACAAAGTAAAAGGCCAAGAAAATTTTTACTATTCATAAGTAGATAGGTCTGTTCATAGTTTTAATTTGTGACACCTGGCTAAATAATTTTAATCACCCTTATTATAGAAAAATAATTTCTATCATGGTTAACAAATTCGACTTCAATGATTTAGCTAAGCATATATAACACAAGTTAATTAACCTTAATAAATGTACAATATGAGACAAAACTAAACTTTGAAAACTACACTTGGAAATTTTGTTCTCAACATAGTTAGCAATGCTTTGCACAACAAAGTTTATTTGGTTGTCAAACTAGAAATCTCCTGTGACTTTTCTACCCTTTGTCAATTCAGGTAAGAAAGCACATGCATGCCATTTTATAGTATCCCAGTTAAAAGTTTCATTCAGCTAAGCCATTATATTCCAATCTATGTATCTACAAACTCTTTTTGGGCTAGAGGGATTTTTTTAAACCAATTTCAATGAAGAATAAATTCACAAATCTTAGTTGTATAGGTCAATGACTTTTGACAAAAGTGTACACCCATGCAATCACCACAAGCAAGATGAAGACCACTTCCACCGACCCTCATGTCCATTACCACCAATCTGTACCCTCTCCTCTCTCCTAGATATCCATCCAAGTTCTATCACTAGAAAGTAGTTTTACCTGTCAGATCAATTAATTAGCTAATTAATTATAATTTCAGTATTTGGAAACAAACGTTAGGGTGAATTTAAGTCTTATTTTTTTCCCCCAATGTTACTCAATAAGGCCTTAAGGCTTTTATGGATAAGTGATATCCCCTGTACATATGAAACACTGTAGCACAGGATCAAGTTTTTACAATGTTGGAAAGTAGCTTATAAATATATAATTACAGATTAAATTTTCCTTTAGAACCATAAACTCTTATTATAAAAATTCCAGACCTCTTTATATTTTTAAAGTGCTCTCTGTTTTATAAGGGAATGTTAGTTATTTTATCATCATCAAATACTGATCTTAGAATAAAGCATAGCTGCTTTTTCTTTTGGTATATATATATTTTTTTATACAAAGTTCAAATAATACAAGTTCCTTACCTATCTATTTTTAGCACAATTTAATTTAATTTTAATTTTAAAAACAGTTTTGTCTAGAACCACTACTACCTCAGAGATTCTGGGGAGTAGAAGGTGAGGTGGTACAGAGCACGAGCGTACTAAGAAATAATGGAGATTGGACAGTATCCAAATGTAAAGGACACTCAAGGTCAAACTGAAATTGCCTGCCAAGTCTCAGAAAGTAGCAAAATGAGCCGCTGTGTCAAATGGTATCACTCACTCCTTATTTAGTGGAGCACTTGGAGAGGCTAAATACACACCTATTTATAGGGATGTTGAGCTTATGTATCAAAGATCATTACATATTTAGTCAATGAGAAGACATCTTTGGAAGAAGAAACTGACTCAGGTACAGAAAACTAAAAGCAGAAAGAACATCTAAAATTACAAACTGCAGAGTGTCTTGGAAATAATTTCTGGAGTTAAATATTTGAAGTACATACAGATTAAGTTTGCTAACATTAAAATGGGAAGGCACCTTTGGAAGTGGACAACTAAGTAAACAAAAGAAATGAAAAAGGTTAGCAATTATTTTAACTTGCGGCAGTGTGGATAATCTGTATTTTTCTTTCCCTATATTTCTTCACATTTCCTAAAATTTCCACATTGAGTAGATATTGCTTTTCCAATAAAAAAGTTAAATAAAGAGTCATAGATAAAAATTATATAAAGCTGAAATAAAACCAAATTAATGAAACCATATGTTCCAGCAAACACCCCTTGGTGACACAGAGTGGCTAAGAAACACTCATGATGGGGCTGGCACTGTGGCGTCGCAGGTAAAGCTGTGCTTATATCACTGGCATCCCATTTGGGTGCTGGTTCAAGTCTCAGTTGTTCCACATCCAATCCAGCTTCCTGCTCACGTGCTTGGGAAAGCAGCAGAGAATGGCTTGAGTGTTTGGGCCCTGCACCTACGTGGGAGACCTGGAAGAAGCTCTTGGCTCCTGGCTTTGGATCAGCCCAGCTTTGGCTGTTGCAGCCAATGGGGGTGTGCACCAGTGGATAAAAGTCTCTCACATATACTTTCTATCTCTCTCTCCGTAACTCTGCCTTTCAAATGAATCTTAAAAAACAAAAACAAAAAAAAAAAGAAAAAAGAAAAAACTCCAAAAAATCTTTCCTCTTGTATGTACCATTAAAAAAAAAAAAAAAAAAAAAAGAGAGAAACTCAAGACGGCACCATGTTTTCATATGTTCAAGGCAGGGGCCAAGGTAGAAGAGCCCGGTTGGAGGCCTCCAGTGAAGTGAGCTTCCATGCACGGAGGTCTGTTCCACAGCCCTGTTCTCACTACCTTTCCTCCGTCTTCTGAGTCTGTAACCACACCAGCACTTAATGGAAGAAAGGTTAACGAACTGAAAAAAAATCAAGCTCTGTAACTGATTTGTAAATACTTATGACCACTTTGTGATACCTCTTTTCCTTTTTACTACTGGCTGCATCTGAAATAATGTTCAGGTTTGTTTAGATCAATGGTTCTTAACCCACATTAGAATCACTTGGGGATCTTTAAAAGAATAGATGCTCCAATTCCCTGATAGATGGGCAGGTTAGTGGTCCTGACTGTGGTGGCTTTCTTTCTGCATATGACCTGTAACAGCAGATGTCAATTAAATATGCTAATCAGGGTCCAATACAAGGGGAGTTTTGCTATTATTAAGTATTTCCAAATATACTCTAGAAATAGGCTAGTGGTTCTCTTCACTAACTATGAAATATTCTATATGTATTTTATTTAAAAAATCTCATTTCAGAAGTTTTAAATCTACAAAACAAAAATTGTGAGATAGTAATACAAAGAGTTCCCATATATCCTTTACCCTAGTTCTCCAACTAACATCTCGTATTAGCATCTTCGTGGTGATTAATGAGCCACAATGACCCATATACTAATTCTTTTATGGTCTGACTATGAGAATCCTAGAAACTGTTATGATAGTTATGTTAACAGCCTATGTATTTTTTCTCTGAAGATTTATTTATTTATTTGAAAGTCAAAGTTACAATGTGAATGGGAGAGACAGAGAGAGGAGAGAGATCTTCTACCCTCTGGTTCACTCCTCAAGTGGCCATAATGACCGGGGCATGGCCAGGCTGAAGCCAGAAGCCAGGAGCTTCATCTGAGTCTCCCATGTGGGTGCAGAGGCCCAAGCACTTAGGCCATCCTCCATTGCTTTCTTAGGTGCATTAGCCGGGAACTGGATTGGAAGTGGAACAGGCAGGACTCAAACCAGAGACCATATAGGATGCTGGTGCTGTAGATGGTGGCTTAACCTGCTGAGCCACAGTGCCAGGCCTTATATTTTGTTTTGAGAAATCAGAGTAAGAGAAAGACTAATTAGTACATGTAGGAAGTTTAATAATTTACTGAAAATGAATTTGATGTCTGGATTCCAGCTTTAATTTCTTCTTTGAAGTAATATCTAATATAGGCTTGGGTTTTAGTTAATTGTTAAATTACAAAGCTATTATAAAGTGTTCACTATTTCATAATAAAAGAGAATGTATAACTTAGGCATTATGCAATTTTTGTGATTAATTTCAGCACTGCATAAGAAAATATATGTGGAACACCTTGGAAATACACTTAAGTAACGTCAACGGTTTGTTCACTACAAAAACACCTATTTTCAGTTGAAATTTTGAAATCCAAATGCTTACAAAAACTCTTAAGAAAATCTGGTACCTAATCCTAGCCTCCTTCTCAGTTTTGAGGAATGCTGAGCTAATAGGAATATCTGGACCTTACAACCACACCTTCAAAACCAGTGAATGGGATTACGTAACTACACTTGCTAAAATCTCCAGCAGAACTTCCCAGCTGACATCTCTGGACTGGAAACAAGTAACAAGCTGTGTGAGGGCAGGGCCTGGCTCAGCCTCTCTAGGTCTAGCTCCCTCCCGGCAGGGCGAGTTCACAAGAGCAGCCTACGAGCCAGCGCACAGTCTTCCGCTTCAGAACACCAGGCTTTTTTCTTTCGTTAGTGTTTCTTAAGAGAATATATCTTAATAGTTCTCCAACTTAACTGAAAAAAAAAAAAAAAATAAACCCACAAAAAACAAAAAACCACCCACACAACTGCTCCTTCCCCCGTAAAAAAAAAAAAAGACCTAAGTATGTATATATATATATATATATTTTTTTTTTTTTGACAGGCAGAGTGGACAGTGAGAGAGAGAGAGACAGAGAGAAAGGTCTTCCTTTGCCTTTGGTTCACCCTCCAATGGCTGCCGCGGCCAGCGTGCTGCGGCCAGCGCACTGCGCTGATCCGATGGCAGGAGCCAGGAGCCAGGTGCTTCTCCTGGTCTCCCATGGGGTGCAGGGCCCAAGCACCTGGGCCATCCTCCACTGCACTCCCTGGCCACAGCAGAGAGCTGGCCTGGAAGAGGGGCAACCGGGACAGAATCCAGCGCCCCGACCGGGACTAGAACCCGGTGTGCCGGCGCCGCAAGGCGGAGGATTAGCTTAGTGAGCCACGGCGCCGGCCAAAAAAAAAGACCTAAGTATTAACATCTAGATTAAAATACTTTCCTGTTGTCTTTGTCTGAAGCCATACATTAACAGATTTAACTCCCTTTTAAAAAATCAACTTAATTTTTAAATTAATGATATTGGCCTTGCGGTGCCGGCACACGGGGTTCTAGTCCTGGTCGGGGCACCGGATTCTGTCCTGGTTGCCCCTCTTCCAGGCCAGCTCTCTGCTGTGGCCAGGGAGTGCAGTGAAGGATGGCCCAAGTGCTTGGGCCCTGCACCCCATGGGAGACCAGGAGAAGTACCTGGCTCCTGCCATCGGATCAGCGCAGTGCGCTGGCCGCAGCGCGCTGGCCGCGGCGGCCATTGGAGGGTGAACCAAAGGCAAAGGAAGACCTTTCTCTCTGTCTCTCTCTCTCACTGTCCACTCTGCCTGTCCAAAAAAAAAAAAAAAATTAATGATATTAGTGTGACTCAGTAGAATCAATGGGGATGTGAGGTGTTAGACAAGAATCTAATTTGCAATTGCCAGTTGTTCTAACAACTTCTTAGTACCTGTTTCAAAGTCTCCACCTCTGTAGGAATTAGATCAGCTCTGAATGCAGAAAATAACAGGATATTCTGATTCATTAGTAAATGCTCTTGAATAACTGGGGGTGAGAAGCAGGGAGGAGAAAGGTTACCACCAAGTAAAGGCCAGAAAATGGTCTTTCATATAATTTATCCTTAGAAAAGATTAGTTCTGGGGCCAGTGTTGTGGTGTAGTGGGTTAGGCTCCATCTGTAACACCGGCATTCCACATGGGTGCCGTTTTGAGAGCTGGTTGCTCCATTTCTGATCCAGCTCCCTGCCAAGGGCTTGGGAAAAGCAGTAGAAGATGGCCCAAGTGCTTGGGCCCCTGTACCCGCATGGGAGACCTGGAGGAAGCTCCAGGCTCCTGGCTTTGGCCTGACCCAACCCCGGCTGTTACAGCCATTTAGGGAGTGAACCAGTGGATGGAAGTCCTCTCTCTCTCTAACTCTGACTTTCAAACAATAAAGAAAAAGGAAAAAAAAAATCCTCTAAACCCTATGTAGTAGGTGACTAAACAGTGGCTTAACTGCTCTTTTAAAAACAGTTTTCGGGAAAGAATGGTTAGCTTAGTGGTTCAGATGCCCATGTCCCTTATCTGAATACCTGGGTTTGGTACCCAGCTATGCCTCCTGACTAGCTTCTTGATTATGCAGAACCTGGGAGGCAGTGGTGATGTCTCAAGTTAACTAGGTTCCTAGGAGACCCAGCCAGAGTTCCTGATCCAACCCTGGCCATTGCAGGCTTTTGGGGGAGTCAACCAGGGGGTCTCTGTCTTTCTCAAAAACATAAAAATCAGAAAAAGAGTTTATATAGTAGACCACCTAGTGCCCAAGGGAACTTTCCGTGACCACAGAAGTGTTCTGTGTATGCAGTGTGGTGCTTTACACTTGCCACGCGCAGCTATTCAGCACTTGACATTGGGCTAGTTTGACTAGGGAAAGGAATTTTTATTTTCATGCAAATGCAACTAACTTAAATGGCCATATGTGGTTAGTTCCTATCATATGATATAACAGGTCTAGAAATTCTAAACCAGCAAATGAGTATGACTTTCCCCTTATCTGAACCTCATTTGCCCAAGCTCTGTCTTAATGACTGAATTTCCCCGCAGTCTGAATTCTGCGCCAACTGCAAATTGCAAGCAGTCTGGACGATCTCTACCCACCCCACAGAGCTTTTGTCCTTCACTGATAACTAAGGGGAGGGCCCATCTTTGGGCTGTCATTTTCCATTTAAATGGAAAACAGACTTTTCCCTGTGTTCTTAATGACTCCTTAGGAAAATATTTTTTTTAAAGTTGGGATTCTGTCTTAACAATAACAAAAAACAAAAAACAAAAAAAACCTTATAGCCTAATCATGGAATAGTCCATTTCTCAAGAATGCCCTCCCCTGTCTAGCTCAATAAACTCTTAAGATGTGTGGCAAAACCAAAAGGCTAAAGAATTTGACATGCCCAGGGAGAGGCTCTGGGGAATTCAGGGATCTTTATACACAGGTCATTTAGACAACAACTGTGTAAATGCTCTCCACTGTTTCTGTAGGCACATGTGAAAGTCTGGGAACCTGAGATTGAAGGCTATGGCTACCTATTGAAGCCACTCTTTGTTTAACAGGAAGCAGGGAAATTTGAAGTGACTTCTCTAATAGAAGAATGTAAATAAGATCCTTTATTAACTGAAGGGGCAGTGATGGTATGGAGGTTATTTCAGTAATTACAAAGCACACTGAATAAACTATCCATGCTAGTTTTTAGTTTCTAAAAGTGAAGTTTTGGAAACATGTTACCACTGTGACATATTCAGAAGCCTCAATGTTGCTTTAAAAGATGTAGCTAGACTATATGGCATTTCCTTGTCCTTCAGTGAACAAAGCTATATTTTGAAGAAAACTTAGAAGGGCTGGGGTAGAGCCTTTCCGAATGATTTACTTATTGGCTGGTTACTGGATAATCTCTACAGATCTCATTTTTAACTTTGGCAGCTTCATCTCTTTCCTTGTTTAATGGCCCTTTTCTAACCAGTATTCCTTTGACTTCAATAGATTGTCTGATGCTACTAAAATATGTTTATTCCTAGCATCCACAGGCAACAGGAAACACTGAAAGACCTCAAGGTACATTTTTTAGAAAATGCTTCATTATAGAAAGAAACGCTTGAAACAGTCACATTTTTCTCTTCTTTGAAGGATACACCGAAATTTGCCATTTTTAAGAGACAAAATAGTCTCAAAGCAAAAATCTTACATCTCTTTTAGCCAAAAAGGTATTTGTTCTTGCCATGGCTAAATCTACTTGAAAATATATTTGAGCTTTAAATCAAATTAAAGTATCTTCTAAATACAAGGACTTGGATTTTATTAACAGTAATTATGTTGTTAGAGTTACAAATGGCACCAAGTAGCTGAATTCCTACCATTAATTCAAAGATTTATTCAGCTTATGTTTTAACTACATAATGACACCCTTAGGTCAATGTTTTTGGCATTTATGCTCAACTCTTATTTCCTTCCTGGGCTTTGAAAATCATGCAAGAATCCAACTCCCTAAGCACTAACATCCTGCCTCATACTTAGCTCCCTAAATCTTTGCAGAATGGGTAACTTTTCTGGAAGGAAAAAAAAAAAAAAAAAGAAACAACAATTAAGACAGAAGCAAAATCTGGGCCACAGGGTTATTTCCTTTTGCAAGTATAAAGTTTTCCTTCTTGTTTCATTAAAGCCATCTCCAGGAGTTGATGTTCCTCAGGTAACAAGCAGCAGCAGAGAACAACACAGCAACTCCCGCTAATTTCCACGCCAATCAAAATAAAGGGGGCGGGAACATGGGCAGGAAATTCATTAATAAGATGTTTTTATCCCAGCCTCTTGATTTTGGTTGTTGTTGAACCTGACTAAATGAGGATAAAAGTAACCGGCGCATCTGCTGCAGAGGCTGTGTGTGAGACGCAAGCAGGATGCCGTACATGACAGTGAAGAGCCCCGGGTCCTACGCAGGGAACGGCCCAGAGGCTGGGGGAGGCCCTGGCTGGGGAAGAGGGTCTGTGGGCGAGGAAACGTTTCAAGGTTGGGGGTGGGGACTAAGCCTTGACTCTGTAGAGAAAAGGCAGTTTGTAGAAGGTCCTGAGTTAGCTGAAACACATAATACGTACCAGGAGCTTTACAGAGATTAAATAATTTCAACTGCAGCAGTTCGAGACGAGCTCCCATTTTCTGAGGGCTTACTAGTTAGTGTCTCTCACTGTGCAAAGAAGTCTACGGCTTCTATCTCAACGAATCCTCAACCACCCAAAGAGGTCTGCACTATCATCCCATTACAAATGTGAAAACCAAAGCTTAAAGTTAAGGAACTCATCCCAAACCAGGAAAACAAGATCCAAGCTACTGCACACAAAGTGGTGAGGACACCCAACAAAACCTGGGAGTGAAAAGCAGACACTGCCAAGTGTAGGCAAATGCAACAACTCAGAAGAAAGGCACTGGAGGGCGGGTTGCAACAGTAACCAGCTCAGGTGTGTTAGGAGTATGGTGGCTTTTATTCTCCTAATCACAACATAAACATGTAATCAGCAAAAATACATGTCCAGAGAGTTCTAGATGCTCATGAGTTTCCTATTTCCAGTAAAACTGGCTCAAAAGTATATTTAATGGGGCCAGCGCTGTGGCATAGCCGGTAAAGCCGCCGCCTGCAGTTTGGTGCCAGTTTGGGTCCCGGCAGCTCTATTTCAGATCCAGCTCTCTGTTATTGCCTGGGAAAGCAATAAAAGATGGTCCAAATCCTTGGGCCCCTGAAACTGCAGGGAGACCCAGAAGAAGCTCCTGGCTTCGAATCATTACTGCTCTGGCCATTGCTGCTATCTGGGGAGTGAACCAGTGGATAGAAGACCTCTCTCCCTCTCTTCCTCTCTCTCCCTCTCTGTAACTCTGCTTTTCAAATAAAATAAATAAATCTTAAAAAAAAAAAAAAAAAGTACATTGGGGCCAGCACTGTGGTACAGCGGGTAAAGCCACTGCCTGTAGTACCGGCATCCTATGTGGGTGCCAGTTTAAGTCCTGGCTGCTCCACTTCGGATCCAGCTCTCTGCTATGGCCTGGGAAAGTAGTGGAAGATGGCCCAAGTGCTTGGGCCCCTGCATCCACGTAAGAGATCTGGAAGAAGCTCCTGGCTCCTAGCTTCAGATCAGCACAGCTCCAGCTATTGCATCTGACTAGAGAGTGAACCAGCGGATGGAAGACCTCTCTCTCTCTCTTGGCCTCTCCTTATCTCTCTGTGTAACTCTGACTTTCAAGTAAATAAATAAATCTTTAAAAAAAATACATTTAACTTTAGTCTCAAATTACTTTTAAGTTTTTTTTTTTTTAAGATTTATTTATTTATTTGAGAGGCAGAGTTACATACAATGAGAGGGAGAGCCAGAGAGAGGTCTTCCATCCACTGGCTAACTTCACAAATGGCTGCAATGGCCAGAGCTGGACCAATCTGAAGCAGGAACTTCTTCCTGGTCTCCCCTATGTGTGCAGGGGCCCAAGGACTTGGGCCATCTTCTACTGCTTTCCCAGGCCATCAGCAGGGAGCTGGATCTGAAGTGGAGCAGCAGGGACTTGAAGCAAAGCCCATATGGGATGCCAGAACTACAGACAGAGGCGTAGCCTCCTACTACGCCACAGCACCTCCCCCTCAATTCTGCCATTTTTATACATTTGTATAATTTCCATTTTTTGAGTGGTGGAGAGCAGGCAGGATGCCAAGGTAGCTTGCTATGCTCTGGGTGCTTTTGGGTGGTCCACTGTTTGATGTTCCTCCTGTAACCTGGGCAGTTAGACCGTGAAAGATCAGTGTTGGGGCCGGAGCTAAGGTATGGTGCATTAAACTGCTGCCTGAGATGTCTGCATCCCACATGGGCACTGGTTCGAGTCCCAGCTACTCCACTTCTGCTCCATTCCCTTTATAAAAAAAACTTTATTTAAGATTTATTTATTTATTTGAAAGTCAGAGTTACACAGAGAGGGGCTGGCACTGTGGCTCACTTGGTTAATCCTCCACCTGCAGTGCCAGCATCCCATATGGGCGCCGGGTTCTAGTCCCGGTTGCTCCTCTTCCAGTCCAGCTCTCTGCTGTGGCCTGGGAAGGCAGTGGAGGATGGCCCAAGTGCTTGGGCCCCTGTACCCGCAAGGGAGATGGGGAGCCAGGACAAAAGCTTCCCTCTTCTGTCGCTCACGAGGGTCACTTTCTGCAGTGTCTCTACTCATTTGCCAACAAGAGCCAATCTGAGGAGACCCAAGTTGTCTAGGAGAGTTGATAATACAATCCCTCCCTCCCTGCTCACTTTGTTTCCTCCTACCTTGGCATCACTTCCCAAAGCAAGCTGCCCGCACAGAAGCCCAAATCAAAGAAGACCACACACCCACAGCTTGGTTTTCTGAGGCCAGAGATGAAGAGAACAGAGGGAAGACTGGCGAAAGGATGAACAGATGAACTCTCAGCTGAGACAACACTAAGAAAGTGGGAAATTCCCCAGTTAGAGCTGAGATGGGTGAAAAAAGCCATTACTGGCACAAAACAGAAGACCCATGCTAGCACTGGCCTTGGCTAGGCCAACTGAAGGGGTCAGAACAGATATATCCCGTTCAGTCTTTCCACACTCTCAATTCTAATACATCTATCCACTGTCCACGTAGTCTTCCTAGACAGAGTTCTGCCATGGTGACGTCAGATTCTGCTCAAGTTTCCTGGGTTTCATCCCTGACCCTTTCCCAATTCTTCATCAAATATGTTGAGAGAAAAAAAGAAACACGGGGAACTGTGTGTGTGTGTGTGTGTGTGTGTGTGTGTGAGAGAGAGAGAGAGAGAGAGAGAGAGAGAGAGAATCATTCTCAATAGAAGGCAAGTACCACATAACCAGTTTGGGTCAGTTAAGTGTTAAAATATGCTCAACTTCCTAGCTTCCTTAGTTTGCTTTTTCTGAATTCTTGTTCTATATCTCCTGCTTCCTTTTATGACTCTCAATCATCCTTAAAAATAGAAGCTCCAGGATCCCTTGAAATATTTCAGAAAATAGGATCCTGCTTAACAGAATGAAGCTGCTGAATTGACTTGAACAACAAACGTCATCAAGAATCTTTGGAATCATCTTGTTAGCGGTGCGCGCTTCATGGGGAAGTTGTCTTTCCTGAACAAAAGGAACCCAATGCACATAAGTGTTCTTGTGCTTTCACCTTGGATGTTTTCAGTGCCAACTACCTACAGCATTTTCCCTGGCATTAAGTATGCCTAAAAGTTGCCAGTCCTGTCTGCACAGATCTTTTTCATTGCTGATACAGAAGGTGTGCTGATGAGGAAAGTTCATAGCAACTCGTGACAGAAGAGCAGACTTTATCCAAAAGTCACTAGTACTCTAACGCTTGGTTAAAAAATTACTTTGTTTATAAAAAAGAATTATGCCATGAAATCTAAATGGTACTACAGAACACTGATTTTTTAAAAAAAATATGCTGGGGCTGCTGTTGTAGTGCAGCAGATTAAGCTGCTGCCTGTGATGTCTCCATCTCACGTGAGGGCCAGCTTGAGTGCTGCTGTTCCACTTGTGATCCAACTCCCTGCTAAAGTACCTGGGAAGGCAGCGGAGGATGGCCCAAGTGCCATTGCCCCACATGGGAGACATGGATGGAGTTCTGGGTTCCTAGCTTTGTCTTGGCAAAGTCCCACTGTTGTAGGCATTTGGGAAGTGAACCAGCAGATCGAAGATCTCTCTCTCTCTAACTTTGCCTTTGAAATAAATAAAACAAATCTTTAAAAAAGTAAAATAAAACAATAAAAATACATGCTGATAAAATATGACATAATGATTTAGCTACTGATTCTTCCAAGCCTCAAATATTTTTATGCAACAAAGAACACATAGGTATGCTTGAATTGATTTTTCTTTTATCATACTACAGCATACTGGTTTGTTATGAAAAACTTCCTGCTTTTCCATGACAATTTGAGGATAAGGTCCTTTAGCCAACTGACATTAAGGGGGATGCTGGTTCCTGAAGAGATTGGTAAATGAAAATTTGCTGGGTGAGGGGTTGGCTGGTGTATGCTCGTTCACCCACAGTGTGCAGCATGCTTACAAAAAGCTTGGGAAGCACTGTCCACATCTGCGGATCCTGCAAATCTCTACCTGTCTACCCCTTTGTAGGCACTATGTTAATCTATTTTTCATTACTACAAGCACAATACCAAGAGAAGCAACTTAGCAGGGAAGAAGGCTTCTTCTGGCTTATGGTTTGGAAGAGCATAGCTGGCCCCAGGGATTAAGGCATCTGGTGAGGCCTGAGGACAGAGGGGTGACCCCATGGCGGGTCAGGAAGCAGAGAGAAAGATGGACCAAACTTGGCTTACATAATCACCCTTCTTTTAAGAAGCATCACCCAAGGAGCCCCCACTGACCTAAAGACCTCCCACTAGGCCCACCCACTGGACGCCTTAATTAGATACATCTCCACTACTAATCTACCAATCGTTAACGTGAATCAATTAACCATCAGCCTAGCACTCTGGAGTTTAAACGCCAGCCTAAGTTTGGGGAGCCAAGTCCTGTTCAAACCGCAACAGCCACAGTTTCTAGCGTCTCATTGCCCACTCTGGAATGCAGGCAGGAAGGCTGTAGGGAAAAGGAAACGGGAATATCAACTCAACCCCCTCACACTGCTCTTCAGTCACTAACAGGGCAAGGCAGACAGAGAAACGGAGGGAGAAAGAAACAAATGGAGAGAAGAGCTTAAATCTGGGTGAGGAGAATGGGTGAAGGGACGAGAACACGCTGTGATCTCCCCATTCCAATTAATATTCCCGTTACAACTGATCCAGCACCCTCCAGCTCTCCATCTGTGAGGCCTTGCCTAGTTCTTCTCTTCTGCTCCTGACCTAGTTTCTAAAACCCCAATTTCATTCCTTTGTTCATCCCAAACAGTCCTAGTCTAGGCCACAGGAGCCAAAACTGATAGACTTTCCTGACATGGGAATGTCCGAATAAGGGGCAAGACTGGGAAACTTGAATGCCTACTCCCGATAGCAGACGCATGTTCCTGAAATCTGGGCTCGGCACGCAGAACACGTTTTTTGAGAGATGCTTTCTGTGGTTAGGGTGTGTAATACCGTGAGTCTGGTCTTTAGATACACGACTGGGTTAGGTTGGTAGCCTGTTTGGGTGTCTAACCACCAGGGGTGCTACTAAAGACATGGCACAGGAGCCCAATCAGCAAGTGTCTGTATCTTACAACTGAATGTGAGCTCTGCTAAGCTTCCATGGAAACCTGCCATGCCAGTTACAACAACTTGGGTTTGCCTCTACAGAACCTTTAGGGGCTTCTATGCTTGCTCAGCGGGGCTATACAGTTCTAAACTCACACTTGATCTGCCCTATTCTGAGAAGAAAGGAAAATATCAAGGTTTTCTCTTTCCCCTCATAAAATATACACCAGTTACAGTGGCACTTTTTTTTCCAGCTTATTTTTACAGGGGTACTTTCAAGAAGCTACAGCAGGACAACCATTCTCTGAGGGAGGAGACTCCACCGGAAACGCTGATAATTTGGAATTTATGTCCAACTTTCTGGCAAGTACGCAGCTATGACAACATTTTACTTAAGATTTTGGTCCTTTTCCCTTGTACCTTCTGTTAGGCAGAGGAATAAGCATGGAAACAGCTAGTAAAAGATAAATCCATTAGGCAGATAAATTTTTGCATGAAGTTGGCAATTTTCACTCACTCTGTAACCAAGAGTTTCTTTAATATTCAGTGATAGCCAAGCTGAATGAGAAGGAAGTGAGCTACTAAGACATTTGGGAATCTGAGTGAGGGGCATCAAATATTGTTAGGATTACTGTAGGTTCCTAAGTCTATCTGGGGGCCATGCTACCTTAAAATTCACAGAAATGATTAACTGGGTAGAGTGTTACTATATGTAGACTTTGAACAGTCCACTAACTGGGCTATAAAAACATAAACTAGAATTGTATACTTCAAACTGAAACAAAAAACGTAAGAAAAGTCTACCACATCCTAGTATAGCTATTGTTATTCTGAAACCACTTCAATATATCACTTGTCCTCATTAATGGTGATAATGAGAAACCAAATTATTCTGCTAAAGCTCAAGTTAAGTAACATAGCTCAGGATTTTTGGATTGTTTAACGTAAATCTTCAGAATTTCAGTTAGGGCAATTTTTCATTCTTTATTTGTTATAAACAATCCAATAGTATCAGAAATGAATTTACTTCTGAAGGAGCTCAGAGATCACTGGCTGATAGGAGGTAGCAGACTTGAAATCAAAATTTTCCTTTGGATGACTGTGATATCTGACAAGAGGCAAGAGGAAGACTGTTGGCCTTGTTTGCTGGCCTTAGGTTATTGTGATGATTAGGACAAGCAGAATTAGCATAAAAAATGAGAACTGATTAGCACATGTTCACTTGGTTTGGTATACAATATAATATGTGACCAGAGCCACGTCTCTGACTTTCAGATTTTAGAATGCACTTTCCAATTTCTGGTTATATAAATCTGATCAATCGATTTATAAATCCAGGCAACCAATAATGCCTTACAAATACCGAAGACCGCTTATTTGAAATTGATTAATGGCAGTAACAAGATTAAAAGCTGGAAATGTTTGCACTGAATAAATCATTTCATTAAAGTTTTAAATTATCAAGAATTATTTTTATGAAACTTAATAGCCATAACTAGTGTTTTAAAATATAGGAGAGCTCAAAAGTAAATAATTTCATTCATATCAAGTGGAATTATTTGAAGCATAACATTTTAGCATTTATTTAAACAGAGATTTTCTTTAGGAAACCTTAAAAATACATACATTTAGGAAAAGTTGAGTTTCTGGGCCAAGTTCCCACCATACATTTATATATTGTCTAATTATTATCTAAAAATGGCCCAAGTTTTCCTACTAGAAACAGTGTTATCTCAATGTCTGAGTATCATTCAAACAATCCAAATCTGTACTTCTTCTTATCACCAAATTGAAAAATTGGAATAACCTAACTTTACTTCAGGATCTAATATAAGCAAAAGGTATATACTGGAAAACCTTTGCTGACATATTCAGAGACTGTAGGAGACCAGTAACAGTGAGACTTTCCAACGCTACCTGTGGGACCAGGTAGTGCTGGCGTAGCATGTAAGGTCTGGCAAAGCTGCTCAGAGAGGAATGACATTCACAGTGACCTCAGTGGGGGATGGGTCATTTTGACAAAGGGATAAAATAGCTCTACCCAAGACAGGGAGTTCAGAAGAGCCACCTTAGCAAATGATGGTATTGTTTAATACATTTACCTGTCCTTCCCCAGAGTTTCTGGCAGTACAGAATTCTGAAGGAAGATACACTTCCCTATTAATTAGCTGACATGTTTTTACTAGACTACTTTCAAAAACCATGACATACACTGCAGTTACATGTCCATAGCATGAGCCTCTGGATTAACAATCTGAATTTGGAGACATGAAACACTAATTTAAAAAAAAGCATTCTAGCAGGCAAAATGATGATTACAACGTTTTGTGGAAAATATATGAATTTTGTATTAATGAAGTTAATTTAATTTAAAATTAAGAAAAATGATTTAACAACTTTTAAAGGTTATCCTAATGTAAGACCCCTCTTCAAATATAACTAAAGAAGTACACTCTTGTTTTGTTTCAAAGAGATGACTATAATCCAATGAATATTTGTCTTACAGCATTTTCTTGTAATAACATCTGTATTTGATAAAATACTCAAATCTGAGTATTTTAAAATAAGCTAAAATAAGTTTTTCTTTAATTCACATGAAAGGGATGTTTTCACTAGAAGAAATTATTTAATAACCAAAAAATTCCTATCAAATTAAAATTAACTATCAGTAGGCCATTTCATAACCTAAAACATGAGAGTCAGTCCTTGTTCACAGCCATTTTCACTTCTGAACATCACCCTTCACTGGTTGCACCTGCTGCTGGAACGGAGCAAATGCTCAGAACTGCAGGTCGCTATGTAGGAAACTGCCTCTACCTATCTTGACAAAGCCCAAACACTGGGAGGAGGCAGCAAACAAGGGATAAAGACGGGCAACTCACGATCACCTTTGCTTCCCAGCTCACCCATCCCTTTGGGAATATAGCACCCCTCCTCCATCTGGCCTTCTAACGGGACAATTCACAGTTCAGGGCCTGTTCCTTTCATTAGGTCAAGCATAAGCTAAGATGGGACTCAGTAGGGGTTTAACTCAGGTAAGAGAGAACTCTAGAAAATTCATGCTTTTGATTTCCAGCAACCCAGGATTTGCATTCTTCCTGCTTTTCCAACCACTCTCTCTCCCTGGTTACTGTGGTATATTAATCTGATCAGAGATTTCTTATTCTGTATTTGCAAAAGTCATGCTACAAAAAAAGTCAGAGTGACAAATATCTGAGCAGCCTGGAAAAGTATACTACATTTATAATTCTGTCAGGTATTAAAGTAAGAAAATTCTATGAGTCCCACCTGATGGTCCAAATATATGGTGTTCCTTTGAAGATGATGTGAAAGAATTTCATTCTAGTAGGCATCAATTAAGGGGAAAAACAGGATAGAGAAAGAGGGCGCAGAATTTGTGAAAAAGTCAATTTCAAAATAAGAAAAAAGAACTTAAGACAACCAATGACATCACAGCACACAACTTTCAAGCATATGTGGAAAGTGTCCAGGTGACACTTCAAAGTTTTATGAAATTATATTTACTTTTGTAAGAAATGAAGGTGACATGCGTGTAAATAGCAGTCTACCAAGCAGAAAAGCACTCCCAAATGGCTTCAGCAGACTGAATGTGGGACGCTCCACATGTTAATTTTTTCTGCAGTGGAAGACTTCTTTCAATGTTTCTCATATAGTCAGAGACTATTAAACCCTTTGAGAAATGTTTTTATGAGTGCCTTTTTTTTTGTCAAGACCAAAAGGTAGATCTTAAAATTCATCTTTGGCAAGTAGAAGCCAGTATTATTACAACCATAATGAATTTTCTCAACTTTACTGGAAATTATAGGACTTCTCAGCATCTGTTTTAGCAGATGTGGACAAGGTCACAAAATATTCAGAGAATAACAAACACTATTTTAAGATCCATATGGATTTTCCGCCTCACAGCCAACAGTTGGCTGGGTAAGTGGTTGGGGAGGTGTCTAGGAACAAACGCATCCTACCTGAATTTTCTCAATAATGTCAGTAAGGTGACTTCTCAAAGGGTCAATAGGAGAGCCTAATGTTGTCGCTGCAATGATGGGATGGGCTCATGCTCAACACTGTGACACTGAAAAGAAGTGATGACGGCAGACGACACTGACAGATGTCTTGGTGGCTGACCTTTGGGCTGGGGGCCTCGAGCTTGAGCTGCATGAGCTGTGCTAGCGTGTGCTCCCGGACACTGCTCAGTTCTGCTTGCTGCCGTCTCAGCTTTATTAGCAGCAGCGTAAGCTCCTCTGGCTGAGGGGGTACAATTTAAGAATCCAAACAGTGGAAAACAGATTAATGGTTGTCTTAAGTGACAGACATTAAACCAAGCCTTCTTGGCAAGTTTCCTCTTTTGGCTGACATCAAGCATAATGCCTAGGCACTATGATGATGGGTCCTACACAAATGCATAGACATCTAGAGAAACAGGAGGAACAGTGTTACTTCACAGCAAAGCAACCATGTGGTAAGGCATCTTCTCAGTACTCGAGAGGATACTGCAACACTGATTCACGCTTAACAGTCATAATGCCCCAAACCTTTATAAACTGTACATGTAAGA
The DNA here is from genome assembly GCF_964237555.1 of Oryctolagus cuniculus. Lineage (NCBI taxonomy): Eukaryota > Metazoa > Chordata > Mammalia > Lagomorpha > Leporidae > Oryctolagus > Oryctolagus cuniculus. The sequence goes on along the minus strand of NC_091440.1, from coordinate 116,958,563 downwards.
GCTATTAAAAGATTATTGAAAATATATTATTAAGATGTCTAAGAACTTTTCCAGCAGTAAACTAACACCTGGTATGTCCAACTATACACAGTTTTAAACAACGGAAGTTAAATAACAAAGAACTAAAATTCATACAAAACTTGGACAGTCTTTTTGCATTACTAATCTTAGTACCTGAGAGCTATTAATTATTTCCCAGTTATACTTTGAATGTCACCATGAGTACATTCACAGCATTTTCCATGACCCAAAGATGGGTTGTATTTTTTAAGAAAGAAGAAAAGGCAGTTTCCATGGCTGTGTAAACTCTCCTTCCACAGTATGGTTCTTGATAGGCTTCTCTAAGTCCTAAGAAAAAATATTTCACCAGTGAGTGAAATTCCTTAACAAGCCAATGTGAAGTATAGGCACTGGCAGCCTAATAGCCCATAAAATATTACTTGGTGTTTCTCTGAGTTTTGCTATTAAGAACTGCAGGTAGGTGAGGAGGATTTACTCAATTAATGGCCATGATGTACTCCAAAAATCATGCCAAAAAGCATTCTTGAAATTGGATTTGCTTGGGCCGATGCTGTGGCTCACTTGGTTAATCCTCCGCCTGCGGCGCCGGCATCCCATATGGGTGCTGGGTTCTAGTCCTGGCTGCTCCACTTCCGATCTGGTCTCTACTGTAGTCTGGGAAAGCAGTACAAGATGGCGCAAGTCCTTGGGCCCTTGCACCCATGTGGGAGACCCAGAAGAAGCTCCTGGCTCCTGGCATCGGATGGGAACAGCTCCGGCTATAGCGGCCATTTGGGGAGTGAACCAATGGAAGGAAGACCTTTCTCTCTGTCTCTCTCTCTTACTGTCTATAACTCTGTCAAGTAAAAAAAATAATAATAATTAAAAAAAAAAAGAAATTGGATTTGCTTTCCCTACACTGTAGCATTTTATCAGCTCTTTTCTGTTCTGTTCGTTTAATGATCTTGCCTTTTATTTTCCATATAATCCTTTTTAGAGACAGAAGTCTTTTAAAATGTTACTTGGAATCATATTAAAATTATTGCCTTCAGACAGGAAAAGCATCAGCAGAAACGTAAACTACTGTTACTAGAATAGAGAAAGCTGGGTATCTGTTCATAGAGGTGAAACTATGTTTTTTTCTTTCCAGGGGTCAAAAAGAATATTGGCAGTGTGAGACTTAAGACACTGCATAACAAGAGCTGCTTGTGTTCGGAAGCCAGTCACACCTGGTGACCTCAATATTCGAGGATGGTCCTCAGGTCATGATCATCACGTCTAGTTCTTGAGGTCTTGTCAGGGAGCACGTAGGGTCAAATATGAGATTCAGATATTCTAAGACCCAGAGTGATGTTTGACAAATGCCAAGAGAAATCTTGAAATTCTGGTTTATTATCTATAGAGATAAAGAGGTAAACTTTATTATTATTATTATTATTTTTCTTTGTAAGGGATAAAAGATATCGGTAAGTTTGCTAGATATTTCAATTGTGAGGCCGAGTAGAAAGAGGCATATTTAACTGGGGTTGGGAGGGGAGTAGGCTATGGCAAACAGCCTTTATGCCAAATATCCACTAGAGGGAGCAAGGCAGGAGAGAAAGTTTCATAACAGGACATTTAGTATTTATTTTACGACAAGTGCCAGTTTCCATGTCAGATAAACCATCTGATGTGAAGAATTCCAGCATTTAAAAGTTCTCACTTTTAGTCAAGCAATCCTTGTAATCCTTAATAAATAAACTGTACAGAGTTTAAAGCAAGGAACTGTTTTCCTTATACCTATACCTGCAGGAGATGAATAAAACAGTGTTCAGACGCGTGAGTTTTGATTATTGTAGCAAGAGAATTGTAGATGATGAAAACCTATACAGGTGATGGAACCACATTTTCACAGACACTGAGACTACTTACTGATAACAAAGCCAGCTCCCCTGATAAAAGAATGCCACTGAAAGCAAACGCAGTGATGCAATCAGCTTTTCTCTTCAGCTTAAGGAGGGGTGGTGTTCTGGTAACCTAACTCCTTCCCACTGTGAAGGTAACACTGACCAATCAATCATGGCAGATACTTCTCCTGCACAATTATGCAAATTAGGTCCTTTTTTTTTTTTTGCTCTAAAAACATAAAAATTCACAAGAAAAAAAATCTTAATGTGCCCTAGGCTGATTTACTCATGGTTGCTTGCTGGGTTTGCTCTACTAAGGAACAAACAGTCAAACCTTCAAAATGTGAGTTTTTGTTTAGGTGGTCAGTTTAGGGAAAAGATTCACTAAGACACTGAAATGGCTACTTCGTTCTGATGAGCATGTCTTCCAGGGAAGCAGTAACAGTTTTCCTTTGGGATACTCCTCTGAAAATGCAAACTTCAAAACTATGTCAGGTCTGTGCCTTCCTGGGTAGTGCATAAATAAAACATGACACGGTGAATAAAGACATCATACTCACCGTTTTGCCTTGCAGGCTCTGGGGACTGACGGACTGTGAAGCTAGGCCAGCTGGCATTGACCTTCTGTCAGGTATATAGACATGCTAGGAAAACAAAGGCACAGCATAGTTCTGTGGTGAATTTCTCTTCCTTGTCCATGTTAGTCATGAGAAATCTTAAATTCATATTACAAGCTGCCATTTAAAAATTAACTATTAGTGCTGATAAAAAGACATGAAAATTTCTCATGTGATTTAAATACCCATGTTGAACAGGGTAATTCTGTATTAGACTGGATTCGCTATTCTCATACCTATGGGTCTCAGGACCCCTTTATATTTTTAAAAATGAATTTAGTGACAAGGGTGGCAGTGTTTTTCAGCTTGGTAAATCTTTCACGTCATTGGCTTCGGTGCTCACCCCGTGGTGAGAATCTCTTGGTGAAAAGTATGTGAAAAAAATTCAACCTCAATATGTGTACTTGGAAATAGGAAGAAAGCTTCGTAGTTTCTTGGGATGAATGCCAATATTCATCTTTAATACTGCATTAAAGCTAAAATGAGTGGTACTTTCTTAAAGTATAGTTGTAAAGTGTTATCTCAAACTTATCAGTGAACTTCTGATATCCTGATGCATTAACCTCCATTGGTCAATTTGCACTTTAAGTGACTGTCACATCGAACACTGGTCATCTAGAAAATGCTGCTTCAGTGAGTTATGCAATGTTCCCAAGGCTGTCACATTTCAGTACGCAGTATCAAAATTCACAAGTGTCAGTGTCACCACCAAGCTTTAAGCACCGCAAAGCCATCAAGCTCAGAGTGGCAGATATGTGAGTTTCAAAATTACAGTTTTTACTTGAAAACTCAAATGTTGTTGTTAGTGACAAATATTGCCAGTTGTTTTATTGAAGGGACATGTTCGCATTTCACTTTGAGAAAGTATGTCTGTCAACATCAACCCTGAATAACCATATTTATCATTTGTTTCTTTCTCCACCAATAAATGGTGTTGCATGAAGGAGTTAGTTCAGCTTCCAATTCAAATAATCACGTAAATGTTTCCCATCAAATCAACCACTTGAACTTTAGTATACAAGAGATACACCTTATGTATGACCCTATTTCACCACTATATTAGAATGAAATGTGATTAAAGGTTAAGAGTCACTAAAATTATCTCTTACTGTTTCATCAAGGAGATTCTTAAGTTAATCTGCTACTCTGTTATTATTACTATTATTATTTTTGCTATTATTCTTATATTCAAGTGTGCAGCAGTGAAACACACTTTGTCCCTAGTACAGTTTGGAGCCAAGGTCTCGACTTACCTTAGGTGCTAGCAGATTCACCCAATGTTGCTTTTGTTCTAATGTATAAATGGTAGTACAATGAATAGGGCCTTATCATTTTAAAAATAATTTTGACCTTATAGATTCTCAGGAAGTATGATGAGGACACTTAGGGAACACCCCAGGAGTCTAGACCATAATTTGAGAAGCGCTGATCTAAATCATGGGAGATCAAAGAACAGCTTAAAAGAAAACATTTGGCAATGTTGGAGCCATTTTCTGAGAGTAGTGGTAGACAGTCAGCTGTCTGGGAACTGAATAGAGAGTGACATTCATCTCCTATTTGTTACTGAAATAGATACATTCTACCCAAGAATATGAAAAACACTAGTAACCATGACAGCATGCAATTTAGTCACTTTAAAAGCACACACTAAGTTATATTGGAATAGATTTTTCTTATTATATTGTTTCTATTTTTATCAATCATAATTCAGCCTTTGGATGTAAAAAGTGACAAGACTGCTGCATTGGAGTTCAAAGTGAGCCTTTTGGGGGACAAACTGAAATTTTCTTCAAAAGAAAATTTCTGATTGATCTATTAATTTCCATCAAACATTTATGGAAACATCAAACAAATGCTTTACAAAATAATGCAAACTGAAGGATTCAGCCTGTTACAAGGATAACAAGAAAAGGTACATTTTAAAGTGGCAGAAAGCAAGAACTTCTCTAGGATTAAAAAGAAAAGGACATTTATTTCACTTCAGGATAGACATTAGGGAACTGGCTACACACTGGCTAGCTGATCAAAGCACTGTGAATCCACGTCAAATAATTAACTAAGCAATGCTTAAACCAACTTAAGTTCAAATAATAACAGAAAATAATCTCTGTGTCTTAATTATTAAAATGTATTCCTATACATACTGCTAGGTCTCTTGAGACCCTAATATTAAATTGGGTATTTAAGGAGATATCTCGCTATGCCATACATTCCGCTGCTTAGAAGATGAGGTCAACACTTTCATCCTTAAAATAAACAGGATGAACCTGATAGAAGATTACACACACGCCAGAAGAGGGAAGGTGTGGAATCTGCAAGTGTGTAAAGAGCCAATAAAAATGCATGTGTGGAGATCTGATGAGCTACGCTACCAAGCAGAGAAGAATGCATAATGCATCGCTCAAAAGAACTGCTTCTGTGCTCCTGGGAGCTGCAGCGTCGCAATGTTAGGCTTTATACGGGAGATTCGACACTGTAGAATTAAAAAAAAAAGTTTTTTAAGTAACCAAGACCAGCCTTGCTTACTTTCTCCCTATTCTCTTGTCTCTTGTATTTCAAAGCTCAGTCTACCAGAAAGCAAACACAGCAGCTACCCAGCAGTGAGCTAACATGGGCGACAGTTTGCCTTACCTTGGGGTGATGGGCCCTGTGTCTGCGATCTATCGTCACATCTCCTCTCTGGATGGGTGAGGACACCTCTGATCTGTAGGTGCGTTGAGGGGAGTAACCCTGGTAAGCAGCCATGGACCCATGGGAAGGTGACGTGGGGATGGAGTGCATGGTCTGGTCCGAAATATTAACCATGGTTTTAGGGCTACTCAAAGTACTGTGTCGAGGGAGGGTGCTCTGCTTATTGTAGAACTGGCGCTGCTGCCACTCGTAGAGCTGCCACATGGTGTCGTCTCTCATTGACCTGCGCTTCTCCTCCGCTCCAGGACCCAGGGTCTTGTCGTGGCCCGAAGGGTTCACACTGCAGATGCTTTCAGGTCTGGTCTTGCTGTTCCTCGGGAGCGTTCTGTAACCTTCAGGGTAGCGGGCCATAATCTGGGCCCTGTGGCTCGGCATATTTCTGGGTAATGTTTGGTAAGAAATTATTCTAAAATCAAAAACCAAAATCCAAGTGTAAAAAAAACGGAAAAATTTTCCAAATTCTGAATTACAGTGCATTTATTTTCTTCTGGTTTAAGTAAAATAGATGTGAGAATATATACATTTTAAAAAGACTGATACATAAGGTATCAATTATTATCATAATCCTTTTATGAAATTCAACTTGATGAGCTCAATACATCAAATAAACAACTTCCGTATCAATTACAGTAAAGACTACTAGTTCCACACGGTATATAATCTGGCTTAAAGAAGAAGGTATTTGCCAGCGCTGCGGCTCACTAGGCTAATCCTCCGCCTAGCGGCGTCGGCACACCATGTTCTAGTCCCGGTCGGGGCTCCGGATTCTGTCCCGGTTGCCCCTCTTCCAGGCCAGCTCTCTGCTATGGCCCGGGAGTGCAGTGGAGGATGGCCCAAGTACTTGGGACCTGCACCCCATGGGAGACCAGGAGAAGTACTTGGCTCCTGCCATCGGATCAGCGCGGTGCGCCAGCCGCGGCTGCCATTGGAGGGTGAACCAACGGCAAAGGAAGACCTTTCTCTCTGTCTCTCTCTCACTGTCCACTCTGCCTGTCAAAAAAAATAAAAATAAAAAAAAATAAATAAATTAAAAAAAAAAAAGAAGGTATTTGTCACACTTCATTTGAAAAACTAGAATGTCGAAGATCTGATCTGAAGTCTGTCCCTGCACCTTCTTTATTTTTACACAAATAAATTCCTGGACTCTCATTCTCACACAACTCATTAGAATAATTAAACAGGATTCCTGGATCGAACATGGAGGTTTCAAACTGCACCGATGGAGCATAAAGAAGGGGAGTGGGCTGTTGCTGGGTGCATGGGCTCCTCTCTCAGAACCACAGCTACTTAACTGGAGGAAGACCACCAGGACTTTGGTGGTAGGAAGGGATACTTTCCCTTCCTAACTTGTCCTGACTTGAAGCGAAGGCTCAAAAACTCATTATTTAAAGACAAAACACTTAAACATGACAATACTTGAGATACAAAACTCAATCCCAGGAATTTTGCAATGTTTCCAACACGCTAATTAATTAACATTTCACTCCAGGAACAGCTATCAATATTTGGGGGTTAGAGGAAAGCTGCCTTTCAAAGCAATCATGCATATAAAATATAATTCTTTCACAATGCTAAATTTTGGAACTGGATGTGTGATGTGTAATCATATATTACCAAACACAAAGCACAATTTAATTAAAATTTCAGTTCATGATTTTTTTAAAAAGACATTGATAAACATACTCTTTAGAGTTTTCAAAACTATCTTTGTGCTAAAATCTCATACTAGGTCAAATACATTATATGAAAAATTATTTTAAAAAGTTATTAAAATTCTATATAAAGTTAAAATTTATATTTCCTATCTATCTTCAGAGATACCTACAATTACAATTCAAATTATAAAAGCACACATAACCTTTTTATAATAACCATCATTAGAAAAACCTAGGTTAAAAGGAGCAAGGTTAAATCATAAGTATTTCCACAGATATAAATTTCTATTTTAATATTAAATTCAATGTGATTCAATGAACTACATATGCAAGAGAGTTCAGACCCCAGATCCCAGGTTTCCTGACATCTTATTTCTTTTTTTTAATAGAAAGCTTTTATTTAATTAACATAAATTTCATAGGTACAACTTTTGGATTATAGTGGTTTTTCCTCCCGTAACCACCCTCTCACCCGCAAACCATCCCACCTCCTACTTCCTCTCCAATCCCATTCTTTATTAATTTTCAATTATCTTTACATACAGAAGATCAACTCTATACTAAGTAAAGATTTCAAGTTTGCACCCACACAAACACAAAGTATTAAGTACTGTTTGAAGACTGGTTTTTATCATTAATTCTCACAGTACAACACATTAAGGACAGAGGTCCTACATGGGGAGCAAGTGCACAGTGACTCCTGTTGTTGATTTAACAATTGACACTCTTATTTATGATGTCAGTGATCGCCTGAGGCTCTTCCTGACATCTTCTTTCAATGCTCAGTTAACAACTTTCTCCTAAGTACTGTATTGCAACCATACAGGTTATCTGGGAATTAACCATGCACAACTGTGTGGTGGGATTTTGCTGCCTCCTACTGGGTACTAAAATGTCAGAGATGTTGGTGATGATATGGACCAGAGGGGTCAAAAGACTTTAAGTATAAATTGTTACTTTGTCAGTACTTTTCATCATCTGGGGGTTCTTCATTGATAATCTGGATATCAGAGTTCTTTTTTGTCCCAAAAGCTTATTGTCAGTAACAATACATGAATACCAACATATTCCAGTAAAAAAAGAAGAAAGATTCCATTGTGATTGGAGGTAATGAATTGGTATTTCAAGTTATGGGACATGCCAGCGATGCAATTCCTGTACAATTTGCGCCTCTTGGGGATAGTAGAACTTTGTTACCTTAATACAGAGGAAGGTCTTATGGTAAATACAAATTCTTTCTCGTGTGTCAAAGCACCCACAAAAAGGATAATGCTGTGAAAAATACAGCAACAGAGAAGCAAAACAAGTAGGAAAACGTTTATCTAAAATCAGGAGACCCGGGCCGGCGCCGTGGCTCAATAGGCTAATCCTCCACCTTGCGGCGCCGGCACACCGGGTTCTAGTCCCGGTCGGGGCGCCGGATTCTGTCCCGGTTGCCCCTCTTCCAGGCCAGCTCTCTGCTATGGCCAGGGAGTGCAGTGGAGGATGGCCCAGGTGCTTGGGCCCTGCACCCCATGGGAGACCAGGAAAAGCACCTGGATCCTGGCTCCTGCCATCGGATCAGCGCGGTGCGCCGGCTGCAGCGACGGCCATTGGAGGGTGAACCAACGGCAAAGGAAGACCTTTCTCTCTGTCTCTCTCTCTCACTGTCCACTCTGCCTGTCAAAAAAAAAAAAAAAAAAAAAAAATCAGGAGACCCAGGCTCTGATACCTGCGTTTCTACTAAGTACTTAGACTTTAAACAAATGACATCTCCTGGGACTCTGAGAAAGTTGATGGTGTCGGAGAGCTGGTGAGCAGACATCTAGTCATCATATCCCTATATTACCATAGTACTCGGGGCTGCAGAGTTCATGGGCCAGCAAGAACTAAAGCGCTGGTCTCCTACTCGCCAAAGCAACACTCTTATTAATTATACCAGGGAGCCTTATACTTCCCCATTTAATGAAAAAAAAATCCTTATATTTAAAAATGCTGCAAAAGGTTATTTGACAACAACAACAAAAAAACTCAACTCTTTTCTGTCTGTATCAATCATTTAAATATGAAAAAGGTACTAAAAAAAATTAAGGACACAGTCTTAGAATGTTGTCAAAATCTAGGTGGATGACCAACAACAAAAAAACAAGCCAACTCTTTTCTGTCTATGTCAACCACTTAAGTATGAAAAAGACACCCAAAAAAATTAAGGAATTAAGGACACGGTCTTAGAAAACCTAGGTGGTTGATCAACTCAAACTTCCTGGAGTTTTGTATTCTTATCTAGAAGACGATCTGATAATCAAGTCATCCTGGCACTCTAAAACCCTGGGCCTGAATCCTGTATCCAATGTATTTCTAGTTCCTTCAGTTATTCCTCCTAACCTACATGTCTTCCATCATGCTGGTGATTTAAAGCATCTTTACTCAAAAGCTGCTTTGTTCACAACTGAACAAAATGTCCCAGACAAGAACCTCGGCAGTCAGGCCCAGCATCTGACGAGTCTGGAGGGACCAAGAAAGGTCCCGGACACTTTTGTCCAACCAGTAGGAAGAGTTTAATTCTTGCAATGTCCACCATATGTATCCCCTGACCCCATCCCCATCTTTGCTGATAACGTGAAAGCCAGAAACTGGAGAAGGAGCAAACCCAGAGCAGGCGATGCCATGGCCATCTGCTCAGACAGCGTGTCAGCCAGGCACCCAAGTTCCATCCGAGAGAAGCTGCCCTCCTATAAATAAATTTGCCCTGGCACACCTGTTGGTTTGGTCGTTCATAAATTCAAGAAGTATTACAGATGCCTCAGTACGGAAAAGTCTCTAGATCAAGAACTGAATGATATCCTAGAAACATATTCATATGAAGAAGAGACAACCTATCCACTGATCTGTAAACCTGGTGTCCAGGAACTCCCACTCCACTGCCTGTGCCCTGAGGCATTCAGTGTGAGCAGGCCTTGGTGGGGAGACACTGTCGAGGCAAACTGTCAGACCCATCACAGAATCACTACTGGACTGCTTTTCTAGTAAACTCGGTTTATTAATACTTCGAAGTTTAACGGCTGCTTCTGCCATTGAAGGAACCACTTCTGCAGAGTCTTATTAGAAAATTAGTTTATTATCTAGCAAGTTTATTTGTGGTTCATATATTTTCTAGCACTGAGGGCTGTTTTTCAAAAAAACTACAATTTCTTTCAGCGCTTTCCTCCAAAGAGATTCAAATTAATCAAAGTGTGATTTGCTTGTAAGTGAAAGCTTCAGAAACACACGCTGTAAGCTCCTTCATCGGGTTTAGGGCCCCATTCACCAGCAGCTGCCTGTCAAACCCCAGGAAACCCTGGCTCTGTGATTCTGCCAGGCAGAACAATGGCTTAAGGCACCATGCATCCTAACAGTGCCTGCACTCACAAAGAAACTTTAAAGCTTTGTTCACAGATGCAGGGATCTACTTTTGACTAAATATTAAACCTTTTTTCTCCCTATCAGAATGTTAATAAGAAAAGAAAGTCTTTCATCAAGGTTTAAAAAAAATGAATTATAACATGAATTACAATAGGCTTCTTTCCACCAATAAAAAACATTCCATTATAAAACACAACAACTATTTCTCTGCGATGAAGTTTACATAATAACGGAGCTGATTTAGTTTAATAATTCAAAACAGACTCTAGCCATTTCCAAAGAACTTAATGGAAGCTGGCATCACGATGAACTGAAAGCTGAGAAGGAATTGAGAGAAAACCTTAGCTTAAAAGAACCTGGGGAGTAGCACTGTGATGGAGTGGGTTAAAGCCTCCACCTGCAGTGCTGGCATCCCATATGGGCACCAGTTCTAGTCCTCGCTGCTCCTCTTCCGATCCAGCTCTTTGCTATAGCTTGGGGAAAAAAGAAGATGGCCTAAGTCCTTGGGCCCCTGCATCCACGTGGCAGACCCGGAAGAAAGCTCCTGGCTCCTGGCTTTAGATTGGCCCAGCTCTGGCTGTTGTGGCCATTTGAGGAGTGAATCAGCGGATGGAAGACCTCTCTCTCTGTCTCTGTAACTCTGCCTTTCAAAATAAATAAATAAATCTTAAAAAAAAAAAAAAAAAAAAAAAAAAGGAGCCGGTGCTGTGGCATAGCAGGTAAAGGCACCGCTTGCAGTGCTGGCATCCCATATGGGTGCTGTTTCAAGACCTGACTGCTCCACTTCTGATCCACCTTTCTGCTACGGCCTGAGAAAAACAAAAGAAAATGGCCAAGTCGTTGGGCCCCTGCATACACATGGGAGACCCAGAAGAAGCTCCTGGCTCCTGGCTTCGGATCTGCCTAATTCCGGCAGTTGCAGCCACTTTGAGAGTAAACCAGCAGATGAAAGACCTTTGCCTCTCTTCCTCTCTAACTCTGCTTTTAAGATAAATAAATAAATCTTTAAAAAAAAAAGAAAAGAGAAGAAAAGAAAAGTGAGCAGGGCTGGCATTGTGGTCCAGTGGGATTAACCAGCTGCCAGTGACACCTGTATTCCATATGGTTGCCAGTTCAAGTCCCGGCTGCCCTACATCCTTGCTAATGCATCTGGGAAAGCAGCAGAAGATGCCGAAAGTACTTGGACCCTCCACCCACATGGGAGACCTGGATGGAGTTCCAGGCTCCTCACTATAGCCTGGCCCAACCTCACCTGTGGCCGTTTAAGGAGTGAACCAGTGGACAGAAAAATCTCTCTTTCCTCCTCTTTCTATAACTCTTTCAAATAAATTTAAAAAATAATAAATAAAAAAATCTTAAAAAGGCGAGAATGAAGCCAAATGTTCCCAGGCTTTCGAGGTGCTCTGAGAGAGGGATCTCCACTGACAATGGCAGGTGCCAGATGTCCCACCTGAGCACCACAGCAGGGACAAGCCCACCACCTCCCAAGTTTCACCATCATGACAGATTAATCTTCATCCAGTTACAATATAATCCATGTCATTGTTTTCTGGTTTCCTACCACTGAAGAGTTTCAACTCTCCAGTTAACTTTTTTTTTTTTTTTTTTTTTGATAGGTAGAGTTACAGACAGTGAGAGAGAGAGAAAGAGAGAAAGGTCTTCCTTCCATTGGTTCACCCCCCAAAATGGCCGTTATGGCTGGCGCTGCGCCGATCTGAAGCCAGGAGTCAGATGTGTCTTCCTAGTCTCCCATGCGGGTGCAGGCACCCAAGCACTTGGGCCATCCTCCATTGCTCTCCTGGGTCACAGCAGTGTCCAGCTCTCTGCTGGAAGAGGAGCAGCCGGGACTAGAACCTGGCACCCATATGGATGCCGGCACAACAGGTGGAGGATTAACCAAGTGAGCCATGGCGCCAGCCCCTCCAGTTAACTTTTATGTACTAGCACATTAAAGTATTTTGCAATATTTACTTCTTAAAATGTAAAACTGTTTTTTTTTTTTTTTAAGATTTATTTATTTATTTGAGAGACAGGGTTACAGATAAGAGAGAGGGAGAGACAGATAGAACCATCTTCCACCAGCTGGTTCACTCCCCAAATGGTCACAACAGTGGGAGCTGGGCTGATCCGAAAACAGGAGCCAGGAGCTTCCTCCAAGTCTCCCATGTGGATGCAGAGGCCCAAACACCTTCCTAGGCCATTAGCAGAGAGGCGGATTGGAGGAAGAACAGCTAGGACATGAACTCCCACCCATATGGTATGCCAGGACTGCAGGCGGAGGCTTCACTTACTACACCACCTCTGGCTTTATTCCCATTTTCTTTGCTGGCTCCTGCCCCAATCCCTTTATTCTTTCAATATTCTTTCAGGTTTTCCTTAGAGTCTTTCTCTTGTCCAGTCTCCCCACTGGATGAATCCATCTACTCTCCTACTCACCTTTCGTTACTTTTGATACACTGATGACACTCCAAAATGAAGCATTCAAGTTCAGATTTCTCTTTGGACACAGACTCAGCGGCACCTCAAACATAACCTGTCCCAGCCCGTCACCACCTTCTCTCTTCCCACATCTTCCAGGTGGAAAGACAAACCACTCCAGATGCCCAGCCAAGAAGCCAGGTAGCATGGCTGATTTCTGCCGACTGCTCAAACTTAAGTCACGAGCAATACTAGTTTGCAACCAAGTACATGGAACAATCAGTCAGTTCTTGTCATTTCCCTGTCTTGAATACAGTCCCTCTCTTTTTCCACATTTCATTCACTCAAGTAACTTTTAAATCTTCCCCAACTGACTCTGCACCAATCAGGAAATCTCTTCTGGCTTATTGTTCTAGCCTGGCTCCTCATCCACTGTCAAAGCGGTGACCACCATGCCATTCTGGACTTCTGACTCCTCTCTCTGCCAAGACATGCATGTCTACTTCCTTTCCTCTAAAAAGGTTTTCTGAACCCTGAAGCTTTATGGTCATGTTGCTGTCACTGAAATGTGCCCCGACAGCACCCCGTTCTTCCTTCCTTGGTTCTGTCGCGCTTTCTCAAACACTGCCTCTGCTAGACGGTGACCTTGGTGAGAACCTGGACCATTTCTTTTCATTATTTGACTTTCTGGCCCCATGGTTATAATATTTCATTATTTTACTTTATGGTCCCACTGTTGTACAATAAATATATGAAGAACAAGCACACACATAAATGAGTAAATACCTAGACCAATAAATTTAACACTTAAGTCATGTGGCTTTTGATTTAAGAAAACCATGGACTGAGACACAGCCAGAGAGCAGGAAGCTGTGCTGTCTTCCAACTACCTCTCTCAGGAATTCCTGGCATTGCACTGGGCTGCAGAAGCTACTGGAGGAGTAGTTAGAGTAGACTGGTAGGGAGGCAGGAGTCAAATTCTCACTGGCAAATCACAGTTGAGAATTCTAGGAGAAGGTAAAAGTGGCACAGTGGACCAGACATGAACAGGGCAGAAGGAGAAGGCTTACTCCCAACTTCAACCCAGAATCGATCTCTACTTTCAACCCAAGCCTTTCCTTGTACCAGGCTAGGGAGGATGACGCCATTAGTAAAGCTGACTGACAAAAAAAATGACAGGCAGAGAAAAACACTCATATCTCATCATCATGAACAAAAGATACAGTGAAGGAGCTGTAATATGTAAAACACAAATGAAACCTATACTCTCAACTGATAGCTCAGAACCCATCTCCATCAACACAATGTCAAATAAAGCTTTTCATAAAACACTTACCCCCTCGTTTCTTCCTCATGACCCCTCCCCTTCTGGATTTTAATCCACTGCTCCAGCTGCTGCATTGAATTTGTTCTCTGTATGACTCGGTCAGCCTCTGTGTGCAGGGGCCCTGTATTTGGGGGGTTGCCACTTCTCAGGTCTGCCAAGCTGACATTGACTGTTTTGTTCTCTGAACTGTTCACACTGACTGCTCTGTAGTGTGCTGTTGGAGCTGGGCACGCTGGCCCGCCATCATATTCAGATGACACAGAATTCAACTTCACGCTATTAATTTTTGTTAAAGGTCTATCTTGACCATCCTTCTGAAATCCGTATTTTTCAGCTTCTAGTGCCTTTTTTTCTTCAAGTTTGCTTATTTCCTTGTTTTTTTGGTTGTTTTGGACCTCTGGTTTAATTAGCACTCGGTGGTTGGGAATATTATTGGTTTCTTTAGTTGGTGCACTTTCAGATGTAATCTTGTCCACTCTGAAATCACAGAATAGCATTATTGTAAATCAGATGAAATAATGCACATATTATTTTCTGAGATTAAATCTAGGAAAAATTTGACCTCTTGGAAAACAAAAACAAAACGTTAACACCCTGGGAAGGGCCACAAAGGACAAGGCTGACCAAGCCCCAGTGCTGTGGTAGCAACATTCCAGTACAACAACAGAATGTGTTACAAAGCAAACAAAGCACAGAAAGCACTGTAGGATAAAGAGGGATTATGGGCCCACCTTTGGAAACCTGGAAATAAAGCAAGTAAAACTGTCTTTCGACAGTTAAACCACAAACCCACACTTAAAGGAGTACTAGGTACTTGGTACGAATGATGTGGCTCCTAGCCAGGAGGGTTAGTGTGAGCCTGTTGTGGAAATGGTTGTAACAGGAAATAGAGTTGATGCTATCAAAGGTCTGTGCCCTGTGACTTTCTCTGTCTGCACTCAAGACGACCTGAGCGTGGTGTGAGAGCTCGGGAAGCCAGACTGCCTAGGTTGTGCTCAAAATGCCACCTTTTACTGGCTGCATCTTTGGGCAAAGTTCAAAAACTTATCAGGCCTCAATGTCCTGTTTGGTAAATGGGTGTAACATAGCACCAAGGTCTAAGGGTTGCTGTGAGAACCGACTGAGTAAATCAGTGGCTGGTACAAACCTTATTACCACTGTTATTCCATCCCATTAAGCATTTCTGGCCCAGTCATTTGTGGTCTCTGACAAGGTCAAGCTGAGCATCTGCAAGTGTATCAAACTGCCAAGATCAAGTCACTCTGGGAGGCCTCAGAGGAACTGGCCAGCCTTCCACGTCTCAATAGCTAACAACACTCCTCCTACCCGATCCTACCCATGGGACTGCTGCCCATTTTTGTGATGTGTGGGAAATACATAGACTCATACAAATATATCTATCTTCAACCATAATTGAAAGCATCTATATCTATCTATTTGTATCTACAGACATACAGTCATTGAGTAAAAAGTGAAAACAAATGTGAAAACTGTTCTTGGATTAAAATTCTGGACTGCTCATATATTCATTCTTAGGTTAGAAACAAATCATAGTTTCTGGGCTGGAAGGGATATTAGACATTGAGAAATTTCACTATGTAGGTTATGGAGTTTCTTTTCCTGGAAGAATAAAAGTCAGAAAATATCCACAAAAAGCACATTTCTCCTTGTTGAATTCTGGGGTGGAGGGTTACTAAATATTTGAAAAGATGTTTCAAACTCATTTGTCTTTAGTCTATCAAAAGCTATCACTTAAAGGTAGAAGTGCATTGACTTTTTTTCCCCAAAGATTTATTATTGAAGAAATATAATCAAAAAAGATATTCGTGATGACTTTCCCTAAGTGGAGGAAAGCTGACTCGAAGTATACTGATCAACATAAATAATGTAAAACTTGTGATCTAATTTTTAAAATAGTTGACACTTGAATCAGTGTAGAAAATTCACTGAGAAATGTAAAGTGAAAAAAACAGGCCTGGAAATGAACGTTATCTATGGAATGTATACCACACTCAGCATTCTTTTATGCTATCAGTGATGTACATACTAGGGGACTATGACATTGTACTTCACAGGGGGAAATATTACATAAATTTTGATGAAATGAAACCATTTAGTTAAAAACTTGATGCTTCATCTCTTAGGTGATATGTCCTGATACGAATTGTAAGTATTCTGGCCACAAGGCAAAGGTAGTCTAATATTTTAAAACTAAACAAGCAAAATTTCCCTATGCTTTAGATAGGAAATACTAGATACCTTCACACAGAATGACCACACCTAAAAGGATGGGATAAACTTGTCAGCAACTGGGAGTAGAAGAAAGGATGTGATTTGCAGAGGTAACAGTGACTGTCTCCAGACTGGACACACAGTGATGCATAATCATTCCTGGGTGACTGAGCCAATTTCACCAACACAACTGGCTGAAGATGGTGACGGGCACATAAATCAACTACTAGGTTGCAAGAAGTCAAACAAACAAAACAAGCAAACAAAAACGCCAACCATCATCTGTATCACCCCGAATTATGAGAATTAACTGTGAGTTTTTAGAGTGGCAAATTCAATAAAAATAAATGGAAATAAGTTAAAATTTTGGGAAAAGTATAACAGATTATTGAAATGACTTGGAAATTCAGATATTTTAGTTATTGACTTCCATATTCTAAAAAATTATCTTCAAATTTTACATTAAATGTAAGACTACTTAAGATTCTAAGTTAATTCTTTTTACTTACACATTTTCTTTACTTCTCAATGCTTACCACCTCATCTTTATGTCCCTTCAGGTAAGTTTTACACCTGGAATTCCAGAAGCAGATTTTCTTTCTATGGGCTCTTAGATTAGAATCCGCGTAGGTAGAGGTGGTTTTCCCTAAAAGTAAGTGCCTAGAGCTCCAACTTAAGTTCTCTTTTTCTTTCTATGCTTTTTCCAGTATCTAATTAGTAGTGAGTGGCTAACTTGATTTAGATTTAATATTTATAAAAACTGCAGAAATACAGCTTCAACTTAAAGTCTTTTAGCCAATAAGGAAGAAAAAAAAAAGACTCAAGATTGACACTGTTAACAATCCCCTAATTTTCTGAGGAGGGGGAAAAGGACCAAACCTGCATGTTGGCATCTTCCTTATGTAAAATACATGCATAATTGTCACTAACAGGAAATAAAAGTTAATTGTGTTATAAATTTACCTTTAAATTATAGGAATATAATCTCTTAAGAAGTACATTATTCAATTTTTATTTACAGTTTGAGAAACAGATTTCCTCTGATTTTTTCTTTAATATAATGGAAGAATATTAAAATGATAGTATCATCAAGCAGGGAAAAATACTACACTTAGGTAAATTTTCATAGTGCACATCTGTATCAAGGAATCTTAATACTAAGTTTTCAGAACAAAGAAGGCACAATTCACCAATAAGTGGACAGATTAAAAATCATCTAAATGCTTGATGAACTATTTCTGAATAAACAAATATTAATCCTTTAATAAGTATTAAAGTCTACCAGAAAATGCTGAAGAAATAAAATTCATCAAAACTTACTATAATTTACTAAACTTCAAAAACCTTCAACATACTATAAAAATATAATTAACTCTATGAAAATAAAAACAATTGAATTATGAAAGTAGATGCTAAGATTCAGGATCTTAAAAAACACTGTCTTAAAGGCTATAAGTCTGCATAGCTTTAAGATAACAATTTAAAATGTACTCACCGGAAATTAAAGGTAATTCTGTAAGAAGAAAGAATATTCAGTTTGAATGTTAGGATTCTAGAGTCACCTCAGTAAGCTGATAAGTGAAAATGAGTAAAGAAGAAGGGTGGAATAAAATGTACGCAATATTTCAAATTAATAAGGTGCATTAAATTAACACAGAACATGAATTAATCCTTGCTTTCTGCGGAACAAAATGATTCCATGTCATGACTATGAACGTGCTATGTACCACGACAATGGTGTGCCTGCTAGGCATGGAAAACAATGGAAGTGGCGATCAGTATTATTTTCCCTACAGGCCTTTACCTTTTCACAGGTTCTGTCTGCACCAGGGCAGCATCTAACATGGCCTTCATCCACAACTCCATTTCCTTTCCTGTATCAGTGCAGAAATAATAGGTCCGCATGTTTGGATGGGCTGCCTGATTGAAAATGACACGATCATTTTAAAGAAAAATACGGGACTCTGTAAAAGAAAAAGAAAAACAGATAAGTGGTCCCTTGCATAGATCATTACTGTCAAATTTTTAAGAAAGTAGACTTGTCTTTTATGTAAGAAATTGGAATGACGTAAGAAAACATATAATTATTTATCTTGAAAAAGATACACTTAATGCTTTTCCCTTAACTTTATCCCTTTTCTTTTAATTGTGTATACTCTAAAATGTGAGAAGGAGGAAAAGCAGAACTCAGTGGTGCTGTGCCATCTATATGCTCTGGCAATTTTCATGTATGGCAATTCACTTTTCTTTATTCAAGAATAATGTCCCAGAGCAACCAGCAACAATCAATTCAAATGCACACGTGACAGCGTTTCCCTCTTGTGTTAGCAAGTTCTTCAGTCCTCAAAAGGTGCTGCTATTAAAGTGTTCTGCAGAATCCTTATGCACAGCAATGTACAAAAGTGAGATTTATAAATGATCCAAAATGGTATTTCCTTTCAGGCTGTCAAGGTGCAAGGCCGAAGTGGAAGTATTTTGGTTTCAAGAGGTAGAAGGCTTATGTAACGGGCAGGCAGACTTCCTCTTTCTGGTGGTGCAGTATGCCTCTGTCTGAGAAACAGAAGGAAGTCAAGAAGACTGACACTGATGAGAGCCGGCTACACGAGGGGCAAGCACTGACGGCAGCAGATGGGTCAAGGCAGGAAATGAAAGGTTGAAGTGGGGAACTCTACAGGAGAAAATATTTTTAATTTCTATTGAAAAATGCTTGTAATACTCTCCTGTTAGTCATTCAAAAATAAAGAAAAATAAGCAGAGGTTATTTAAGCTCACTAAGAGGTAATGGAAGAGTACTAAGTATGTAATTACTGTGCTAAATATAAAAAGATGAGAGGAGTAAATCTGGAACCAGATGTCAAATTAATTTAGGATCTTTTTCAGGACATATATAAATTCAATGAACACAGTCATATCATCATATAACAAATCTCACTTGACTATGAAAGAGATGACTACAAGGAAAAAACTCAAAAGGGAACAGCTCAAACAGCCTATGTTGTTGCTGAAGTGTCACCGGACTCTCTGAGTGGGGCTTTAGAAAAATGAGTAGAGACCACTGCCCACGTTTGTGATCAATGGAAGGAACTGTGGCCTGGTGGTCACAGGACTTAGGTCTACCCATGACACTGACAAATGCCCCACCTATCTGTCAAATGGAAATCGGTACCCAGCAAGGTGCTATGTTGCACACTTGTGTTCTGCAGCCGTCACTTTAGTTTCCACTTACCATTTCCATAATGCAGAAGCATCAATGTCAGCAGACGTAGTAATGAGGCAGCTCACAAATTCAGAGGAACACCACCAAAGAAGAAAGAATTTGAAATAGCAGTTACTATTCTTGTTACAGATAAAATTGAAATTGGGTGAACCCAGTAATTACAGAGAAAAAAAGACTTCATACACATGGTCACTTTTATTGGTATTTTAACAGTCTAGTAATTTTTTCAGTCTTAAGAACCTAGTAAAAGGTATTACAAATAGTACAAATGAAAAAACATTTGCTAACAAAAATATTTAAATGCATGGCCAAATAATAGTGTTAATACCACACAGTTCTACTTGTGGCTTTACTAATCGTTATTTTTTTAAGTTATCAGCACTGAACTTTGTTATGACATCTAAAATATGTAATTCTGTCTCTCTGGTTGACACTGCTAATTAAGTTTGATAAAAATCTACTTAAATATGAAATTATCCTCCTAGCATGCTCAAGCCATTGCTCGGATACCACCTCTCATTGAGGCCGTGGTCACCCCACACATTAACGTCACCACTGTTTCTTTCCTGTTCTTTCATCTCCATAGATAATGTAACAGATTCAGTTGCCAAATTTTAAGTCAGTTGTAGTCCTGAATGTTCTTTAAAAGTAAGTGGGGCTTTGAAATTTGAATTGATTTAGCAAGGGTATGAACATTTTCACTGTTAAATAACAGCATGTGTTATTCTATTCCCCCTTTTCCTTAAAAATGAGATTTCTATATTAAATCTCTTATAATTCTCAATTTAAAAGTAACTTAATAAACAGGTGGCTTATGAAGTTTATTTTAGCCATAACCATACAGCAAAGAATGCAGCATGGTGACTGAAAACAAAAATTTACCAACTTAAAAGTGGCTTCTTACTGGACAGTGATCTATAAACAAGTGACATCACAGAGATGAGTGGGTATTGCTAGTCATGGCAGGGATCTCACACCTGCCTGGATTTAATGACAGCAGATTAAATTAATGTCTTAACTTCAACGTTCTCTGCAAAGAACCTGTTGAGCATGATGTACTTAGACCTAAGAATATATTTGTAATTGCTCTATTAAGTTTGTAAACGTACATGTATTATGCAGATAAACATTTGCTATCTTTCCCAGTACTCTTTCACCAAATTCATTATGAAAAACCTCAATCATGGAGTCACACTGAAAGAACAGCACAGTGATCACCAGGATGTCCATGGCCACACTAATGAAGCATTAGCACCTGGACAGACTTGCTTTACACAGAACCATCTGAGAGCATGGACATGAAGACATGTGACCCCTGACCACTGCAGAATGTGCTTCCTGATCCAAGGGGCAATCTCCTACAGAATCCTAAGATTGTTAGTGAACAATTTTAAATATATAAATCACTGCAATAACCTACGGGTCAATATCCATTTGTAAATCAACGCAAGCATCAAACACAGTACACTGTTCCCTTACCTTAAAAGCATATTTGCGGTTGATGTGATCCTCAGAGGTAAGCATCGCTATTTGAAAGCTAGGCAACAGAATGCTTCCCAGGATGCCTTCTTCCTTCTCATCTGAGAGACAACCAAGCAACTGATTAGAATATTCAGTGTTCTCAGAAAGCAGAATTCATTCCCTCAAACTTCATTTTGGGCAACTCCAAAGGTTCTTGGATGGGAGAGATCTTCAAGAAAGTTCACAGAAAACGTTTATTCTCAAAAAACTATGGATGGACTTCAATTTTTTTCCCCACTAAACTAATCTTTTAATTCCATTTCTCCATGAACTCTCTGAAGTGCCTCTGTATGAATAAATTATATCCACACGCAGGCACAGTCGTAAATGAAAGGATCAGACAGCAGAAGGACATATACTTCCTTCCGTGAGCTTCCCTGTCCTCAGCAAATCACAACTCGTCTGACACTGCAAATGACGTCATTAGCCATAACACAGCAGACATTTGCACACAGGCTGCACCCTACACAGCCACATTACATTGGATTCTCTGAAAATATGTTAACATGTAAGTAGTGTCGTGGGAACAAAAAAAAGTTAACCCACCACATTTCTGGTAAGATTCAAATACCCAGCCATTGCAATTCTACACAAACATGGGTTGCATTCTCAAATCCTGCAGTCTTTGCTCAGATCTGTCACCCATGAGGCCTGCCTTGACTGCTTCCCATCCTAACCCATGCCAGGACCCTCTACTGTCCTTTGAGAACCTTATTTCCTATCCTCAACACCTGCAACAGACTCTGTGTTTCAGTTATTTACCTCTCTCGTCCCATTAGAATGAAATCTCCATGAAGACACCTGGCATGGCAGTAGTAGATGCTCAAAAACATTGGCTGGATAAATACATACATTAACATTTTTAAACTGCTATAAAACTGCATATTTTTAGAAACATATAATTTGGAAGGTTTGCTTTTACTAGTCATTCAGATGTACAATAAAGCTAAGGGAATACATTACAGGCCTGTAAGGCAAGCACTTAAAATATACCTGGGAAGAATCACAAAACATTAATCTTGACACAGCACAGATTTGCATTATTAACTTGCTGCCTGGAGGCAGAGATGTTTATGAAACTTGAAATGTACAGTTCACTGTTGTGGACCCATAAGACAAATTAATAAAGACATGCATTGGGCCGATGAACTCACCAAGGAGAAAAGTCATAAATGGGAAATAATTCTTATTATGCTTGATGCGTATTTAGAAACAAAATGATGACAAACTTATTAAAGGATTTTATTTATTTCCTCCTCATTTCAAAAGCATATAGTGAAACTTCAAACAGGCAAGAAGTTAAATATATGGAGGTTCCTTTCATTACTTTTCTTAAAATGATGGAAGAAAACTGCTTTGGGATTGGGGCATAGTAGTTTAAACCTCCGCTTGCAGCACCGGCATCCCATATGGGCACTGCTACTAGTTCTGCTCCTTCACTTCCCATCCAGCTCTCTGCTATGGCCTGGGAAAGCAGTGGAAGATGGCCCAAGTCCTTGGGTCCCTGCATCTATGTGGGACACCAGGAAGAAGCTCCTGGCTCCCGGCTTTGGATTGACCCAACCACTTGGGGAAGGAACCAGAGAGAATGGAAGACCTCTCTCTTTGTCTCTCTTTCTGTAACTTTCCCTCTCAAATAAATAAATAAAATAATAATAATAAAAAACCCAAACTTCTTGCTTCTACTATACTCTGTTCATTCAGGTACAATTTGTGCCTTTTTTTAATCCTTTTTTTTTTTTTGGCGGTTTATTTATTTATTTGAGAGGTAGAGTTACAAACAGAGAGGGAGAGACTGAGAGAAAAAGAAGTCTTTCCATCCACTGGTTCACTCCCCAAATGGCTGCAGGGGCTGGAGCTGGGCCAATCCAATGTCAGGAGTCAGGAACCTCTTCTGGGTCTTGCACTCAGATGTAGGGGCCCAAGCACTTGGGCCACCTTCTACTGCTTTCCCAGGCCACAGCAGAGACCTGGATCAGAAGTGGAGCAGCCAGGACTCAAACTAGTGCCTGTATGGGATGCTGGCACTGCCGGCAGTAGTTTTACTGGCCATGCCACAACGCTGGTCCTGTCTGTCCTTACCAAAAAGAAAAGAAAAGAAAAGAAAAGAAAACCAACCAACCAAACAAACAAAAAAAAACAAAAACAGTGAAGATCAAACTAGAAGGTAAAAGAAAAAGATGGAAAGCAGTCATCAATTATGGAGGATGTGATAATTGGAGGAATGAACCATACCTAATATTGAAGCTAATTTTAGTGTTTATATAAATCAATCAGAACCAGCTCTTTAAGTCATCTTTATTAACACACCACTTTTATCCAATAATGCATTTTCTATGTCCCACAGCAAAAGGATCTTGCCTAAAGTTGCCTAAAGATACGTACAGCACAGGGGGATTTCCCTGGAATCCCTGGATTCCTTGGGCTGTTTTCCCATCTGATATTAACTGTGAGATCTTGGGTGAATTACTGACACTCACATAGTACATCACTTTTAGCATCTATAAAACTGGGGATACGGCCAGCGTTGTGACACAGCAGGTTAAGCTGCCACCTATGATGCCAGCATCCCATTAACAGTGCTGTTTTGTGTTCTGGCTGTTCCACTTCCAATATAGCTCCTTGCTAACATGCCTGAGAAAACACAGAAGATGGTCCAAGTACTTGGGCCCAGAGTTCCAGGATTCTGGGTTTGACCTGACTCAGCCCTGGTTGCTGAGGCCATGTATAGAGTGAACTAGCAAATGGAAGATCTCTCTCTGCCTTTCAAATAAATAATACAAAAACAAACAAACAAAAAACCCAAAAAGCATGGGGGTTAACAGGACTCACCTTAAAAGATTATTATGAGGGGTAAGTAACTTAATTTATATAAATAACTCAAAAAATAAGTCAATTTCAATGAGTTTTCCCATTACACTGAATATAAATACCACTGCATATAAAATCTGCCTTCTATCCAATGACCATGTCAGGAGTTCTTGACTATAATCTTTCAAGGCTCCTACTCATGGATTCTTTTGTTTCGTCCTCTATCAAATCTAATCTAAGTTTTGTCTTAACTTTCTGTCACCTAGAGCCTTCACACACTGCCCACCAAAGAGAAGCACTGAACAGTGTTAGCAGAATGAACGGACTCACCTTAAGGTTGGCTGAGACTTTTTTGAGAAGGTCTGGCAGCCCCCTCCCCCTCTGCCCCATCCTCCTTCCTCCCCCTCCATGCCACAGCTGGTGGTCCCAACCACATGCCTGAATAAGCCCCCAAGGACTAGTCTCCCTCACAGTTTGCTTCCTAGGAACACACTCTGCGATAGAAACAGGAACAATCTCAACATTTTATTAGATTCAAATGATATTTTGGATCCCCCATTTCTACTTTAGTTTTAAAGATGTTTGAGAACAAGGTCAGAAATACAGACTATCACAGCTGGGTAAATATTTTATTACCAGTTATCATTTCTAATCTAGAACACTTCTATGCTATGTTCACTCTAGTTCAAGTGCTACAGCAACTTTTTCAAAACATGTACCTGACTCTATTACAGAACACTATTCTTATGTTTAAGACGGAGTTCTTATTGATTAGGATGGCAAACAAATGTTCTTTGTGCCTTCTCGATCTATCTTTGAAGCCTTCCATCCTACTGGGTCTTCAGACATAACCCTCATCCCAGCAATGTAAGCCCTGAGTGGAGTTTTACAAATAAGCCGAGTATACTCATGCTGTGCACCTAAGTTCTGCATCCAGATCGCCCTTCTTCCCTGGTCCTCCCGTCACAGACCTGGCCAATACTCCTCCAGCGTAACTGAGCACCTGCCATGACATTCTTCCCAGTTCTTCCAGACTCCTTCAGCTACTCTTTGCAGCCCACTACTAATAAGGAGTCTGCTGCATACTTTTTATTTGTTGAACTCTTTGTTTAGCAGAACATTAAGCCTTTCTCTACCATGTTAAAACTAAGTTATCTCAAAAATAGTAAATAAAATATTAAGTTGAAAAACATTAATAAAAAGGGCTTCCTGTTGTCTGCCACCCTAGTCTCTGCCGTCATCACTTGGTAGGGCAACTCCTAACTAGGTTCCCTGTCCTTTTCTTTCTCCTCTACAATCCAGGCCCCAATAGTACTTTAGGTGAGCTTTTAAAACTGTTACGTCAAAGCGTATCATTTCTATACTTAAATATTATTTCCTCAGAAGATTTATGGTAGAATCTAAATTCGGATAGAGTGCTGCCTGGTGTGACGTCCAGTTCTCCCATCTGCCAGCCCCGCAGCTTCATATACTGGTTTCTCTGGGCACATCAATATTCTGAACACCTTCCTACTCCACAGAGCCTTTAGAACAGTCACCCGCCCTCCCAAGCCCCCTGCTCTGCAAGCTCCCCATTCTCACTTAGATCTTGCTGTCTAAAACATCGGCTAGAAGTCCTGACCCAAGAAGTTTCTCACGCCCCCGTTTCAGAGACTGGCTTTTGCTGTCCTAAAGGCATTTATCAGGTTCTTGCTTGTTTCTATGAGCGTTTTTATCATCTCCCTGACCGCTCTACAGTCTAAGCTTCAGGAGAGCTTCCTCACACTGTTTCCCGACAGCACCTGGAATAAAGATGGTCCTGGTAAATAATCAATGCTTATTAAATGAGCTAAGTGCCGTGGTGTGTTTTGTCAACAGACTGACTGCAGAACACTCTAAGTGCCCTATAACCAGGGATTCACAATATGCCTGCTGCGTGGCAGTGAACAGTTTGAACTTGGACTTCCATCTACCATAAAAAAGAAGTCAATCATTTAGTTTCTGCCTGATTTTCCGTTTCTGTCAAACATGAATAAGCCCGCCAAAAAATTCTGACAGCACACTTTGTATGTCAGTGGACCAGATGCACTGAGAGGCACGGAAAGAATGAATAGGGCCACTGTCTTCAGCATTTAGGGGAAGAAGCTATCGGGCAGGGTGGGGCAGGGGTCAAACACTTGGGGCTGAGAGAACAGTGATTAATGGTACCAGCTCTGGGGTCGCTGCCTGGGCTCAAACCCTGGCTGTGTCCCAACAAGTTGAGAGACCTCAGGCAGACTATTTGACCTCTCAGTGTTAGTCTTCGGCAAAAATGGGCACAATCAGATTTCCCACCTTATCAGGTGGCTTGAGGATTAGATGAATGAAATCATCCGGGTAACATGCTCAGCAAAGTAAACACTAAAAAAAAAAAGTATATATATGTAAAACATAAAGCTGAAATACAGTAGTTTTTATGTAAACATCTGAGGTTTCCTATTAACAAACTTAAGAGAAATGCATAAAAAGACTTTCTACTAATGATGACCCGGTTGGGCCAGCTTTGTGGTGCAGAGGGGTTAAGCTGCCATCTGTGATGCCAGATCCCATATCGGAGCGCCAGTGTGAGCCCTGGTTGCTCTGCTTCCACCCCAGCTCCCTTTTAATGTGCCTGGGAAAGCAGCAGAGGATGGCCCAGGTACTTGGACCCCTGTACAGATGGAGCTCCTGGCTTCGGCCTGACCTTAGCCCTGAATGTCACAGCTATCTGGGAAGTGAACCAACAGATGGAAGATCTCTTCTTTCTTTATCTCTGTCACTCTGTGTTCCAAATAAAAAATCTTAAAAAAAAAAAAGATTGATAGAAAACAGAATTAAAAGATAAATTTATAAAAATGATGAGCAATCGCAGCAAATTATAAGGAATTTAGTGTTTTTTGAATACTAATAAATCTTTATATTAAAAACAGTAAACTTTTTTGTCCTAATTTAAAGTTAAAAATAGTCCATGAATATACAGGAAAACAAAGATCACAAGGTTAGGGATAATGACTGAGATACAACTCCTAATGTTCTTAAAGGTTGGGAAAACTTTTAAGGAAAATTGTAGAGTTTAAGTTTGGCACTTAACTCAATTACCACTTACCACAATTACAGCCTGACCAGTATCTCTACGACTAAAAGAAATTTTATAGGTTTGGTTAATTCTGAGTCAGCAACTCCTCAACCACAGTTTGCAAGGGGAGTAAAAATATGAAAACATTTTTGGTAAACCCAAATTTGAAGGCTAGCATGCATTACATTGTTTCAATAGATGATGGCTGAATTTGCTACTCAGCTTTTGTGTAATCATAAGGAAAACTAAAAGACTGCACATCAGTTCTAAAACCCTCTGTCATATCTTGTAACTCATGCTGCATCTCTGAGATTATTGATTATGGGTTTGACAATTCATTTCTTTAAAGATAATTTCTTTTTCTTTTTTTTTTTTTCAAGATTTATTTATTTGTTTGAAAGGTAGAGAGACAGAAAGAGGAAGTGAAAAAGAGATCTTTTCTTGTTCCACCACCCTAATGGTGCCAGGTCAAGGTCAGGAGCCAGGAACGCTATCCCGGGTCTCTGACGTGGATGGCAGGGGCCCAAGACACCTGGACTATCTTCATTGCTTTTCCAGGCCCGTTAGCAAGGAGCTGATCAGATGAGGAGCACCCAGACTCGAGCCAGCTCTCCAATACAGGATGCTGGTGCTGCAAGCGTTAGCTTAACCTGCTGTGCCTCAGTGCTGGCTCCTGGTCCAAGTTTCTGACCAGACTTTAAAGAAGGGAAGAGTTTGGGTCCAGGTTCATGGTTTTAATGCACAGCTGGAGCAGATCTCTCGGGAGAATCTACCTAGGTATGTTTTTTGCTGACTGGTAACAACTCTGCAGACTTCTCTGGGATTTTACTTAAAATTGTATTAATTAATTAATAATTCAGCAACTAGAAAAAAAATGGAATTTATGATAGCAACAGGAGCATGGAGACTCAATTCCATACCTAAAATAACACCTCACTGCTACTTTCCCAGTCTGGTGTGTATACTCATCACAACTTTCTACATAGTTATGGACATCGTTAGTTTAAAAAAAGGCTAAAATAAATATATTTCTTTATAATTTTTTTTCAGTTGCCATTATATCATAGTAGTTTCTGATTCTTTAAAACCATTGCTGAGGAGCAGAAGAGTACTGGAGGAACCCACAGATTTGATAAAACTGAGATGTGAAAAGAGCCTCATCAAACTGAGGATTTTAATTAGGCACTGAAATCAAGGATAGCCTGAGAGACAAAAGATTCATATGGTCTTCTCACAAAACAAATCAGAGTGCAGAAACTGGACCAGAACTCTGACTTACTTATTTGAAGCATTATATGATCCTGTCATACCCTAGTAATTCAGATTCATGCCAGTGAAGAAAAGATTTTCTAAAATAGCACAAGTTGTAATGCTTTTTCCTTAAAAATGTCTAATACTTAAGATATATGGCAATGAGAAAATCATGCACTAAACTGTATTTGGTGAACTCACCTCTATAATAAAAGAGGCAAAGATCAGAAAGCACGAACCAGCGTTTCTTCCACAGCTTCATGCCAGTACTGTCCTGCATTAAATCAACATATTTAATGATATTTTTCATTTTAGATGACAAAACTCACTTCTGATACATTTATTTAAAATAAGCTTTTAAAACAAAGCATTTTATATGCAAAGGGACTATGAAAAGTAAGTAGAAAAACAGAATTATAAGGTAAGTTTATTTTGGCGCCAAAAAATCATAATCTTTCATAATATGCTTTCATAATATGCTCTTTCCATAGACTTTTTGGAAGACCTCTCACTCTCAACTGATGTGTGTAGCATAACTAATGTGTCAATCAAAATTTTAGTTAGAGAAAACTGTTTAAGAGTGTTTTATTGCACAGCAAGGTGGCTACAATAATCACAGAATATATTTCCCAAAAGCTAGAACAAAGAATTTTGAACATTTTTACTGCAAAGAATTGATAAATGTTTGAGTAGATAGATATGCTTACCTGGATTTGAACACTACACAGCGTATACACATATCAGAACATTACATGGTACTGCATAAATACATAGTTTGTGTCGATTGAAAAAAAAGATAGCCAGTTTTCTAGAAATATATATAAAGATATTCCCTTTCAGACTGGTTTCCAAAGGATAATATTGTTATGTCAAAGGAATGTGTTGGAACAACTTGATTTGGTTTTATAATTGTAAGCAATGTGAATGTCACTGTCCTGAACCTAGGTCTGCTAGGACGAGACTAATGTAACCACACAGCAGTGTGTGCATTCTGGTAAGCTGGATTTAATTATGAAAATCTTCAACAGGAAGACACTATGTGAACTGAAAGTATTCCAAAGATAATGTGATGCCAAAGGATTTGAAAACAGAACTGTAGTGTAAGAATACATAAACTTTTTCTTCTTACTAATAAACTCTTAGCAACAGTGGCTATTTGGCAGCTATTTCTAAGTAATTTATTTACAAAAATACCAGGCTCAAACAAAATTACAGTTCTAATGGAACTTATTTTCCCATAAACAGTATGGTAAAACTTCAAGAGAAAATTAAATACAGACATTAAAAAAATGCAGATAAGAGGCTGGTTTGTATGTGCATTAATATTTCTAATTTATTTCTAGCTGCAACAATCACCTATTTAGTAGTGACTTTAGAATTACATAAACGAATACAGGTAAAATCCCTGAAAGTAAAAGATCTGTCGTTAAAATTAGCAGCTACTCCAAGGATGGAATGAAAAAATTGAAATAAAGATAAGGAAAGAAATGATACATATTATTAATACATAGTATTAAATATTCTTTCTTTAGTGCATATAAGGAGTTTTGAAAAACAAATATTTTGGGGCTGGCACTGAGGCATAGCGGGTTAAGCCGCTGCCTGCAGTAGCAGCATGCTATATGGGCGCCGATTTGAGACCTGGCTGCTCCACTTCTGATCCAACTCTCTGCAATGGCCTGGGAAAGCAGAGGAAGATGGCCCAAATCCTTGGGCCTCTGCACCCACATGGGAGACCAGGAGGAAGATCCTGGCTCTTGGCTTTGGATTGGCCCAGCTCTGGCCGTTGTGGCCAATTGGGGAGTGAACCAGCAGATGGAAGACCTCTCTCTCTCTCTTTCTCTCTGCCTCCCCTTCTCTCTCTGTGTAACTCTTTTTTAAAATATGTATCAAAAATTAAAATATTTTTATTGCCTTGAGGTACTTTTTAAAACAAAGTTGTTTTTTATTTTTATTGGTGCATATAAATTCAGTCCAAAAAATATGCGATAGGTGTAGAAAAAAACTGGGGTGAGGCATGTTCTTCCTTAACTGCTTTATAGTAAAGTAGTAGTATATATAGAACTCCAGGACAAAACTCCCTAAGAGTCTGCAAATCATTTGTCTTTGGAGAAAACTGCCCTTAACTGATGTACCGCGTAAGATGCAGTAACACAATCAGTTTTCTTTTTATATGGTTTTCACATATATTTCAGACCCCTATAAAATACTATACTGGTAGAATTTGTTACAAAATTAATCTTCTTTTATACCCTACTAATCGTATACATTGGGGTATAGGGTGTAACTCTTTCAAATAAATAAATAAATCTTGAAAAGAAAAACAAATATTTTATCACCTGCTACAAAGTATACACTTGTATTAGAGAAACTAATTGGCAACACTTTTGCAATACTAAATAAACCAAGGGATCAAAAAGACAGACCAGGAATTATTTTAAATAAGGAGTTGTATTATCTTCTGTTAGGTCCAATATTGCATTTAACTATTTGAATATAATTGGTACCTACTAAACTAAATGTGCAAAAATCTTTTTTATAGAAAACTTTTATTTAATAAACATAAATTTCAAAAGTACAACTTTTAGATTATAGTGGTTCTTCCCACCATAACCTCCCTCCCACCCACAAACCATCCCATCTCCTATGCTCTCTCCATTCTACATTAAGATTCATTTTTAATTATCTTTATATACAGAAGATCAACTCTATACTAAGTAAAGATTTCAACAGTTTGCATCCACACAGAAACACAAAGTATTAAGTACTGTTTGAAGATTGGTTTTTACCATTAATTCTCATAGTACAACACATTAAGGACAGAGGTCCTACATGGGGAGCAAGTGCACAATGACTCCTGTTGTTGATTTAACAACTGACACTCTTATTTATGAAGTCAGTAATCACCCAAGGCTCTTGTCATGAGCTACCAAGGCTATGGAAGCCTCCTTTTTTTTTTTTTCTTTGACAGGCAGAGTTAGACAGTGAGAGGTCTTCCTTCCATTGGTTCACCCCCTATATGGCCGCTAAGGCTGGCACGCTGCGCCAATCCAAAGCCAGGAGCCAGGTGCTTCCTCCTGGTCTCCAATGCCGGTGCAGGGCCCAAGCACTTGGGCCATCCTGCACTGCCTTCCCAGGCCACAGCAGAAAGCTGGACTGGAAGAGGAGCAACCAGGACAGAACTGGCGCCCCAACCGGGACTAGAACCCGGAGTACTGGTGCCGCAGGTGGAAGATTAGCCTAGTGAGCTGCGGCACTGGCCTATGGAAACCTCTTGAGTTCACAAACTCCGACCTTATTTTGACAAGGCTATAGTCAAAGTGGAAGTTCTCTCCTCCCTTCAGAGAAAGGTACCTCCTTCTTTGATGGCCCCTTCTTTCCACCAGGATCTTACTCACAGAGATCTTTCATTTAGGTCATTTTTTTGTGCAAAAATCTTTTAGCTTGGATAAGTTTAACTGTCAACAGTTAACATATAGCAAAATATTCTTAAATAAAAATTAAAACTTATTATTCAAGTTAAATACCCAATCAACTCACTGAGGAACTGGCAAAACCAATTTACCTGAATGACTTCACATTTTCTGGATTTTAAGATGATCCATTTCCAATACATTAGTCTAGATGACAATCAACTTTCAGATGACACTATCTCTAATGAGTATTTCCTAGCAAATTCATTATGAGGTTTAGTGAATAAAAATCATTAGATCATCTGAAACAAATTGGCATTATTGAACAGATCAGCACCCTCAATAAACTAATATTTAACTTGGTTTGTATCATCTGCATATATTCAGAATCAAAACAAAGACAGACAAAGGCCTTGCATGTTGAGTCTGTCATCTCAATTATCTGGCAGCTACTTATTTGAAACTTAGTGGCAAATCAGAAACCAAAGAACTGGCACTACGAGATCAAAATGATATCCAAGTTCAAGAGGGCAGGTACCTGTATCCTAAATTCAAAACCAACAGCAAGTTTCCCAGACTATACCACATAAACCTTAACAAGCCCAGGTGTCTGAGCATGAACCCTGTTTGAGCAAACAGTCAAACCAGGAATGAAGAAAGAAAAAGAAAAACACCAGAAAACAAAACACAAAACCTCAAGAAGGAACGAACAGTCTGAGAGTACAGAAGCAAAAATCAGAAAAAACAAAATCAGAAAAATGTCAAAATATCTTCAGTTTTTCTATAAAGAAAGGCAGGGGAGTATATAATTGTACATATGTCTAATGATTGTTATAGCAGTAGAAAAATGAACAATACTACTATATTTATTTCACTCTTGACATTTAAAAAATATTCCTGCCTGGGTAATTTTAGCATACTATTCCTTTCACACAGCATATATTAATTTTGACATATATTTCATTTAATTTTATACAGTTGTCTTAGGAACATTCATCCCCAAAGGTCCCTTCTGATTTATTCTTTGTTTCATATCAAACAGGAAGAAAACCTACCTGTTTATAAAGCCAACCTCGTCTGACCACAGGTGCATTAGGGTTCCTTTTAATTGAATTTGACCTCTTCCCAAAATTATGAACTTTTTTTGAGGCTCGTGAAGTCTAAATAGGAAAAAAAAATGATAGAAAATGTGATATTAATGCCAAGATTTGAGTTTTTTTTTTTAAATCTTTACAGTTTTAATTTAATTTCAGATTTCTCTGAGATTTGCAAGACTTAAAATCCTTTCAAATAAATTATCTCAGTTCCACTTTTGCTAGTTTAGTTGTTTCAAGAATAAGAATTCTGGGGCTAGTGCTGTGGCATAGCGGGTAAAGCTGCCGCCAGCAGGGCCAGCATCCCATACGATGCTGGTCCAAGTCCTGGCTGCACTTCTGATCCAGCCCTCTGCTATGGCCTGAGAGAGCAGTGGAAGATGGTCCAAATCCTTGGGCCCTTACACTCACATGGCAGACCCAGAAGAAGCTCCAGGCTCCTGGCCTCGGATTGGCCCAGCTCTGGCCACTGTGGCCATTTGGGGGGTGATCCAGAAGATGGAAGACTACTCTCTGTCTGTCTCTGTCTCTGAAACTCTGCTTTTCAAATAAATAAAGAAATCTTAAAAATAAAAAACCAAAACAGTAAAAATTCTGCACAAAGAATCCTGTCCTCCTGCTTCTCCCCCCAGTATTATAAAAGGATCTTAAGTTTTATAATCTCTCCTTTAAGTCTGGAAACACAATTTTTAAAAAGACATAACACGTAGTGATATTTTGTCTTACCTGCCATATAAAATAAATAGGCCTTGAGTAAAAATTAACAAATTTTTAAAAAATAAACTGAAGGACAGAACTTCCTGCTTGCTCTGTATCTGGGTTTAATGGTGTTGCTTAAATTAAAGAAAGTTAAAAGAGGAGAAACACTCAGATGTAAGTTATAAACAAACACATCACATCAAATCAAAACAGGACTGGAAGGATCCACTTAATGTCAAATAGTGTTTTCCTCTTTATAGACAACTCTGAACTTGAATGATACCACACAGATGTGTTTACTCTGGGAGGCACACAGGAGAATATAAAATCATTTTAAACACTGCTCTGCTTAGCAGGAAGATCTCTAGCTTGGCAGCAATGTAGCAAGTAACCAGCAAACACTGATCTTCTCTGTAAAGTAAAAGGTAAGTAACAGCAAACCATCTCCGACTTTTCAACTCATCTACAATCTCTGGAAAACTAGCATTTTTCATTTGAATTTTGTTTCTTTGGTGAACAGAAATTTCCTAAAGAATGGTTTCCTTGACGAATTTTAATATGCTTTCAAACAGCGTTTGAACACAATATAAAACTCAAATGGAGGCCGGCGCCGTGGCTCAATAGGCTAATCCTCCACCTGCAGCGCCGGCACACCGGGTTCTAGTCCCAGTCAGGGCACCGGATTCTGTCCTGGTTGCCCCTCTTCCAGGCCAGCTCTCTGCTATGGCCCGGGAATGCAGTGGAGGATGGCCCAAGTGCTTGGGCCCTGCACCCCATGGGAGACCAGGAGCACCTGGCTCCTGCCATCGGATCAGCGCGATGCACCGGCCACAGCGCGCCGGCCGCGGCGGCCATTGGAGGGTGAACCAACAGCAAAAGGAAGACCTTTCTCTGTCTCTCTCTCTCACTATCCACTCTGCCTGTCCAAAAAAACAAAAAACAAAAAAACCTCGAATGGAACAAAAAGATATATACATCCTGCTTGGCGCCAGCACCCAGCCAAGCAGTCTGTGCAGCAAGCGGCGTCACTGTGGGCACGTGTGCTGTCTGTCATCCAGGTAAATGCTCTTACAGCCAGCCAGACAGCACCTTTTCCTTTTCCTTCTCAGACAACTGCATATGTGAGCCCCTTCTGTTCCACTGTGCTGAGTCACTTACATTCTCGTCAATGAAACGTGCTATGCCAAAAAAAATTTTGACCTCTACAATCCTGACAGATAAAAAAATGGTGATGTTTCTACTTTTAATGAGGATTTTTCATATTATGAATGAGATGGAGAATTTTTTTAATGTATTTAAGAGCAAATTCCAGTTTCTTTTCTGGGAACTTACTGTACATAATTTGCCCATTTTAAACTGGCTGTAGTTCTGTTTCTTATTGATTTAGAGCTGTTCTTTAATTATAAAGAAATTATTCTTTGTTACATTTGAGTTTTACATATTCTGCATACTTAATAAATATATGTGTGTGAATTTCTTATTACTTTATATTATCCGCATTCTGGTTTATTGCTTTAAAAAAGAACTCTTACATTGTTCTTGCCAGTGCTTTCATAGTTTTATTTTTAATGTTTCAAAAACTAACTCAAGTGGAAAATTTCTGGTTATACACTCTATGGCACAGGTCCAACTTCAGTCTTCTCCAGATAACGATCTGGTAGCTTTCAACCCATTTATCATTTCTGTGGATTTTAATTAGAACCTGCTAATGAAGTATTATGCTCAGTTATCTTACTGGCTTTTTTATACTATCAGAAATTCCTTACACTATCTGAAATTTACATTTTCTTGTAATGGCTACAAAATTTCATTTTAAAAACCTTAGCAGGCTTATTTGAAATATCATTATAATAATCTACCATTTCTTTATTGTAAACATCATTCAATTTATTATTACCATTGTTTCACTGTAAATGTCTCTTCAATCTAGGCATTTCAATAACCAGAAAATGTGATTCTTAAACTATTACATTAATCTTCCCTTTAAAACTTAAGTTGATTCAACAAAGTAATCATTCTCTCACAAAAATATCATTTATTAAATTATTCAAATATCAGACCAATATTTTTAAAAAGTCATCAAATTACAACCTTACCACTTCATATTTCAAGCTATTGCTTTTATATCAATTACCTCCAATATAATTAAATCCATTTAAGAAAAATGAAATTAATATTCTATAATTCCAATTCTAAGTTCATTATGAGTAATGGTAATGAATCCTGACTACCATTTATCAATAACCATCAGTAAGCAAAATAACTTACTCTGCCTACAGGGCTCATTGGATGTACTGCATAATCTGATGTCACATTATAGTTAGAAGCTTCATTTATCATACTTATAGGTCGTTCCTTCTTTTCTTCAGATGTCATGGTTGCAACGGCCCTAAAAAATAAGATATGTCAAAGTGCTAGAACGTGTGGCATATAGCTTTACGGTAACGCTTCTCTAACATTTAGACAACACTGATAGCCTACGTTTTTAAGACGGCCGGATACTCTTTACTCTAGGGTAACAGTTAATATTTAAAACTACTTTAAATATAATTAAAGCTTCTCCTAAGCCTGACATAAGTTAACATTCATGTTTATTTTAATAGGCATTACTGCAGATATTCTAATTGGTCATTCAACTGGAAAATTGAAAATGAAAATGAACCACAAGAATAACTAATCTAATATTAGAAACAATAGCAGAGATATCAATAACACTATCTGTGAACAGCTGAGCATTTCATTTGATGCTTATAAAAATCCTGAGAGATGGCAATTACCATCATCCCAAATGTAAGGATGAGAAAACTGCGCTCAGATCAGTTTCATAATTTTACCAAAGTTTACAGAATTTCTCCAAGTTTGCATCCTGGGCCTTTGAGTTTACTTCATGAGTTTGAACCATTGTAAAAAGAATTTCTGAAATTATATTCCTACTGGAAAAAATTTGTAAGTCATGTTTTCCCTACCAGACACAGCATACAGCTGGCATTCTGTCATACTTGACTGCAAATATCCAAATAAGAAAGCTGCT